>NC_069499.1:910595614-910933114 GCF_027579735.1 Bombina bombina | reverse complement strand
ACTATGTTAAATTTATTAAGCCCTAAACCTAAGTCTAACCCTAACAATAACACCCCCTACCCCTAACTTAAATATAATTTAAATACATCTAAATAAATTTACTACTATTAAATAAATTAATCCTATTTAAAACTAAATACTTACCTATAAAATAAACCCTAAGATAGCTACAAGATAAATAATAATTACATGTTAGCCATCTTATGGTTTATTTTTATTTTACAGGAAACTTTGTATTTATTTTAACTAGGTACAATAGTTATTAAATAGTTATTAACTATTTAATAACTACCTATCTAAAATAAGTACAAAAGTACCTGTAAAATAAACCCTAACCTAAGTTACAATTACACCTAACACTACACTATAATTAAACTAATTACCTAAACTACCTACAATTAATTACAATTAAATTAAATAAACTAAATAACAGGGAAACCCCCCCCCCACTAAATTACAGAAAAAAAAAAAAGAATTACAAGAATTTTAAACTAATCACACCTAATCTAAACCCCCTAAATAAAATAAAAAATCCCCCTAAAATAATAAAATTCCCTACCCTATACTAAATTACAAATAGCCCTTAAAAGGGCCTTTTGCGGGCATTGCCCCAAAGTAATCAGCTCTTTCATCTGTAAAAAAAAAATACAATACCCCCCAACATTAAAACCCACCAGCCACACACCCAACCCTACTCTAAAACCCACCCAATCCCCACTTAAAAAACCTAATACTACCCCCTTGAAGATCACCCTACCTTGAGCTGTCTTCACCCAGCCGGGCACAAGTGGTCCTGCAGAGGGTCCGAAGTCTTCATCCTATCCGGCCAGAAGAGGACATCCAGACCGGCAGAAGGCTTCATCCAGACGGCATCTTCTATCTTCATCCTTCTGGAGCGGAGCGGGTCCATCTTCAAGACATCCGACACGGAGCATCCTCTTCATCCGATGGCTGACGACTGAATGACTGGTCCTTTAAGTGACGTCATCCAAGATGGCGTCCCTTGAATTCCGATTGGCTGATAGAATCCTATCAGCCAATCGGAATTAAGGTAGGAAAAATCCTATTGGCTGATGCAATCAGCTAATAGGATTGACCTTGCATTCTATTGGCTGATTGGAACAGCCAATAGAATGTGAGCTCAATCCTATTGGCTGATTAGATCAGCCAATTGGATTGAACTTCAATCCTATTGGCTGATTGCACCAGCCAATAGGATTTTTCCTACCTTAATTCCAATTGGCTGATAGGATTCATCAGCCAATCGGAATTCAAGGGACTCCATCTTGGATGACGTCACTTAAAGGACCAGTCATTCAGTCATCGGCCATCGGATGAAGAGGATGCTCCGCGTCAGATGTCTTGATGATGGACCCGCTCCGCTCCGGAAGGATGAAGATAGAAGATGCCGTCTGGATGAAGCCTTCTGCCGGTCTGGATGTCCTCTTCTGGCCAGATAGGATGAAGACTTCGGACCCTCTGGAGGACCACTTGTGCCCGGCTGGGTGAAGACGGCTCATTGTAGGGTGATCTTCAAGGGGGTAGTGTTAGGTTTTTTTAAGGGGGGTTTGGGTGGGTTTTAGAGTAAGGTTGGGTGTGTGGGTGGTGGGTTTTAATGTGGGGGGGAATTGTATTTTTTTTTTAAGGGGAAAGTTCTGATTACTTTGGGGCAATGCCCCGCAAAAGGCCCTTTTAAGGGCTATTTGTAATTTAGTTTAGGGTAGGGAATTTTATTATTTTGGGGGGCTTTTTTATTTTATTAGGGGGATTAGATTAGGTGTAATTAGTTTAAAATTCTTGTAATTCTTTTTTTATTTTCTGTAATTTAGTGGGGTTTTTTTTCCGTAATTTAGTTTAATTTAATTGTAAATAATTGTAGGTAGTTTAGGTAATTAGTTTAATTATAGTGTAGTGTTAGATGTAATTGTAACTTAGGTTAGGGTTTTACAGGTACTTTTGTACTTATTTTAGCTAGGTAGTTATTAAATAGTTAATAACTATTTAATAACTATTGTACCTAGTTAAAATAAGTACAAAGTTGCCTGTAAAATAAAAATAAACCCTAAGATGGCTACAATGTAATTATTATTTATATTGTAGCTATCTTAGGGTTTATTTTATAGGTAAGTATTTCGTTTGAAATAGGATTAATTTATTTAATAGTAGTAATGTCATTTTGTTTTATTTAAATTATATTTAAGTTAGGGGGGGGTTAGGGTTAGATTTAGAGGTTAATAAATTTAATATAGTAGCAGCAACGTTGGGGTCGGCAGATTAGGGGTTAATAAATGTAGGTAGGTGTCGGCGATGTTAGGGACAGCAGATTAGGGGTCAATAAAATTTAACTAGTGTTTGCGAGGCGGGAGTGCAGCGGTTTAGGGGTTAATACATTTATTAAAGTGGCGGCGATGTCCGGTCGGCAGATTAGGGGTTAAATATTTTTATTATAGTGTTTGCGATGTGGGGGGGCTTGGTTTAGGGGTTAATAGGTAGTTTATGGGTGTTAGTGAACTTTGTAGCACTTTAGTTAAGAGATTTATGTTACGGCGTTAGCCCATAAAACTCTTAACTACTGACTTTTATATGCGGTAGGAGTCTGGACAGGAGAGGGTCTACCGCTCACCTTTTCAGGCGATTGTAATACCGGCATTAGGCAAATCCCATTAAAAAGATAGGATACGTAATTGACGTAAGGGGATTTGCGTTAAGCTAAAATCGCGGAAAAAAAAGTGAGCGTTAGACCCTGCCTGACTCGTAATACCAGCGGGTGATAAAAAGCAGCGTTGGGACCCCGTAATCTAGGTGGTAGTGTTTAATGTCCCTTTAATTACTGATAAATAATATGAGTTTATTGTACTTTTAGCCAAGAAGCAACAATTTGATTACTTGCACATTTTTTTTAGATCTTTATATTACAGCAGACAGCAGACAGCAGAGTTCCAGCTTCAGCTTGTACAAAAATATATAATCTCTTGGTGCTCATACTGCAGCTCTTGTGAATCATTCTGCCTTATGCATCTGCTCAGATTTGTGTTTGTGAACATATGCTTTATAATTTAAACCACTTTCCTGATCTCGGTGGTCCCTGACCTACCCTTTGTTTATAAGTCTGCACATCTGATTCGCCTGCCAAAACATTCTAACGGTGACCTTGTCCCGACCATCCCTGCTTTCCCATGATCATGGAACTATAATTGCCAAGTCTAGCTGCCTCAATTGTAGATTTCTGGCCAAGGGTCAGTTTGTGAGTTTAAAATATTGGTCTGCAAGTTGTTGTTTTTTTGTTTTTACTTTCACAGTTAACATTTTAATTAAAAAATTAACTTGCTATATAGATTTAAGACGCATTGCATTTTGTATGCTAGGAAAACAATTTGTGCATTTTAAATGCAACTTAAATGATTTGTTCTTGGGAATATGCTGTGGAATATTTTATGAAAAAGCCATAACAGCAGGAAAGTGATATTATCATGAGGTAATTGTAATGTTCAATATTTTTTTTGTATCCACTTATGTATATGTATATGCAATTGAAAAATGAAATCCCCCTTCCCACTTAAATAGGCATTAAAGTCAAAACTAGATTTTAAAGGGACACTAAACTCAAATTTTTTCTTTCATAATTCAGATAGAGCATGAAATTTTAAGCAACTTTCTAATTTACTCGTATTATCAAATTTTCTTTATTCTCTTGGTATCTTTAATTGAAATGCAAGAATGAAAGTTTAGATGCCGGCCCATGTTTGGTGAACAACCTGGGTTGTCCTTGCTGATTGGTGAATAAATTCATCCACCAATAAAAAAATGCTGTCCAGAGGTCTGAACCAAAAAAACTTAGACGTCTTCTTTTGCAAATAAAGATAGCAAGAGAACGAAGAAAAATTGATAATAGGAGTAAATTAGAATGTTGCATAAAATTGCATGCTCTATCTGAATCACGAAAGAAAAAAAATTGGGTTCAGTGTCCCTTTAAGTGCATGCAGTTTTACACAGATATCAAAGGGGTATTATTTGTTGAAGAGAATACCTAGGTAAGTTCAGGTGTAGCAATGCACTTGCTGAAAGCTAGCTGGTACACATATGCCTCTTGCAATTGGCTCACAAGATGGGTGCAGCTAGTTCCCAGCAGTGCATTGCTGACTTGATAATGGAAGTGAATAGGAAAGGTGTTTAAAATTGAATGCTCTATATGAATCATTAAATCATATTGTCACTTTAAAGGCATATGAAACACAAACAAATATTTTGTAATTAAGATAGAACATAACATTTAAAAAAAAGTTACCAATTTACTTCTATTATCAAATTTCCTTCGTTCCCATGGTATTCTGTGTTGAAGAGATACCTAGGTTGGCATCTGAAGCACTACATGGCAGGAAATAGTGCTGCCATCTAGTGCTCTTGCAAAAGAATAACATTCTTGCAAAATTGCCTTCTTATAGTGTTTCAGAAATAGGCTGACTCCCAAGCTTACACCCCTGCTTTTCAACAAAAGATACCAAGAGAAGGAAGAAAAAATTATAAAAAAATGGGGTTTGATATCCCTTTAAGCATTATTGCTTTTAAATCACTGAAATATTTTGCTACAGCACTCTATCCCTTATCTTTTTTTTTGAGGATAAGTTTATTATTAAATTTCTTATTTCTTGTTTCGGGATTTAAAGGGATAGTAAACCCAAATTTTTTCTTTCATGATTCAGATAGAGCATGCAATTGTAATGAACTTTCTAATTTTCTCATATTATCATTTTTTCTTCCTTGTCTTGGTATCTTTAATTTATAAGGAAGAAATGTATGTTTAAGAGCCGGCCCATTTTTTGTTCATTTAGCGACCAATAAGCAAGTGCAACCCAGGTTCTTTTTAAATAAAGATACAAAGAGAAGGAAGACAAATTGATAATAAGAGTACATTAGAAAGTTGCTTAAAATTACATGCTTTATCTTAATCATGAAATTTTTTTTAGCTTACTATCCCTTTAAGTTAGCTTATTGCCTTTATTCACACTTAACATAGTATATGACATTTATATAGTATTCACTGCTCATACTATTGGTAAATTTAAATCTATGATAGTGAACACATTCTGATTGATGAGCCTGTACTTATTGTAACCACTTTTATTTAATATGGTGACTCCATTCTTCCACCAAGTGTCGCCAGTCTTCAGCTCCGTGGTCTTCAGCTCCGCGGTCTTCAGTCTTCAGCTCCACTCCGCAAAGAATGTTCCAGGAAGAAGAAAGAAGAGGTCACTGCTCTGAAGAAGACTTCACCACCTGGAACAGGACCTTCTCCGCCGGACTTCAGGAACGGTGAGTAGCAACCTGAGGCTTAGACAGGTTTTTCTTCAGGGGTTTTATTTTATTTGGATAGGGTGTGCAGTAAAAGAGCTAAATGCCCTTTTAAGGGCAATGCCCAACAAATGCCCTTTTCAGGACAATTGGTGGTTTAGGGTTTTTAGTGTTTGGTTATTTTATTTGGGGGGTTTGGTGGGTGGCGGGTTTTACTGTTGTGGGGGCTTTGTGTATTTTGTTGTAAAAGAGCTGATTATATTGGGGCAATGCCCTGCAAAAAGCCCTTTTAAGGGCTACTGGTAGTTTATTTGAGTAGGGGGTGTTTTTATTTTGGGGGGGCTTTTTAATTTTCATAGGAATTAGGTATAATTTTTTACAATTTGGTCATTTTCTTTTTTTTTTTATGTTATCTTAGATATTTTTATTTTCTGTAGTTGTAGCTTAAAGGGACAGTCTACTCCAGAATGTTGATTAGACTGTCCCTTAAATTTATACTTAGTTTATTTGTATTTTTAATGTAGTGTTAGGTTTTTTTAATTGAACAGTAACTTTAGTATTTTGTAAATTAGGTAATTTGGGTTCATTTAGGGGGTGTTAGGTTAGGGGGGTTAGTTTTATTGCATTGTGGGTTAATGGTGGTTTAGGAGTTAATACTTCAATAGGTTTATTGCGTTGTGGGTTTATGGCGGATTAGGGGTTAATACTTTAATAGGTTTATTGCGTTGTGGGTTTATGGCGGATTAGGGGTTAATACTTTAATAGGTTTATTGCGTTGTGGGTTTATGGCGGATTAGGGGTTAATACTTTAATAGGTTTATTGCGTTGTGGGTTTATGGCGGATTAGGGGTTAATACTTTAATAGGTTTATTGCGTTGTGGGTTTATGGCGGATTAGGGGTTAATGCTTTAATAGGTTTATTGCGTTGTGGGTTAATGGCGGATTAGGGGTTAATAGTTTTAATAGGTAGTTTGCGATGTTGGGGTTGGCGGATTTTGGGGTTAATAATTTAGTTATTACTTGCGGTGTGGGTTTGATGTCGGATATAGGGGTTAAACACTTTATTAGCTATTGCGGTGGGGGATTGCGGTTGACAAGTAGATAAACATTGCGCATGCGTTAGGTGTTAGTTTATTTTTGCAGGCATTTTCAGGAGTTACGGTGCTCCCATACTCTCGGCTGCCTTTTATGGCGAGGTAAAAATGGAGTAAGATTTCTCCATTTTCATCACATAAGTCCTTGCGCTGAATATTGGATACTGATTTGCGATGCGGTCCCATGTTAGCCTATGGGAGTAAAAATTGTGGGCGATGGGTGAAATATACATGCCACATTTATATGCAGCGCTGTATAAAGGATACCAAATCCGGGGAAAAAACAGCGTCACCACATATGTAACGGGGCCCCTTGTATTTAAGCCTCTGCAGACTGCTCCCTTATCTCAGTGCTTTTTACAGACTTGCATTTTAGCCAATCAGTGCCAATTCATAAATAACTCCATTGGAGTGAGCACATTGTTATCTATATGGCACATATGAACTAGCACTGTCCAACTGTAAAACAACTGTAAACATGCGCTGAGATAAGAAGCAGCCTTCAAGGGCTTATTAATTAAAATATGTGACCTCCTAGGTTTAGATTTCAACAAAGAATACCAAGAGAACAAATCAAATTTGATGATAACAGTAAACTGGAAAGTTGTTTAAAATTGCACGTACTATCTGAATCATGAGAGTTTAATTTTGACTGTCCCTTTAATGTTCTTCTGGCATTGCACCCAAGCACACTTAATTGGACATTAACCCCTTGAGTGCTAATGACGGCTCTGAGCCGTCACAGAGTTTCCCACTCTGGTGCTAATGACGGCTCAGAGCCGTCACTAGCACTCTCCCAACTTGAGGGAGATCTGGGGGCTCCCACCCGCTCCTACCCGTTTTGCGTGGTGACGTCACTCGCAATAACGTGATGACGTCACCGCGCAACTTTATTTAACATTAACAATGTTAAATATAGGAGCAGGGGGCATGCTGCTTAGAAGCCTGTATCTCAGGCATCTAAGCAGCTACAGACCCCCAAGACCCACCGTTGGAAAGGTAATCGCCTAACCTTTCCAACAATGTAAGTCTTGGGGATCTGAAATAAATAAAAAAGTAAAAAAAAAAAACATTTTTAAAAATATAAAATAAAAAACCCTTTAAAAAACCTTAGCACCCAGGTGGGAAAGTGCTTAGCACTCAAAGGGTTAAAGTCAAAATGAATTTTTCATGATTCAGACAGAGCAGGTCATTTTAAGAGACTTGTCATTTTACTTTCATTACACAATTGCACAATAAATGGGAAGGAAGTTAGGGAAGAGATCACTTGTCCCACCTTGATTGACGCCCCTGACCAGTTCTGTGTATTTCTGCATGATAAGGTTATGCTGCTGAAAGCTGTGACTTCCCCCACAGAGACAGAGTCTGGGTCTGACAGTGACTGCATCAGTCATTTAAATGCTGCCCCTTGTCAAGTGCTGCCTGGGTCCGTTGGACCCACTTGGTCCCATCGTTGAGCCGGACCTGATTGTATTATCTTTTTATTATGTGATTCATCTGTATTTAATGGTGCTTTAAATGGAGATGGACACTGCACTAAAATATTGTGTACCGCTGTGTATAAAATCTATATCTGATCATTTAACAGCCTATATTAGAAGCGCATCAGGATATTTAAACTGTTAAAATATAAACATAAATATATTTGCTATCTGGCTTCATAGCTTATCATTGGATATATCTTCTTTTAGGATCTAGAAGTATTATAGCCAGTAGTTGTGAACTCATTTGTGACCACTGTATCCTTTAAAGGGTATATCACACATTTTGCCCTAGCTTCCATGGACCCTACTTACTGCTTCAAGAAATAACCCAGAGATTCAGTAAGTTAAAACTTTATTGTAAATGTACAGGACAAAACCAGGGTACCTCAAACATAGCATCTGAGGGATACTAACTGTGTTGTCACAAAAGAGCTTTCACTTATGTCAAATAAAATTAGGGAACATTGTAAAAGCCCCAACGTTCCTTAAGGGATAGTTAAGTCAAAGTTAAACTTTATTGATTTAGATAGAGCATGTAATATATAACAACTTTACATTTTACTTCTATTATCTAATTTGTTTCTTTCAACTGGTGTGATTTGTTGAAAATGATTACTGGGAGCTAACTGCTGATTTGTGGCGGCACACATATGCCTCTTGTCATTGATTCACCTGATGTGTTCAGCTAGCTCCCAGCAATGAATGGCTGCTCCTTCAACAAAGGATATAAAGAGAATGAAGTCAATTTCATAATAAAAGTACATTGAAAAGTTGTTTAAAATTCAATGCTTTATCTGAATCATGAATTAAAAATGTGGGGTTTCATGTCCCTTTAATAATGAAGCAAAAACCTCCTGCAGCTTCCTGTGGCCATATTTTCTGGCTTCCAAACAGAGCTACTGACAAGAACTGTTATCTGTGTAACTTGGAACTATGGAGAAACATTAATTTGCAGAGAACTTTGTAAGTATTTTGATAGGATGCTTCCAGTTCTGTAAAATGCCAGCATCTCATTGGTCATTGCTCTTCTTAATCCCTCCATGTTGACACAAAATCTTTCTCTGAATATTTTACTAAAGCATATCACAGTGCAAAGTTTAAACATGACATGACATTTTAATAGATGAATCACTGTCATAGCAATGCATGTATTAACAAAGAAAATTAATTCACTTGAAAAAGATGTTATCACTTTAATATGTATTACACTGAAAAGCTCATTATTTTATCCTAAAATAATTAATGCCATATGTTAATCCTTTTTAGAATACTAACTAGGTATTAATTTAAAATTAAAAAGACTGTGGAATTTTGAAAGCACATTTGTTTATGGAACTTGCATAATATTGTATTAATTTACCACAATTAAGTTAAAGGGACACAGGGCCAGACTGGAAAATCAGACCTAAAAATTTGTATATACCGGCCCAGCCCAGCCCCCTCTAGCCCAGCCATGCCCCCTCAAGCCCAGCCACACACCCTCCAGCGTGAAGTATAAAACAAAATACATGTCAAGTAAGATTGCAATTATATGAGTAATGGGTTAGTAAGTTTGGTAAAGGTCTCTTTAGTCTCAAATTATATATATATATATATATATATATATATATATATATATATATATATATATATATATATATATATATTTTTTTTATTTATTTAGCACCCACAGGAAACCCATACTCAAAGACACACACACTTACACTGTCCTGGCACCCACAGAAAACACACTCAAAGACACACATACTCACACTAACACCCACAGAAAACACCCACAAAGAAACACAAAGACACACACACACACTGTGACACCCACAAAAACACAGATAAAGACACACACACACACTGTGACACCCACAGAAAACACAGACAGACACACACACACTGTGACACCCACAGAAAACACAGACAGACACACACACACTGTGACACCCACAGAAAATATAGACAAAGACACACACACTGCGACACCCACAGAAAACACAGACAAACACACACACACACACACACACACACAGACACCCACAGAAAACACTGACAAAGACACACACACACACTGTGACACCCACAGAAAACAAAGAAACACACACACACACTGATACCCATAGAAAGCACACACACACAAAGACACACTCACACACACCCACACAAAGATACACACACCCACACACAGATACACACACCCGCACAAAGATACACACACCCGCACACACCCACACCCACAGAAAACACCCACATAAAACACCTACACACAGACACCCACATAAAACACCTACACACAGACACCCGTAGAAAACACCCACAGACACCAACAGAAAACATACACAGACACCCACAGAAAACACACACAGACACCCACAGACACTTTCACTGACACCCAAAGAAAACACACACACACACACACACACTGACAGTGACACCCACAGAAAAAAACACAAACACGAAGACAGCACTGCTGATGCTGATTGGCTATTTTCTTTTTTCAACTTGCAGCTGGACAGCAGCTGAAGTATAACTGTTTACACAGCACTTACTCTGGTGAGCGGAAGAAATTTTGAGGTTAAATGTCTTCCTTTCTTTCATGTAATTAGCAAGAGTCCATGAGCTAGTGACGTATGGGATATACATTCCTACCAGGAGGGGCAAAGTTTCCCAAACCTCAAAATGCCTATAAATACACCCCTCACCACACCCACAATTCAGTTTTTACAAACTTTGCCTCCGATGGAGGTGGTGAAGTAAGTTTGTGCTAGATTCTACGTTGATATGCGCTCCGCAGCAAGTTGGAGCCCAGTTTTCCTCTCAGCGTGCAGTGAATGTCAGAGGGATGTGAGGAGAGTATTGCCTATTTGAATGCAGTGATCTCCTTCTACGGGGTCTATTTCATAGGTTCTCTGTTATCGGTCGTAGAGATTCATCTCTTACCTCCCTTTTCAGATCGACGATATACTCTTATATATACCATTACCTCTGCTGATTCTCGTTTCAGTACTGGTTTGGCTTTCTACAAACATGTAGATGAGTGTCCTGGGGTAAGTAAATCTTATTTTCTGTGACACTCTAAGCTATGGTTGGGCACTTTGTTTATAAAGTTCTAAATATATGTATTCAAACATTTATTTGCCTTGACTCAGAATGTTCAACTTTCCTTATTTTCAGACAGTCAGTTTCATATTTGGGATAATGCATTTGATTTAATCATTTTTTCTTACCTTCAAAAATTTGACTTTTTTCCCTGTGGGCTGTTAGGCTCGCGGGGGCTGAAAATGCTTCATTTTATTGCGTCATTCTTGGCGCAGACTTTTTTGGCGCAAAAATTATTTTCCGTTTCCGGCGTCATACGTGTCGCCGGAAGTTGCGTCATTTTTTTGACGTTATTTTGCGCCAAAAATGTTGGCGTTCCGGATGTGGCGTCATTTTGGCGCCAAAAAGCATTTAGGCGCCAAATAATGTGGGCGTCTTATTGGCGCTAAAAAATATGGGCGTCGCTTTTGTCTCCACATTATTTAAGTCTCATTTTTCATTGCTTCTGGTTGCTAGAAGCTTGTTTTTTGGCATTTTTTCCCATTCCTGAAACTGTCATTTAAGGAATTTGATCAATTTTGCTTTATATGTTGTTGTTTTTTCTCTTACATATTGCAAGATGTCTCACGTTGCATCTGAGTCAGAAGATACTACAGGAAAATCGCTGTCTAGTGCTGGATCTACCAAAGCTAAGTGTATCTGCTGTAAACTTTTGGTAGCTATTCCTCCAGCTGTTGTTTGTATTGATTGTCATGACAAACTTGTTAAAGCAGATAATATTTCCTTTAGTAAAGTACCATTGCCTGTTGCAGTTCCTTCAACATCTAAGGTGCAGAATGTTCCTGATAACATAAGAGATTTTGTTTCTGAATCCATAAAGAAGGCTATGTCTGTTATTTCTCCTTCTAGTAAACGTAAAAAATCTTTTAAAACTTCTCTCCCTACAGATGAATTTTTAAATTAACATCATCATTCTGATTCTGATAACTCTTCTGGTTCAGAGGATTCTGTCTCAGAGGTTGATGCTGATAAATCTTCATATTTATTTAAAATGGAATTTATGCGTTCTTTACTTAAAGAAGTTCTAATTGCTTTAGAAATAGAGGATTCTGGTCCTCTTGATACTAATTCTAAACGTTTGGATAAGGTATTTAAATCTCCTGTGGTTATTCCAGAAGTTTTTCCTGTTCCTAATGCTATTTCTGCAGTAATTTCCAAAGAATGGGATAAATTGGGTAATTCATTTACTCCCTCTAAACGTTTTAAGCAATTATATCCTGTGCCGTCTGACAGATTAGAATTTTGGGACAAAATCCCTAAAGTTGATGGGGCTATTTCTACCCTTGCTAAACGTACTACTATTCCTACGTCAGATGGTACTTCGTTTAAGGATCCTTTAGATAGGAAAATTGAGTCCTTTCTAAGAAAAGCTTATCTGTGTTCAGGTAATCTTCTTAGACCTGCTATATCTTTGGCTGATGTTGCTGCAGCTTCAACTTTTTGGTTGGAAACCTTAGCGCAACAAGTAACACATCATGATTCTCATGATATTATTATTCTTCTTCAGCATGCTAATAATTTTATCTGTGATGCCATCTTTGATATTATCAGAGTTGATGTCAGGTTTATGTCTCTAGCTATTTTAGCTAGAAGAGCTTTATGGCTTAAGACTTGGAATGCTGATATGGCTTCTAAATCAACTCTACTTTCCATTTCTTTCCAGGGTAACAAATTATTTGGTTCTCAGTTGGATTCTATTATTTCAACTGTTACTGGTGGGAAAGGAACTTTTTTACCACAGGATAAAAAATCTAAGGGTAAAAACAGAGCTAATAATCGTTTTCGTTCCTTTCGTTTCAACAAAGAACAAAAACCTGATCCTTCATCCTCAGGAGCAGTTTCAGTTTGGAAACCATCTCCAATCTGGAATAAATCCAAGCCAGCCAGAAAGTCAAAGCCTGCTTCTAAGTCCACATGAAGGTGCGGCCCTCATTCCAGCTCAGCTGGTAGGGGGCAGGTTACGTTTTTTCAAAGAAATTTGGATCAATTCTGTTCACAATCTTTGGATTCAGAACATTGTTTCAGAAGGGTACAGAATTGGTTTCAAGATGAGACCTCCTGCAAAGAGATTTTTTCTTTCCCGTGTCCCAGTAAATCCAGTAAAAGCTCAAGCATTTCTGAATTGTGTTTCAGATCTAGAGTTGACTGGAGTAATTATGCCAGTTCCAGTTCAGGAACAGGGGATGGGGTTTTATTCAAATCTCTTCATTGTACCAAAGAAGGAGAATTCCTTCAGACCAGTTCTGGATCTAAAAATATTGAATCGTTATGTAAGGATACCAACGTTCAAGATGGTAACTGTAAGGACTATTTTGCCTTTTGTTCAGCAAGGGAATTATATGTCCACAATAGATTTACAGGATGCATATCTGCATATTCCGATTCATCCGGATCATTATCAGTTCCTGAGATTCTCTTTTCTGGACAAGCATTACCAGTTTGTGGCTCTGCCGTTTGGCCTTGCTACAGCTCCAAGAATTTTTACAAAGGTTCTCGGTGCCCTTCTGTCTGTAATCAGAGAACAGGGTATTGTGGTATTTCCTTATTTGGACGATATCTTGGTACTTGCTCAGTCTTTACATTTAGCAGAATTTCATACGAATCGACTTGTGTTGTTTCTTCAAGATCATGGTTGGAGGATCAATTTACCAAAAAGTTCATTGATTCCTCAGACAAGGGTAACCTTTCTGGGTTTCCAAATAGATTCAGTGTCCATGACTCTGTCTTTAACAGACAAGAGGCGTCTAAAACTGATGGCAGCTTGTCGAAACCTTCAGTCACAATCATTCCCTTCGGTAGCCTTATGCATGGAAATTCTAGGTCTTATGACTGCTGCATCGGACGCGATCCCCTTTGCTCGTTTTCACATGCGACCTCTTCAGCTTTGTATGCTGAATCAATGGTGCAAGGATTACACAAAGATATCTCAATTAATATCTTTAAAACCGATTGTTCGACACTCTCTAACGTGGTGGACAGATCACCATCGTTTAATTCAGGGGGCTTCTTTTGTGCTTCCGACCTGGACTGTAATTTCAACAGATGCAAGTCTCACAGGTTGGGGAGCTGTGTGGGGATCTCTGACGGCACAAGGAGTTTGGGAATCTCAGGAGGTGAGATTACCGATCAATATTTTGGAACTCCGTGCAATTTTCAGAGCTCTTCAGTTTTGGCCTCTTCTGAAGAGAGAATCGTTCATTTGTTTTCAGACAGACAATGTCACAACTGTGGCATACATCAATCATCAAGGAGGAACTCACAGTCCTCTGGCTATGAAAGAAGTATCTCGAATTTTGGTTTGGGCGGAATCCAGCTCCTGTCTAATCTCTGCGGTTCATATCCCAGGTGTAGACAATTGGGAAGCGGATTATCTCAGTCGCCAAACGTTGCATCCGGGCGAATGGTCTCTTCACCCAGAGGTATTTCTTCAGATCATTCAAATGTGGGAACTTCCAGAAATAGATTTGATGGCGTCCCATCTAAACAAGAAACTTCCCAGGTATCTGTCCAGATCCCGGGATCCTCAGGCGGAGGCAGTGGATGCATTATCACTTCCTTGGAAATATCATCCTGCCTATATCTTTCCGCCCCTAGTTCTTCTTCCAAGAGTAATCTCCAAGATTCTGAAGGAATGCTCGTTTGTTCTGCTGGTAGCTCCGGCATGGCCTCACAGGTTTTGGTATGCGGATCTTGTCCGGATGGCCTCTTGCCAACCGTGGACTCTTCCGTTAAGACCAGACCTTCTGTCACAAGGTCCTTTTTTCCATCAGGATCTGAAATCCTTAAATTTAAAGGTATGGAGATTGAACGCTTGATTCTTCGTCAAAGAGGTTTCTCTGACGCTGTGATTAATACTATGTTACAGGCTCGTAAATCTGTATCTAGAGAGATATATTATAGAGTCTGGAAGACTTATATTTCTTGGTGTATTTCTCATCATTTTTCTTGGCATTCTTTCAGAATTCCGAGAATTTTACAGTTTCTTCAGGATGGTTTAGATAAAGGTTTGTCCGCAAGTTCCTTGAAAGGACAAATCTCTGCTCTTTCTGTTCTTTTTCACAGAAAGATTGCTATTCTTCCTGATATTCATTGTTTTGTACAAGCTTTGGTTCATATAAAACCTGTCATTAAGTCAATTTCTCCTCCTTGGAGTTTGAATTTGGTTCTGGGGGCTCTTCAAGCTCCTCCGTTTGAACCTATGCATTCATTGGACATTAAATTACTTTCTTGGAAAGTTTTGTTCCTTTTGGCCATCTCTTCTGCCAGAAGAGTTTCTGAATTATCTGCTCTTTCTTGTGAGTCTCCTTTTCTGATTTTTCATCAGGATAAGGCGGTGTTGCGAACTTCTTTTGAATTTTTACCTAAAGTTGTGAATTCCAACAACATTAGTAGAGAAATTGTGGTTCCTTCATTATGTCCTAATCCTAAGAATTCTAAGGAGAAATCGTTGCATTCTTTGGATGTTGTTAGAGCTTTGAAATATTATGTTGAAGCTACTAAATCTTTCAGAAAGACTTCTAGTCTATTTGTTATCTTTTCCGGTTCTAGAAAAGGCCAGAAAGCTTCTGCCATTTCTTTGGCATCTTGGTTGAAATCTTTAATTCATCTTGCCTATGTTGAGTCGGGTAAAACTCCACCTCAGAGAATTACAGCTCATTCTACTAGGTCAGTTTCTACTTCCTGGGCGTTTAGGAATGAAGCTTCGGTTGATCAGATTTGCAAAGCAGCAACTTGGTCCTCTTTGCATACTTTTACTAAATTCTACCATTTTGATGTATTTTCTTCTTTTGAAGCAGTTTTTGGTAGAAAAGTACTTCAGGCAGCGGTTTCAGTTTGAATCTTCTGCTTATGTTTTTCGTTAAACTTTATTTTGGGTGTGGATTGTTTTCAGCAGGAATTGGCTGTCTTTATTTTATCCCTCCCTCTCTAGTGACTCTTGTGTGGAAAGATCCACATCTTGGGTAGTCATTATCCCATACGTCACTAGCTCATGGACTCTTGCTAATTACATGAAAGAAAACATAATTTATGTAAGAACTTACCTGATAAATTCATTTCTTTCATATTAGCAAGAGTCCATGAGGCCCGCCCTTTTTTTTGTGGTGGTTATGATTTTGTATAAAGCACAATTATTCCAATTCCTTATTTTATATGCTTTCGCACTTTTTTATCACCCCACTTCTTGGCTATTCGTTAAACTGAATTGTGGGTGTGGTGAGGGGTGTATTTATAGGCATTTTGAGGTTTGGGAAACTTTGCCCCTCCTGGTAGGAATGTATATCCCATACGTCACTAGCTCATGGACTCTTGCTAATATGAAAGAAATGAATTTATCAGGTAAGTTCTTACATAAATTATGTTTTTTTACTTAGAGATGCTCAGGTGATTTTTTCCTGTCAGCTTTTTACAGTTATGCTGCATCACAGTGATTTAGCATATGAATATGAAAGAAGAATCAACAAGTCAATGTTTTTTTATTGCACCTCTGAACTATTCATAATTAAAATCTGAAATTTAATGCAATAAACTCATATAGGTTACAATCTCTCAGATCATCTTATGGTATTGGTTAACATGAATCTTTAAGATTGCTTTCCCTCTATAAGCCATCACAATCTATTATAAAAACTTGTTTTGGTTCTTTAACCAAAGACATTAAAGACATACGGCTAGATTATGAGATTTGTGGTATGAGGGGTGCAGTAATAACTTGCTTGTTATTGTCACCGCTCACTTTCCTATAGCGCTGGTATTACAGGTTTTCATAAACCCAGTGTTAAAAGGTAAGAAGTGAGCATAGAGCAAAATTGAGCTCCATACCGCACTCCAATATCAGCGCTGCTGAAAGCTGCGGTGAGATGGTTTTACGTGCTCGTGCACGATTTCCCCATAGACATTAATGGGGAGAGCCGGCTGAAAAAAAGTCTAACACCTGCAAAAAAACAACGTAAAGCTCCGTAATGCAGCCCTATTGATTCCTATGGGAAAACAACATTTATGTTTACACCTAACACCCTAACATGAACTAAATGAGTCAAAACACCCCTAATCTTACACTTATTAACCCCTAATCTGCCGTCCCCGACATCGCCGACACCTACATTATACTTATTAACCCCTAATCTGCCGCTCCGGACATCGCCGCCACTATAATAAACATATTAACCCCTAAACGACCGCAATCCCGCGCCGCAAACACTAGTTAAATATTATTAACCCCTAATCTGCCGCCCCTAACATCGCCGTCACCTACCTACATTTATTAACCCCTAATCTGCCGCCCCCAACGTCACCACCACTATACTAAATTTATTAACCCCTAAATCTAAGTCTTACCCAATCAACCAATAGAATGCAAGCTCAATCCAATAGGATTTTTTCACCTTTAATTCCGATTGGCTGATCATCGTTAGTCGTCGGAAGAAAAGAATGCTCCGCGCCGGTTGTCTTGAAGATGGAGACGCTCCGTGCCGGATGGATGAAGATGCCGTCTGGATGAAGACTTCTGCCCATCTGGAGGACCACTTCTGCCGGCTTGGATGAAGACTTCTCCCGGCTTCGTTGAGGACTTCTTGCTGCTTGGATGAAGACTTCTCCCAGCTTTGTTTAGGATGGATCTCCAGTCTTCAAAACTGTAAGTAGATCTTCGGGGGTTAGTGTTAGGTTTTTTTAAGGGATTTTTGGGTGGGTTTTATTTTTAGATTAGGGCTTTTGGGCTGAAAAAGAGCTAAATTCCCTTTTAAGGGCAATGCCCATACAAATGCCCTTTTCAGGGCAATGGGGAGCTTATTTTTTTTTAGTTAGGATTTTATTGGGGGGGGTTGGTTGTGTGGGTGGTGGGTTTTACTGTTGGGGGGTTGTTTGTATTTTTTTTAAAGGTACAAGAGCTGATTCCTTTGGGGAAATGCCCCCCAAAAGGCCCTTTTAAGGGCTATTGGTAGTTTAGTTTAGGCTAGTTTTTTTTTTATTTTGGGGGGGGCTTTTTTATTTTGATAGGGCTATTAGATTAGGTGTAATTAGTTTAAATATCTGATCATTTCTTTTTTTATTTTGTGTAATTTAGTGGGGTTTTTTTTTTTGTAATTTAGGTAATTGTATTTAATTAATTTATTTAATTGAAGTGTAATGTTAGGTGTTAGTGTAAGACAGGTTAGGTTTTATTTTACAGGTAAATTTGTATTTATTTTAACTAGGTAGTTAGTAAATAGTTAATAACTATTTAGTAACTATTCTACCTAGTTAAAATAAATATAAACTTGCCTGAAAAATAAAAATAATCCCTAAGCTAGCTACAATGTAACTATTAGTTATATTGTAGCTAGCTTAGGGTTTATTTTACAGGTATTTAGTTTTAAATAGGAATAATTTAGTTAATGATAGTAATTTTTATTTAGATTTATTTTAATTATATTTAAGTTAGGGGGTGTTAGGGTTAGGGTTAGACTTAAGTTTAGGGGTTAATAAATTTACTATAGTGGCGCCGACATTGGGGGCGGCAGATTTGGGGTTAATAAATGTAGGTAGGTGGTGGTGATGTTAGGGGCGACAAATTAGGGGTTAATAATATTTAACTAGTGTTTGCGATGCTGGAGTGCGGCGGTTTAGGGGTTAATATGTTTATTATAGTGGCAGCGATGTCTGGAGCTGCAGATTAGGGGTTAATAATTGTATTTTAGTGTTTGCGATGCGGGAGGGCCTCGGTTTAGGGGTTAATAGGTAGTTTATGGGTGTTAGTGTACTTTTTAGCACTTTAGTTATGAGTTTTATGCTACAGCTTTGTAGCGTAAAACTCATAACTACTGACTTTAGATTGCGTTACGAATCTTGCGGGCTAGGCTGTACCGCTCACTTTTTGGCCTCCCAGAAAAAGCTTGTAATATCGGCGCTATGGAAGTCCCATTGAAAAAAGACTTTACGTAAATTGCGTAAGTTAATTTGCGGTACGGCCAAAAAAGTTTGAGGTGCCCCTAAACCTGCAAGACTCGTGATACCAGCGGGAGTGAAAAAGCAGCGTTATAACCCATAATGCTGCTTAATGCTGCTTTTTCACTTATAACGCAAAACTCGTAATCTAGCCGATAGTAAACTATAAAACTGTTTCCCCCTTTATGTTTTTCCAATGACTTGTTATACCAGCTGCAGAGTTTAAAATATAAGGCAAATTATTCCTTTAGTTTTATTTTCGTATACAAAATAGGTATTTGCTCATTGAAACCACAACCTAATCAAATGGCTGAGATTTCATGAAGCACAGACCACATTATGCTCTCTCTCTCACCCTGTTGCCTATATTCAAAACATCAACAGAACAACAGGAAATTGCTTTTGTCTCCTACAGGAAATAATGGTGATCGCAACTTCAGCGAAAGTCTGTCGATCTCGCACTGAGCTGCGATGTTGGCGGGGGGGGGGGGGGGGCTGTCTTTGAAGCATGTTTACACTAAATACACTATTTTTAAAAATTTCTCCTTAATCCTTTACTCTCTGCCTTCACTGTATCATCCCTCTTTCTTTAAAACTTTCTTAATATGTGTAATTCTTTTCTATTATCTTCATTCTTAGAAGTCAAAAATCATATACAGTATAACCTGTATATATATTCTAAAAAAGTCGGGTGAACCTCATGCTGGCGAGTAATTATGTATCTCACATAAGAAATAATGGGGATCGCAGCTTCAGCAAAAGTCCACCGACATTGCCACTGAGCTACAATGTAGGCGGTGGGTGCTCTCTTTAATATTTTGTTTACACAAAATACACTGTGCATTCGTGAAAAAAAAAAAAAACGTTTTCTGTGTAGTAACACTTTAAATTATGCATATGTATATTCAGTTTCACTGTATATTCACTAGATTTGTCACACTGGGAAATATCTCCACTAAAAAGCAGGTGAAATTGATATGGCTGAAAAGATATAGCTAAGATAGAGGACAATGGTTTGAATATTAGAAACCCACAGCAATGTTTTACCCATTAAAATACAAGTTACTCCCGTGGAATGGCCACGGAACACCTAAATATTCATCATGTCTGTGATTGGCATTGTTAATAAAGACAAAAAAATGCACTTCCTATTAAAACTATGGAGCTGGGGACTGTATAGCGTAATGTTATAATATGTATGTAAACTGTAAATGTGATCGTACTTATCTTCTATTGAGTCCTTAGACAAGTATTTTTACTTATTTTAAGATTGTGATTGTGCTTTTGCAATATTCATATTTACATTATATTGAGAACACGCATTCGTTATTGTAATATTCATATTTCACAATATTGTGATTGTGTTTTCACGTTTCCATATTTCACAATATTGTCATTGCATTTTGGTGTTTCCAGATATTGTCATTGTGTTTTTACGTTTTTCAGATTTTACAATATTGCTATTGATTTTTCGCATTTGTAGTATCCATGTTTCTTATTTTTGCATGACCGTTTTTTTCTTATAATATTGCAATTGCACTGCAGTAAACATGTTCTATATTAATATGTATCTATATCTATTAATATAGAAAAATATATATAAAATGTTTGCTGCATGAGGCAGCCAAAAGAATGTGGGCTGCGCGTGCAGACAAAAAGAATCCACCTGGATGCAGCGTAGGCAGACCCAAAGCCTTAAAAAAAAAAAAAAAATACATGCAATTGCACAAAATACCTAAAAAACACACAACCGCCCGCACAAAGTATAACAAACACCTAAACCGTCAACCTCCACATCACAACACAATAAAGTAATTAACCCCTAATCAGCAAATAACATAATTAAAATATTAACCCCTTAACCGCCAAGAACCAACATCACAATAAACCTATTTAACGTATTAACCTCTAAACCGCCAAACCCCCACATTGCAATAACCCTAATTAACCTAACAACCCCTAAACCACCAAACCCTCACATCGCAATAACCCTAGTTAATATATTAACCCCTATACCGCCAACCCCCCACAATGCAAATAACTAATTTAATTACTAAGCACCCTAACCTAACACCCCCTAAATTAACCCCAATTACTACTAAATTGCAATTAAAATAAAAAAACTAACATTTAATTACAAAAAGTAAAAAAGTCTAACATTACAGAAAAAAATAAACAAAATTTTATATATATATATATATATATATATATATATATATATATATATATACCTAATCCCTATGAAAATAAAAAATCCCAGCCAAAAATAAAAACACCCCCTAATCTAAACTACCAATAGCCCTTAAAAGGGCCTTTTGTAGGACATTTCCTTAAGTTAAACAGCTCTTTTACCTCTAAAAAAAATACTAAATCCCCCTAACAGTAAAAAAACCCCACCCACCAAACCCCCAAAATTAAAAAAAACTAAACTACCCATTGCCCCATAAAGGGGCATTTGTATGGGCATTGCCCTTAAAAGGGAATTTAGCTCTTTTACTGCCCTTAAAAGGACAATCAGCTCTTTTTCAAGCCCCAAAAAACAAGCCTAAACCTAAGCCCCAAATAGGTACTCACTGTTCCTTAAGTCAGGCGGAGAAGGTCTTCTTCCAGACGGATCCATCATCTTCAGACAGCTGCCAGTACCTAAGATGGTGGATATAGTTAGATTGGGGAGGGTTAGATAGCTGTTTGGGAGGTATCAGGGAGGTTGGAGGGTAAGGGGGGATCCAACCCTGCAGAAAAAGATTATTTTTTTTTATTATTTTTTTTTTTAAAGGTAATTAATTAAAAAACAAAACAAAAAAAAAAGCCTTCACTTTTTATATTGGCAGACTGACTGACAGTACTTAAGATGGAGTGACCAGTGGGGGGTGTGGGAGGGAAAAGAACTGTTTGGGAGAGATCAGGTAGGGATTCATGTGCCCGGGGGAAAAATCCTTAATGGGAGGGTAATCTATAAACAAAAGCTAAAATTAACCGTCCAAAATGCCTAATTAACCCCTTCACTGCAGGAAATAGTAGAAGTGTGGTGCGCAGCTGCAATTAGTGGCCTTCTAATTACCAAAAAGCAATGGAAAATTCATATATATATATATATATATATATATATATATATATATATATATATATAGGTAGCCCTCAGTTTACGCCGGGGTTAGGTTCCAGAAGGAATGGTTGTAAATCAAAACCGTTGTAAATTGAAACTCAGTTTATAATGTAAGTCAATGGGAAGTGAGGGAGATCGGTTCCAGGCCCCTCTCAAAATTGTCATAAGTAACACCTAATATATTATTTTTAAAACTTTGAAATGAAGACTTTAAATGCATTATAAACAGTATCAAATAATCACACAACACAGAATATATAATTAAACTAAGTTAAATGAACAAAAACATTTGCTAAACAGCATTATAAACCTAATAAAAATAATAACAACACAGACTTCAATTGCATTTTTCTGCAAACAGTTCTTTCTATGAATTCCAATCTGGACTGATTTATAGACAGGAAGATCTTGTTCCTTTGAAATCTGCTCGATAGCTCAGGTCTGGTTAAACTGATAAATTTCAGCTTGCTTGGCTTTGCTGCAACACAAGCGGACAGCTCCACCTGCTGGCTATTTTAATAAATGCACTGCTTCTCAATAGCAGTAACATGACTGGAAAAAAAAGGTTGTCATTCTGAAACGGTGTAAATTGAACCGTTGTAAAACAAGGGCCACCTGTAATATATATATATATATACACATACACACATGCTATTTCTGAACAAAGGGGATCCCAGAGAAACTTTTACAGACATTGGTGCCATGATTGCACATGCATTATATAATTTCAGCGAGAAACCCAAAGTTTGTGAAAAAGTTAATAATTTGTTTTATTTGATCGCATTTGGCTGTGAAATTGTGGCATGAAATATACCAAAATGGGCCTAGATCAATACCTTGGGTAGTCTACTTAAAAATTATATATAAAGTTTTAACAGGTAGATAAAATAACCAAGGCTCTATTTCTGTTTCAGTGGAGCGATAGCAAAAATGATAAAACTTCTTCGGTATTATGGGCAAGTTTTTCTCTGAAAGTCCCGGTAGTGAAGGGGTTAAAATGTAGAAGAAATTACCTTTTGAATGTGTTTTCCCTTAAAATTTACAGACAGCTCTGAGATGTTTAAAATCTCTTCTCAACTTTTGTTTTATCTGAAAAAAAAAATTGTACTTTTACCAGCATTCTGTTCAGATGAAAATTTTGTTTCTGCCAAATGCCGATTTCGGATTCTTTGCCATATATTCCAATGAGAAAACAGCAAAAAATTTACATTAGAGAATTTGAACAATAAAAAAAAAACTTGTCTTTCAAAGCTAACAGGACATTTAACTTACTGATCAAATTTGGGTCAATGTCTACCTCCCAAAGGCACAGAAGTCACACAACTCTACGTTCCAATTGCCTTAATTAAAATGACTGAGCCTCCTCATGTCTCCCACCTACCTATGCTAGGTCAAGGCTTGACTGGACAAGCCTGTATGGCTAAAATCAACATGTAGTGCCTGACTGGCTGTCCCTAACATCAGTCATTAATAATATGGCAGGATTTTACAGGGACAATGGACACATAATGTACATAGTCAGACAGAGGTTCATAATTACAAAAAAGAGCTGAATAGCTAAATGATATAGCTCCTTCCCCTATTTTCCTTGTTTTCTGTCTCTTTCTGTACTTTTTTGGGGCATTAGCATAAATGAACAAATTGATTTGGTCAAGTAATCATTTTTTTCTTCGTCCATTTCGTACAATAATGTATTCTGCTGTTTGTGTATTGGTCAAATTACCAAATCAGCATAAGCCAAATTGGCATTTGTGGGAAGCTGAATGTGCATTATGGCAAGCAATGCAGTGTGACAATAACCTAAGAATAAATTCCAAATACCATAGAGAAACCAAAGTTTTTATTTATTAGCTTTGGAAGGACAGCATCTCTTTATGTTGAAAAATATTTCATAAGCAAATCAAGACTAATGGGAGAATCTGGAAAGATACTACAGGCTCAGTGGTTGAGCTTCCTCTCTGTTAAAAAGTCTATGGATTTCTGTTTGCCAGTTACCTTTGTGGCCTTAAGTTGGTAATGACTATCACCTAGATTACGAGTTTTGCGTTATAGAGGGTTCAAAACGAACACAACAAAAGTTGCGTTATTTCACCCTCCATAGCGCTGCCATTACAAGTTTTTGAAAAGCTGCCTTGTGCGTGCGATATTGTGGCGATGAGCTCTATACCACACAAAATCCAAGGGCTGCTTTGACATGCTCGTGCACGCTTTCCCCATAGACATCAGTGGGGAGAGCTTGTTAGTTTTTTTTCTAACACCTGCGATCGTGGAATGTAAAGCTCCATAACGCAACCCCATTGATGTCTATTAGGGAAAAAAAAAGGTTACGTTTAAACCTAACACCCTAACATAAACCCCAAGTCTAAACACCCCTAAGCTGCCGCCCCCGACATCGCCAACACCTAAAGTTATTAACCCCTAATCTGCCGCCCCCGACACCGAAATACATTTATTAACCCCTAATCTGTCCCTTACATTCCTATTGTCTGATATGATTTTTGAAATTCAAATCAGGCAAAAGTATTAGAGCTACCGAAATCATATTGGTTGTTCAAATTAGCCAATAGAATGAGAGCAACTGAAATTCTATTGGCTATTCAAATCAGATTCAAATTCAAATTCAGATTAGGGTTTGGGCTTTCTTAAAAGAGCTAAATGCCCTTTTCAGGGCAATGCCCATAAAATGCCCTTTTCAGGGCAATGAGTAGCTTAGGCGTTTGTTAAATTAAAGTTTTTTATTTTGGGGGGTTAGTTGGGTGGTGGGTTTTACTGTTGGAGGGGTTTTTGTATTTTTTTACAGGGAAAAGAGCTAATTTCTTTAGAGAAATGCCCTATAAAAGGCCCTTTTAAGGGCTATTGGTAGTTTATTGTAGACTAGGGTTTTTTTTATTTTGGGGGGCTTTTTTATTTTTATAGGGTTATTAGATTAGGTGTAATTGTTTTTATTTTGGATTATTTTGTTTGTTATTTTTCGTAATTTAGTATTTTTTATAATTTTAGATTAAATTGTTTTTAGTAGTGTTAGGTTTTTTCAATGTGTAATTTAGTTTATTTAATTTGTAGTTATTTTAATTTTAGTATAATAGTCATGTTAGGTTAATTGTTAGTTTAAACTTAGGTTTTTTAATTTCACAGGTAAATTTTTATTTATTTTTAGATAGGGATATTGTAATTTTAATTTAAAGTTAGGGGGTTGTTAGGTTTAGGGGTTAATAGTTTAATTTATTTTTTTGTGATGTGGAGGGGCTGGCTGTTTAGGGGTTTATATGTTTATTTAGTGGCGGGGATGTGGGAGGTCAGAGCTTTAGGGGTTAATAACTTTATTTAGTGGCAGCGATGTCGGGGAGTTGCAGAATAGGGGTTAATAACTTAAACATAAACCAACAAATTAAGGTGTTAAAATTAATTTCATTTTTCAAATGTTGCAAGACATTTGCCCATACCTAATCACAACACAGAAATTGTAAAATTCATAAAAAGGTGCATCCTCACTGGATCACAGCCATGAATTGCAAGATCAACTCCATTATAATGGTAGTGAAAGGCATATTTGTGCATGTAACGTCTTAAGGGTTATGCTGCCTGACTGAAATGTAAAGCTGTGCAGTGTGTGAGTTTGCAACAATTGTTGCAATATGTGGGGTGGGGACTTTTACCTGTTATAAAAGTGCATGGATGCTGGAATACTTCCTCTTTCTTGTCTGCAACTGCTGGAGAAAGGTTTTTTCTGTTTTTGCTGGCAAAATGGTGCGGCCTAGGCGTCAGTCTGTTCCTCCAAAGCGGATGAGGGAGTCTTCGCCAGTGACACGGCGAGTATCTGTGAGGGGGAGAGGTGGCAGTTTGGTTAGTGAGGTAGTAGGCCCTAGCCCTTCTCAAGGGGTGGGCCTCACCCCTTCCCGGGACTCTGGGGAGCCCTCGGGAGTGTCTTCCTCCCCTTCCCTTCCCTTTTCCCGGGGTCCCAGGGGGAAAATTTGGAGGATTCGGGGTTGGGTTCAGGGGGAGGCGGGGGGGTGGAAAATTCTCCGGTTGGCTCGATCGGCCTCCCGGAGGTGTTTAGGGCCCGGCAGCTTGAGTCGGGCGGGGGGCCGGGTGTGGGGCGGGTAGGCCCGGATCAGGGGCGCGTGGCGCAGGGCCGTGGGTCAGTGAGCGGGCCAGAGGGCCTAGTTGCGCAGGGCGTGGGTGTCGGCCCGACTTCAAGCGGGAGGCCTTTGGGCCTACCCCGCGTGTTGCAGGGTGAGCAAGAGGGCCTAACTTTAGGCGGCGGGCCTTCGGGCCTATACCGCATGGTTGCGCCTGGTGGCCCAGTGGGTTCCCCCCCTACCCCGGTGGCTTCCGGTGGCGGACACTACGGCCTGCAGGGTGCCCCCTCAGTCAGTGGTGGCCCCGGTGGGTCTGCGGCCCCTCTTTGGGACGGGTACTTACCTAACTTACCTGTCCCAGAGGCGGCACGGGCGGCGGTCGTGGCCTTAATCCAGGCCCTTTCGGCGGGAGCAGGTCCGGGCGTCGCGGCGGGTATGGAGCAGTCCGGCATCGTCCACGGTGGTCCGGCGGGGGTTCCGGCGGTCGGCGGCGTGGTCCAGGCTGGAGCGGCGGGCGGGGCTTCTTCCCTCGGTGGAGGCCTTCGGTCGGTGGTAGGCGCGAGTGACGTCACTTCCGGTAGTCGCGCTAGTGACGTCACTTCCGGGCGCCGCGCGTGCGACGGCATTTCCGGTTTCGGGCGCGGCGGAGCCAGGTCGACGGATGGAGGCGCGGAAGGTGAGTCGGGAGCCCGGGGATCCGGGAGGGGCAGCACCGGACAGGCCGCGGCGGTGAGGGGGCATGTGGGGTCAGGCACTTGGCAATTGGAGACACTTGTGGGGGCGCATGGTAGGCATATGGGTGCTGGCATTAGCGGGCCCGAGCCGCGGGCTGGGACATCCATGGGCGGGGCACCGGGGCGGGGAGGGCCTGGCAGATATGGCAATGCCGAGTGTGAGTGGAAGTGGTGGGCCGGAGTTTGGCCCCGTTGTGGGCAGTAACCAGGTGGTTGGTGGGTCGCATGTTGGGCATGAGCCTCTGGGGAGAGGACAACAGGATGTGATGGGGGAAATTTTCAGGCTGGCCTCGATATTGGCCCAAGGGGCGCACGCTGGTCCATCTAGGATGGGGGGGGCAGCAGCATACAGTTCAGGTCAGCGCTGGGGGGGTGGATCCCGGTCATGTGGGAGTTGTGGGCAGAGGGAGGGCGGGTGGACACGGGCCTGTGGTGGGAAGCGCAGGGGCTGGTGGAACAGGGCAGTTGGGAGCCGGGGCCCAGGTGGGGGGCCTGCAAAGTAGTTCTGTAGTGGGTGGGGGTGGTGCCCGTTCCTTGATCCCTGGTGCTCCCGATTCTGTTTTGTCTCCGCAGGTTAGCGGGGATGCTGTGGTGGCAGTTTGCCAGGATGCTAGGCGAGAAGTGTCTCAGAGGACCGGTCCAGGCCAGGAGGCTTTTCCCTCGGCGGCGGCAGGAGCAGGTGAGATTGCATTGTGTGGGGTGCTGGGGGAGGGTGCGGGTGGGTCATCTAGTGACACTGGCTCTGAGAGTGACGACTCCTTAGGGCCAGTGTCTAAACCTCAAAAACGGGTATTGAAATATCTTCGCAGGTTGGTAGCTGGGCAACAGAGACAGGAGTCGAGGCTAGCTCTGGGTGGGGGAGCGCAGATGGGGGGCTCAGGGGGTGTTGTTCAGCAGGTAGGGCCAGGGGCTGTGAGCTTGGCGGTGGCAGACAGGAAAGTGGCGCTGCAGGGAGATGCCTACCCCTGCAGCGTGCACTCATTGCATTCTCACCTTAAAGCTAAGACGATCAAAAAAATTAGAGATGGCAAATATGTGCACATTTTCGATTTGTCGCTGGAGGCCCATAAGGCCAAGGAGAGGAGCGAGGACGGCTCAGGTCCAAAAAAGGTCAAGAGACCGGAGACAATGGACGAGTGGCGCACGTGTTTTAGAGTTTTGGCTTCTTGCCTAGTGGAGGCGAAGCCTGAGCTGCGGGTTGACGTGTTAAAATACATGGAAACTATCGAGTTCGTACATAAGACGTATAAGGACGGGGTGTGGCGGTCTTATGACGCGGATTATAGGCGTAAGATGGTAGGGAACCCTTTGCTGACCTTTGGTACCACGGATGTGCATTTATGGCAGCGTCTGGGTGCGGAGCGCTCTCCCTCCCCCCCTTCAGGCGCAAGGGCCGGGGGGAGTAGGCAGATGGGGGGAGTCAAAAGGAAAGGGCGGGAGTGTTGGAGGTTTAACGACGGGAAGTGTGACCGGGGAGCGAACTGCTCCTTTCGACACTCCTGCATATACTGCGGAGCTAGTCATCCAGGGACCGAATGTGCTAGACGAAAAGAGACGGGGGGCCGCGGAGCCGGCAGAGGGGCTGCTGGGGCAAAGGGCACCAACGCCGTTGAGGGTGGCCGCCCTTGAGCCATGGCTCAGGGCGTACCCGGACAGGAGGGCAGGGGATCTCCTCCTGGCCGGATTGCGGGAGGGTTTCCTCATTCCAGTGGTAGGTCCGGTAGTTGGGGCGCGTCAGAAGCGGAACCTCAAGTCAGCGTATGACTACCCTGACGTAGTGAGGGCTAAACTGGGCAAAGAACTGAGTTTAGGTCGCATGGTGGGCCCCTTTCGGGAGCCACCCATGGAGGGTTTGGTGGTTTCCCCACTTGGGGTTGTGCCGAAGAAGGAAGCGGGGAAATTCCGGTTGATTCAGCATTCAGTCATACCCGAAAGGTCATTCGGTCAATGACGCAATCAACCCAGAGGTTAGCTCAGTTTTTTATCAGTCGTTTGACCAAGCAATAGTTTTGGTGCAACAGGCTGGTGTTGGGGCACTCTTGGCAAAGCTTGACATTGAGTCGGCCTTCCGCTTGTTGCCTATTCATCCGGCATCCTTTCGGTTGATGGGGTGCTGGTTTGAGGGTGCTTACTATGTGGATCGTTGTCTCCCAATGGGTTGCTCGGTCTCATGCACCTTTTTCGAGATGTTCAGCACATTCTTGCACTGGGCGGTGTTTTCAGAAGCGCGGGGTGGGCGGATAGCCCATTACTTGGATGATTTTCTGCTGATAGGTAGAGCTGGGTCGCTCGAGTGCGAGCGGCTCATGTCGGTGATGAGAACACTATTTGGGCAATTTGGGGTCCCATTGGCAGAGGACAAGACCCAGGGGCCATGCACTTGCCTGACGTTTCTGGGTATCGAGATCGATACTTTAGAAAGGCAGTGCAGGTTGCCAAACGATAAGGTGGTGCGAATGCTGGCCGTGGTTTCTTCGGCCGCGGCGGCGGACCGGCTAGCGATAAAGGAGTTGCAGTCTTTACTGGGCTTGCTCAATTTCGCATGCAAAGTTATCCCGATGGGCAGAGTATTCAACAGGAGGTTGGAGGGCCCTCTAAAAGGGGATAGCGGGAGCCGCAAGTCATGTGCGGTGTCTCCGGATATGAAGGAGGACTTGAGAATCTGGGAATTGTTCCTGAAGGATTTCAATGGGGTCCTGTTATGGAGGCAAGTGAGGACCTCTAGCCAAGCTTTGCATCTGTTCACGGATGCGGCGGGGGCAAAGGGTTATGGGGCTTACTTCAACGGCGCCTGGAGTGCCGGGGAGTGGCCTGTGGCCTGGACGGAGAGGGGTTGGACTAGGAACCTTACTCTCCTGGAATTGTTCCCTATTGTCGTAGCCATTGAGTTATGGGGGCGACAATTAGCAAACCAGAATGTAATATTCTGGTGCGATAATTTGAGCGTCGTGTTTGCTATCAACAATCTTTCAGCCTCTTCCCCTATTGTGGTGCGTTACCTTCGGTGGGTGGTGCTGCGGTGCTTGCAGCACAACATCGACTTTACGGCGCGGCATGTGCCGGGGGTCGATAATGTATTGGCGGACGCGTTGTCGCGAGGCCAATGGGAGGCATTCAGAAAGCTGGCACCAAGGGCAGCAGAGGTTGGTACTCCTTGTCCTTCCTTTCTTTGGTAGGTGGCGGAAGGGGGGACGTATTGACTTCAATGGTTCAGGCGTCGCTGGCACCTGCTACCTGGAAGGCCTACGGCAAGTACTGGGCCGAATGGGAAGTTTTCCTCAAGGGTAAGGGCGTTCCGGTGGAATCCGGATCGCCAGCTTTGTTGCTTGAGTGGATGGTGTGTTTGAAGGAAAGTGGCTGTAGAAAAGGATCCATGCAAGGAAGGCTAGCTGCCTTATCCTTTTTCGCTAAATGGAAGGGTATCCAGGATGGGACGAATGCGTTTCTGGTTAGGCAGGTAATGAAAGGCTGGGGCAGGATAGAGGCTAAGTCGGCAGATCGGCGAGAGCCCATTACAATTCAGCGGCTGGGGGCCTTATTGGCAGCGCTGCCGGAAGTGTGCGCGGATGAGTATGAGGTTGCTTTGTTTAGGGCGGCGTTTGCGGTTGCTTTCTTTGGGGCCCTGAGAGTAGGCAAGATAGTTAGTCCAACCAGGTCGGCGGTAGGTTGCGGTATCCAAGCGCAGCATGTCAGGTTTGACTTGAAAGCGCTATTGTTATTTATCCCTAGATCGAAGACGGATCAAGACAGGAAAGGTGTATGGTTGTCCATGCAGCAGCAGGACTTTGTGGGGTGTTGCCCCGTCCGGCTCGCTTCTGAATTTTCGGCGAACAGGCCAGGAAGTTCAAGGCAGTTTTTTATTCATGCGGATGGGTCTAACCTGTCCAGATTCCAGTTTCGGAGGGTGTTGGAGGAAGCCGCTAAGAGGGTCGGCTTGGACCCTGGGCTCATCGCTCCCCACTCCTTTCGCATTGGAGCAGCCACCAGCGCGGCTGCGGCTGGGGCGTCAGAGCGGGAAATTAAGAAACTGGGAAGGTGGAGTTCCAAACGGTATAGGACATACATTAGACCCCTTCAGAGTAAAGTGTAGATAGTGAAAAAGGGGAGGGGTGGGTATTAAAAAATGGGCGGGGACTTAGTAATAAAATTTTTTGTTGATTTTAGGTGTAAGAGCCCCTCCGTGTAGAGCGTGGATAGTCGGCCACTCGTACGTTCACTGGGCGGCCATTCACGCTTTGAAGCGCCCGGGCGGCCAGCAGCTGGGATTTCGTGCAGATGCGGTTTCCATTAGATGGCTGGGAAAAAGGGGAATGTTGTGGAGTGATTTGCCAGGTCGCCTGGAGGAGGCCTTCCTTCGTTGGGGACGGCCTTCGTTGATAGTGTTGCATCTGGGTGGAAATGATGTGGGGAGTTTGCCTGTGCTGGAGTTGGTGAACATCATTCAATCAGATGTACGTTGGTTGAAAGTGCGTTTCCCGGGGGTACGAGTGGCTTGGTCAAATGTGATTGCGCGCTTGCAGTGGCGACATGTGAGGGTGCACCGTTCAGCCTACCGTATTCGGAAGAAGTTGAACAGAGATGTGGGGAGGTTGATCGTGGAGGAAGGTGGCTTTGTGATCAGGCATGATAACATCTTGGGGGACTGCAATCGGCTGTACAGGCCGGACGGGGTTCATTTAACTGAAGAAGGGTTAGAGCTATTTTTGGCTAACCTAGCTGGCGCGTTGAGGCGGCATGTCAGTTAGCTATCCCTAGGTGTGGCGGCAAGAGCTCCATTATGGGAGGCAGGTGTGGTATCTCTTGTGGCGGGGTCCCGGCCAAATAATTTTTATGGTTTCCGCGAGGGTGTGGTCGAGCTAATGGGAGGGGCATGATGTTGCAAGTCGCAGCTTGTAACGCCTCTCCCCGCGGGCCTGCTGACCTAGAAACCCATTGTGGATGATGCCAGCCTCTGAAGGGCAATGCTCAGCAGGAGCATTGCAACAACCAATCCGGGCCGGTGACCTCACTACGCTGGTTGTATATATATATATATATATACACTAAATTATGGATAGGCTTAGAATATAGTTTAGCCTCAGATGCCGCCACCCATAGATAAGCCTTAAGCTTCCCAAGTTAATAAGTTTAGAGTTTGACTGGTTAGGTTTTAATAAACGCGACCTTGCTTCACGGTCTTATACCTCCAATTATGTGTCTGTGTCTTTATTGGGTAAGGTGGAATGAAGTCATGGCGATTTGACCCTTATGGTAGTGAAAGGCATATTTGTGCATGTAATGTCTTAAGGGTTATGCTGCCTGACTGAAATGTAAAGCTGTGCAGTGTGTGAGTTTGCAACAATTGTTGCAATATGTGGGGTGGGGACTCTTACCTGTTATAAAAGTGCATGGATGCTGGAATACTTCCTCTTTCTTGTCTGCAACTGCTGGAGAAAGGTTTTTTCCCCGCCCATCCCTCCCTTGTTGTTAACGTGTTTGATATTTTTTGCAGGAAAGGGGGGTGGCACTGAGTGAACAGCTGCCATTAGGGTGGTTTTGTTAGGACTTTGGCAGGGGCATGCCTACTCAGGCTAGCTGATCTTAAGTCCAAAGTGGTAATTTTTGGCTTCACATCATGGGTGTTTGTTGTGCGTCTTACGCCTAAATGATGACCCTAAAGGGTATGGAGCAATTTGCTAGCATAAGAGTAGAAATTATCGGCTGGCGTGGCGGGGTCCCGGCCAAATAATTTTTATGGTTTCCGCGAGGGTGTGGTCGAGCTAATGGGAGGGGCATGATGTTGCAAGTCGCAGCTTGTAACGCCTCTCCCCGCGGGCCTGCTGACCTAGAAACCCCTTGTGGATGATGCCAGCCTCTGAAGGGCAATGCTCAGCAGGAGCATTGCAACAACCAATCCGGGCCGGTGACCTCACTACGCTGGTTGTATATATATATACTAAATTATGGATAGGCTTAGAATATAGTTTAGCCTCAGATGCCGCCACCCATAGATAAGCCTTAAGCTTCCCAAGTTAATAAGTTTAGAGTTTGCCTGGTTAGGTTTTAATAAACGCGACCTTGCTTCACGGTCTTATACCTCCAATTATGTGTCTGTGTCTTTATTGGGTAAGGTGGGAATGAAGTCATGGTGATTTGACCCTTATGAATGGAGCTGCATCTATCTTGTAAACATTCTTAGAATGAGCTTCATTGTCAAGGATACTGGAATCCCAAAAACGCATTCAAAACATTACAGAACAAAGTAATTAAAAGTAAAAATTCTAAGAAATGCAAATGAAGAAAACTTGAAAACAGTTAAAGGGACAGTATACTTAAAAATTGTTTTTTGTTTAAAAAGATAGATAAGCCCTTTATTACCCATTCCCCAGTTTTGCATAACCAACACTGTTATATTTATATACTTTTTACCTCTGTGATTACCTTGTATCTAAGCCGCTGCCCCCTTATCTGAGTTATTTTCACAGACTTGCATTTTAGCCTATCAGTGCTGAATCATATAAATAATAACTCCACTGGAGTGAGCACAATGTTATCTATATGGAACACTTGAACTAGTAGGGTCTAACTATGAAAAACTGTCAAAATGCACTGAGATAAGAGACTGCCTTCAATGGCTTAGAAATCAGTTTATGGACTTACATAGGTTTAGCTTTCAACAACGAATACTAAGAGAACAAAGCAAATTTGATGATAAAAGTAAATTGGAAAGTTAGATACCCTATCTGAATCATGAGTTTAATTTTGACTTGACTGTCCCTTTAAAGAGAAATAAAAGAAAATTAGAAACAAAACAACCTTGTCAGTTTTGAAATAATAAAGACACTACTGCAAGATGAAATACTTCACAGGGGCAATAGAGTATTTAGGAGTTTTTCATGCTGTACTGAAATATAGGGGGGGAAAAATACCCAACCTCTCCTCTAGAAAGCCCTGGAATGCTCACAACCTTCCCCTGTAGACACCTTTCACACTATTCAATGAGACTGCTTCACTATAACAAATAAAATATATATTTTACAATGGCAACCATTTACATAAACTGTTTTTGAAGCTATTTTCTTAAGTTTTGTAATTATTATTTTTTTCCACCTTGCTAGGGCTTTGCATTTGATGCATGAGATTTCATGTATTGGGCACCTCACTCAAACATATATATTGAAGGGACAATATGCACTTAAAATATTAATCTGTTCAAGATCACCAATACATATAATATAACTGTATACTTTTTTCAGATGAAGTATATACATGTGTATATATATATATATATATATATATATATATATATATATATATATATATATATATATATTATTATTATTATTAAAATATTTGTTACTCTTCTCTGTGGGCCCTAAACAAGCCCCAGAGAGTCAGTTTGGTATGTTCTATATACTGTGTAAATTACTAGCTTTCACAGTGTGCAGACGTTCCAACTGTCCCCATTTGAAAGGGGCAATCCCTGATTCTGAGCTCTGTCCTGCTGTCCCTCATATGTCTGTTTGCATAGTTTCCCTTAACCTCACCCACAGAACTCCCAGGCATGCTCACAGACTGATCAGACATGTTCACCTACCACACAGACACACCCACAATCCCATCCACTAACCATCCTTGATCCACCCCTCCCAAAATGGCTCCACCCATAAAATGGTGATGGGCCCCATAAACCTCCTGAGTCCCTGATACCCAGCCACAAATTTTGGGAAGTATGAGTGTGTAGCTTGTGCAAAGTGTGTTTGCTTGATTTGCGCGTGAACAGTATCCTGTTTCTGAGTCTCTTTCCACACTCAGAGTTGCCGTAGAGCAGATTAAGAGTATTGAGATGGCCACGCCCACAGGAAGTGAGAGCACGGACACGCCAAATGCTGATACATCCTGTATCCAGCAGTGCCAAGACCAGCAAAATCTGTAATAAGGATCCCCAAAACACAGACGGACTACGGGCAGATTCAAAGCCCAAAAGACGCCAAAACAATTATGGACTACGGGCAGATTTGAAACCCTAAAGACCCACAACAAATCTAAACAGAATCCACCTTCGGATAATTGTAATACCCACAACAAAGTTTGAAAGAAAGAAAACCATCGACCGAATGCAACTCTGAAATATACTACAAACAGTGGAGCTTCAGTGTCAAATAAGGACCAAACCACCTGGGCAGAGGGCGGATTAGAAACCCTACACCCTCCATTCCGACAACTAAACAGGACATCAGTAGTGACTCACCCGTCACCAACGAACCAGAAAGGGTGCTAAGGTTAGAGATGCATTTTTAATAAAACTCTCACCACGCATACCTGAACTTAGAAACTGGCATCCCACCAAAGGCCTCTTATAGTACATAACCAATATCGGCCATAACACTAAGCGCACTGAGAAAATATCTCTGATACTACTAGCCGTTCAGCCTACATTTTTCTACAAGCGCTTCACAAACTGAAAATCAACATTTGACCCTATTACGGTATTTTTTCGTTTCTGTATGAATTTCTAAATGCGCAAATGTGCTTCTAAAGGTTGGCCAACCTGTTGTCTCTCTATTAGTAATACTTTGATTAACACCATAAACTGCTGTTTAGAAAATACTATCTGTGATCAGTTCTTTCTATGAAATAACTTATTAATTACATTTCACTTAGTGTGTACCAATTTCTATAAACCAACTATTTTGTTTAGATCATGTGTATAAACTGAAGGTACCTTTTAAAGTACATATGTACTATTTTTTACATTGTTTTCTTATATTTTACTGTTGTCATTTTATACTTTGCTATTTATACATTGTATGAAATACCATTTCTTATATGCTGGTGTTTTTATGAGATTTTGTTATATACACATTCTATAGCATAAATAAAAATATATATTTTTAGAATATACATTTTTTTATTGATTTATATTTTTTTTATCTCTCTCTTTCTCTTTATATACAAATATGGCTTTTAAAATTAAATAAACCCCCATAGTGTGGCTGCTTTCTGCAGTGAATGCAGGCCGTGCAGAGACGCCGAGACCAGTATAATCCATAGCTGCAAAGGCAGCTCTCTAGGGGCGTGCAGCCACATGCTGCCTAGATTTAAAGGGCCAGCCTCTGATTGTAAGGACTCCCACCTGGAAGGCTGCTCAGTACATCACTCTGTACTGAGTTATTGCTTTAGAAGGTCCTTATCACCTTGTTCCTGCTCCTCTGCTGTGATACTTGGGTATGCTTACCCTACTGCTGAGACCAAAGACCTTGCTGTGATACGTGTGTATGCTTATTCTGCTGCTGAGACCAAAGACTTTGATCCTTGGGTATACTTATCTTTACTGCTCAGATCATAAGACCTCTGCTGTGATACCTATGAATGCTCTCTTGTTCCTGGACATTTTATAAAATACCTCACCAACAATGCTTGCTGGGAGACTTCTGCTTAAAGTTTTCATTGTAAATATTGTATTTGTTTTTTATTCTAGTTCAATATTGACCTCAATTTGATTTACCTGTTTCTTCAGTAAAGTTTGTTCAAGAAAATACTTTCTTTGTTTTGGTTTTCTTTGCCTGCATACTGAGTTCCAGACACCTCCCTCACCCTCACATAGTGTGTGTTTAATGTAACACTAATATCTGATAATCATATATTTAATTGGATAAAGACTTAAAACATTATAAGTGGTTTCAATAGATTTTCCACAAATCAATGCAGAAACAAAAAATGCAGTCAAGGGAAAATAAAACATGGCAACTAAATAATTTATCAAAGATAACTCTAATGTGTTTGAATTCTTTTTTATTATTATTTATTTAACTAATATCTAGTCAAGACATGAGTACAATTACAAATGTTGTATAATGTTATATTTTGGTTACTTTTCTGCAGCTGGGTAAGCACAGTAGATTGGGTGTATATCAGTTAATTACCTCAGGCACTCACATGGCCCACAAGCTATTAGTAGGTACATACACATATGTATATCATAGCCATGGCAGGGACTCTGAACTAGTAACAGATTTTACACCAATTTCATTTATGTCTGTATCACTTAATACACATTTATTTTGATAGTCTTTTTTTTTTAAGAAAAGTGTGCTTTAACAAACTGTGTATGGATTTGGATACCCTTCTCTCTTATATAACATTTCTTGGCTCACTTCATTGATCCCTTACCATCTTATAGTAACCATTAAATGGTTAAGAGACACATTCATCTCTTCCAGCAAATCGGAAGAAAGTTCATTGTAATCCTCTTCTATAGGCTAAGCCTGGTCAACATTACTTCCAAAGCAAAAATTGGGCTGTCTAATTTTTTTGTGTGAAGGATATTGTTATTCTGGATTTAGAGAAGATATGTCAGTAACATAACCCTTCCTTGCACCCATAAAGATGACACCACTGGGTTGATTTGTGGATTCTCTTTGTTGGACTCATGGCCTAATAGTCACTGGGAATTCTGATTTTCAAGGGTCAAGGAGAAGTAATAGATAAAGATATAGGCTTGAACAGGAATTGAGGAGGGAAACAGTTAGGCCTTAGAATGTAACTTAAAACTGGTGGTTGTAGGTATTTAAACTTTTATTATAGTCAGTGCAATGGTTTTCAGGGGCAACCCTCATACTAATGTCTGCAAATCCTCAACTGTACACATGTATGCAGATGACATGGTAATCTATGCAAACAATTCCAATCTGCAGCAGCTTGGATCTCAAAAAACAAACTCTTCCTAAACACTGACAAAACAGTCACAATGATCTTTGTAACGAGACCTAAATTACACAAATTACAAAATTCCCATCTACACATCAAAACAAAATCCAATTGCACGCTGACCGCAGTCCACTCTTTCAAATACTTGGGTATGTTGTTAGACCCTAATCTATCTTTTGGCCTCCACATAGAAAAACTTGCATCTAAACTTTATCCAAAACTAGGTGCCCTGTACAGAAACAAATCTTGCCTCAGCCCTACAGTAAAAGAAAAGATTGTACAGCAAATGCTGATGCCTATCATGGATTATGGGGACGTAGTATACGCACCTGCACCACAAACTCACCTTAATAAACTTAATACATTATATAACTCGTTCTGACGCTTTGTGCTACAATGTAACTACAAGACCCACCATTGTGACATGCTAAAAGAACTAAGCTGGCTGTCGCTGGAATGCAGACGCACCCTCCATCTTTGCTGCCTTGTGTTTAAGAGCCTTTCTGAGAAGCTCCCACCCTACCTGAGCAGAATGCTCTCCCTGGCTATTCCCACCTCCTATAACCTCCGATCCAATAACAGCACATTATTTAGCTTGCCTCAATACAAAAAGAAAGCAGCTCGATCCTCCTTTTCCTACAGAGCGCCACAGTTATGGAATGACCTCCCTCACACTTTCAAACCTTCCCCAAGCCTAATATCCTTTAAGAGATCCCTCTCTACATATCTCAAAACAGAATGCACCTGTCATGGTTGATTATATATTTCCTACCTGTTCTATGTAAAATTTTTGCATATATTGTGTATTATTATTGTTTTTGTATTTTATTGTACCCTATTGTATCAATGCAATGTTTTGTGATACCAGGACATACTTGAAAACGAGAGAAATCTCAATGTATCCTTCCTGGTAAAATATTTTTATAAATAAAATAAAATAAATACATAGTGTATGTTTTGCTATGGATTAAATAACATTTTAAAACACCCAAAGCAACCAAGTCACATATTTTCTATTTATCTTGAAGTCAGTAAAGACAAATCGATTGAAAAGACAAAAAAAAAGTCGGAGCAGCAAGATATAGGGACTTTTCAATGAAAACTTGAAAGACAAAAAAATCTTTTTATTTTATTACCAGTCAAATAGTGAGAAAATACTTTTCAATTTTATAGCATATCCAAATGGAACTAGCACAATAAAACACTTAAGTAGATTCAAATAATTTCCTCCAACTTCATTTTTAAGAAAATACAAAACATGGGTGTTGCATTAATGAGGATAAGTCTCTTTTAAAGAAACTTTAAAGACATTTTTATTATATGCAAAGTTTATAACAGCAATTAAGCACTGAATTGCAAATGACCTACATACATAATGAATGCATTAGAAGCATTTAAAACTGTCCCTTTATTAATGATTTGCAAAATTACTTGGTGACTATTTCTTAATCTTATCCTCCTTAATTGTGGCCAATTAGGGCTAGCTATAAGCAATCTTTGACTAATTTGTAGCTGGTTTAGGCTATTTGCACCATTTTTAACCCCTTAGCGACAGCGACGTACGTATGTATGTCGCTGGTCGTTAAGGGCTTGTCTGCTTATAATAGCACAAGTCTTGCCCTTCCTCCTGCAGGCTTCCTAAAATAGCGGTTTCAACGCTGGTCATTAAGGGTTTAAGGAAACACAGGATACAGAATTTGCTTTTTGGCCTTTTTAGTGAGCAGAGGAAGAGAACAAAAACATAATAAAATATATATTTAATTGTATATATTAAACTTTGAGTGAAAGTGTCTTATGGAATTTTAAAGATACTTAGTTTATTTTTATCATTGATATTTATATTTTTTGGCTTAAATAGTTGAACAATAAATACTATGGTGACCATAGCCAGAAAAATTTGGTTCATCCGAATCTTTTATAACTTTTTTTTTTTACAGCTATATAGGTACTTAATTATAGCAAATAAGTGGTATCATTTACTTCTGCCAATAATTTATAATATCATACTCTGAATTAAAACCCAATGGTAACAAATACTTACGGCTAGATTACGAGTTGTGCGTCAGGCTTAAAAAGCAGCGTTGGCCGGTCCCAACGCTGCTTTTTAACGCCCGCTGGTATTACGAGTCTTGAAGGTACAGGTGTACCGCTCACTTTTTTCTTCAGACTTGGAAATACTGCAAATCCACTTATGTAAATTGTCCTCTTTTTTCAATGGGACTTGCATAGCGCCGGTATTACGAGTCTGCCAAAAAGTGAGCAGTAGACCCTCTCCTGTCAAGCCTGGTACCGAATTTTAAAGTCAGTAGTTAAGAGTTTTACACTACAACGCTGTAGCATAAAACTCTTAACTAAAGTGCTAAAAAGTACACTAACACCCATAAACTACCTATAAATCCCTAACCGAGGCCCCCCCCCCCCACATCGTAAACACTAAAATTTAATTTTTAACCCCTAATCTGCCGAACCGGACATCGCCACCACTATAATAAAAATATAAACCCCTAAACCGCCGCACTCCCGCCTCGCAAACATTAGTTAAATATTATTAACCCCTAATCTGCCGTCCCTAACATCGCCAAAACCTACCTACATTTATTAACCCCTAATCTGCTGCCCCCAACGTCGGCGCCACTATACTAAAGTTATTAACCCCTAAATCTAAGTCTAACCCTAACCCCCCTAACTTAAATATAATTTAAATAAATCTAAATAATATTCCTATCATTAACTAAATTATTCTTATTTAAAAGTAAATACTTACCTATAAAATAAACCCTAAGCTAGATACAATATAACTAATAGTTACATTGTAGCTAGCTTAGGGTTTATTTTTATTTTACAAGCAAGTTTCTATTTATTTTAACTAGGTAGAATAGTTACTAAATAATTATTAACTATTTAATAACTACCTAGCTAAAATAAATACAAAAGTACCTGTAAAATAAAACCTAACCTAAGTTACAATTACACCTAACGCTACACTATAATAAAATAAATTAACTAATTTAACAACAATAAATACAATTAAATTAAATTATCTAACGTACAAAAAACAAACACTAAATTACAGAAAATAATAAACAAATTACAATATTTTTAAACTAATTACACCTACTCTAAACCCCCAACAAAATAAAAAGCCCCCCCCAAAATAAAAAAGCCCTACCCTACACTAAATTACAAATAGCCCTTAAAAGGGCCTTTTGCGGGGCATTGCCCCAAAGTAATCAGCTCTTTTACCTGTAAAAAAAATTACAAATCCCCCCCCAACATTAAAACCCACCACCCACACAAGCAATCCTACTCTAAAACCCACCCAATACCCCCTTAAAAAAACCTAACACTAACCCCTTGAAGTCTTAATCCAACCGGGCCTAAGTCCTCAACGAAGTCGGGAGAAGTCTTCATCCAAGCCGGCGAAGTGGTCCTCCAGACGGGCAGAAGTCTTCATCCAGACGGCATCTTCTATCTTCATACATTCGGCGCGGAGCGGGTCCATCTTCAAGACATCCGACGCGGAGCATCCTCTTCAATCAACGGCTAACACAGAATGAAGGTACCTTTAAGTGACATCATCCAAGATGGCGTCCCTTCAATTCCGATTGACTGATAGAATTCTATCAGCTAATCGGAATTAAGGTAAAAAACATTCTATTGGCTGATGCAATCAGCCAATAGGATTGAAGTTCAATGCTATTGGCTGATCCAATCAGCCAATAGAATGCAAGCTCAATCTTATTGGCTGATTGGATCAGCCAATTTGTAAGAGAACTGATTACTTTGGGGCAATGCCCCGCAAAAGGCCCTTTTTATGGGCTATTTGTAATTTAGTGTAGGGTAGGGCTTTTTTATTTTGGGGTGGGCTTTTTTATTTTGTTAGGGGGATTAGATTAGGTGTAATTAGTTTAAAAATCTTGTAATTTGTTTATTATTTTCTGTAATTTAGTGGGGTTTTTTTTGTACTTTAGATAATTTTATTTAATTGTATTTAATTTAGGGAATTAATTTAATTATAGTGTAGTGTTAGGTGTAATTGTAACTTAGGTTAGGTTTTATTTTACAGGTAACTTTGTATTTATTTTAGCTAGGTAGTTATTAAATAGTTCATAACTATTTAATAACTATTCTACTTAGTTAAAATAAATACAAACTTGTCTGTAAAATAAAAATAAACCATAAGCTAGTTACAATGAAACTATTAGTTATATTGTAGCTATCTTAGGGTTTATTTTACAGGTAAGTATTTAGTTTTAAATAGGAATCTTTTAACCCCTTAATGACCGAGGACGTGCAAAAAAAAAGGCAGTTAACGCCTGAGGACGTACCCTGCACGTCCTCGGTGTGGAAAGCAGCTGGAAGCGATCCTGCTCGCTTCCAGCTGCTTTCCGGTTATTGCAGTGATGCCTCGATATGGAGGCATCCTGCAATAACCTTACATGGCCATCCGATGCAGAGAGAGCCACTCTGTGGCCCTCTCTGCACCGGACATCGATGGCCGGTATCGTTGGTGGGTGGGAGCCGACTTGGGAGGCGCGTGGGCGGCCATCGGTGTGCCGTGTGACGTCGAGGGGGGCAGGATCGGGGGCGGGACAGAGAGCTGTTTGGGAGGGATCAGGGGGTCTGATGTTTCAGGTGGGAGGCTGAGCTCTACACTAAATCTAATATTAACCCTGCAAGCTCCCTACAAGCTACCTAATTAACCCCTTCACTGCTAGCCATAATACACGTGTGATGCGCAGCGGCATTTAGCAGCCTTCAAAATACCAAAAAGCAACGTCAAAGCCATATATGTCTGCTATTTCTGAACAAAGGGGATCCCAGAGAAGCATTTACAACCATTTGTGTCATAACTGCACAAGCTGTTTGTAAATGATTTCAGTGAGAAACCTAAAATTTTGAAAAATTTTACGTTTTTTTTAATTTGATCGCATTTGGCAGTGAAATGGTGGCATGAAATATACCAAAATGGGCCTAGATCAATACTTGGGGTTGTCTACTACACTACACTAAAGCTAAAATTACCCCAAAAAGCTCCCTACATGCTCCCTAATTAACCCCTTCACTGCTGGGCATAATACACGTGTGGTGCGCAGTGGCATTTAGTGGCATTCTAATTACCAAAAAGCAACACCAAAGCCATATAAGTATGCTATTTCTGAACAAAGGGGATCCCAGAGAAGAATTTACAACCATTTGTGCCATAATTGCACAAGCTGTTTGTAAATGATTTCAGTGAGAAACCTAAAGTTTGTGAAAAAATTTGTGAAAAAGTGAACGATTTTTTTTATTTGATTGCATTTGGCGGTGAAATGGTGCCATGAAATATACCAAAATGGGCCTAGATCAATACTTTGGGATGTCTACTAAAAAAATATATATATACATGTCAATGGATATTCAGAGATTCCTGAAAGATATCAGTGTTCTAAAGTAACTAGCGCTAATTTTGAAAAAAAAAATGGTTTGGAAATAGCAAAGTGCTACTTGTATTTATTTCCCTATAACTTGCAAAAAAAGCAAAGAACATGTAAACATTGGGTATTTCTAAGCTCAGTATAATATTTAGAAACTATTTAGCATAGGTTTTTTTTGGTGGTTGTAGATATGTAACAGATTTTGGGGGTCAAAGTTAGAAAAAGTGGGTTTTTTTTCAATTTTTCCTCATATTTTATAATTTTTTTTATAGTAAATGATAAGATATGATGAAAATATTGGTATCTTTAGAAAGTCCATTTAATGGCGAGAAAAATGGTATATAATATGTGTGGGTACAGTAAATGAGTAAGAGGAAAATTACAGATAAACACAAACACCGCAAAAATGTAAAAATAGCCTTGGTCCCAAACGGACAGAAAATGGAAAAGTGCTGTGGTCATTAAGGGGTTAATTATATTTAAGTTAGGGGGTGTTAGGTTTAGGATTAGACTTTGGTTTAGGGGTTAATAACTTTAATATAGTGGTAGCGACGTTGGGGGCGGCATATTAGGGGTTAATAATATTTAACTAATGTTTGCGAGGTGGGAGTGCAGCGGTTTAGGGGTTAATATGTTTATTATAGTGGCGGCGACGTTGGGGGCAGCAGATTACGGGTTAATAAATGTAGGTAAGTGGCAGCGACATAGGGGGTGGCAGATTAGGGGTTAATAAATATAATGTAGGTGTCGGCGATGTTGGAGGCAGCAGATTAGCGGTTCATAAGTGTAATGTAGGTGGCGGCGGTTTCTGGAGCGGCAGATTAGGGGTTAATAATATAATGTAGGTTGCGGCGATGTTGGGGGAGGCAGATTATGGGTTAATAAGTGTAAGATTTGGGGTGTTTAGACTCGGGGTTCATGTTAGGGTGTTAGGTGTAGACATAAAATGTTTTACCCCATAGGAATCAATGGGGCTGCGTTAAGGAGCTTTACGCTGCTTTTTTCATCCGGCTCTCCCCGTTGATACCTATGGGGAAATCGTGCACGAGCATGTTACAACAGCTCACCGCTAACATAAGCAGTGCTGGTATTGGAGTGCGGTAAGGAGCTCAATTTTGCACAACACTCACTTCTTGTCTTGGTTGTAAAAATCCGTAATACCAGCGCTGTCTGTAAGTGAGCGGTGAGCATAAACTGTACTGCATAGCCTCTAACGCAAATCTCATAATCTAGGTGTTAGTTTTGAAGATCCAATATGTTTCTTGTTTACAGAGTATGGGTAGCTTGTCTCCACCCCTAGGTGGTGTTCTGAGCTGTTCTATAGCCTGCCACCTAAAGTAGGTCACATCCTGATGATGGAAGTCTATAAAATGTGTATAAAGTGCAGAGCATGTACGTTTGTTATAGATATAGGACAAATGTTACCTACCTCTCTTGTGGTCCTACCCTCTTGTGGTCCTACCTGTATATTATTTTTTGCAATTAGTACATTCAATGATGTATATGACAAATGTACTTTTGCAATAAATGCAACCTTTAGTATTGAATTGTTCTCCCTTGATATGGGATTTAAATGTGGTAGAAATATTGATATGATCACATGACGTGCATGTCTTACGACCAAACTTATAGGTTCCATTGTACCGCATCCAAGATGACCCAGAATTAGTTTCTGTCCTTGGCATGCTAGGGGCAAGAATATTGCCCAATGTCACATTTCTTTTGGGAACAAACATGCACCCCTATTCAATGGTTTTTCTTAAGCTTTTGTCCCCCATAAGTATTGGTAAATTTTTCTTTATTATTCGACACACATCTTCATATTGGTTTGAATATGATGTAATAAACTTTGGTTTACATGGGTTGGACAATTTGGTGTTATTAGTGGATTCTCCCTTTCTTTCGAACAGGTTCTCCCTTTCTACATCCTTGCTTTCAAAAAATGATTTGTCTATTAGTTTTTTTGGGTAGCCCCTCCTAAGCATTCGTGTTCTCAGGTCTCTGCTCTCTAGACGAAAAGTTTCCTCCAGGGAACAGTTCCATTTTGCTCGTAAAAATTGGCTTTTTGCAATGCCCTTAACTACATGTTGTGGATGACAACTTCGAAAATGTAAAAGGCTGTTGCCTGAAATAGGTTTTTGATAGAGAGCAGATATTACCTTACTTCCTTTCCTGTCTCCCAAAAGGGTGATGTCCAAAAAAATAATTTTGTTTTTTTGCCATTCATAAGTAAACTGCAGTCCCACATCATTATTGTTCAGGGTAGCAACAAAATCACTGGCAGTCTGTGAATTTGATGACCATACAAAAAGTAGGTCATCAATAAATCTAACATATTTAACTATATGCTCTGAAGGGGCGGTACTACCTCCATAGACGTGGCTCCTCTTCCACCAACCCATAAACAGATTGGTATAGGAGGGAGCAAACTTGGCTCCATCGCAGTTCCACGTCTCTGGAGGTAGTAGCGCCCCTGAAACATAAAAATATTGTGTTCCAATAAGAATTTAACAATTCTAACAATCAAGGTTTTAGATTTCAATGACAAATCTGTAAGTTGGTTCAGAAAAAAAGCATTAAGGCCATGGACATGCGGGATGGAGGAGTACAGGGACACCACATCAACTGTTAGCCAACTGTACTCCTCCCTCCAGCTAACTGGCTCTATGAGTTGTAGTGTGTGTGATGTAGCCCTAATATAACTAGGAAGCAAAAGAACCAGTGGCTGCAAATAGTTATTAACCCATTTGGATAGTGGCTCTAATAAAGATCCAATACCAGCCACTATCGGTCTCCCTTTTACGTTTGTCAAACTCTTATGAACTTTTGGGAGGTGGTGGAAGATAGGTGTCACTGGATCAGTGACCATGCACTGTCTAGCTGTTTCCTTATCCATTAGACCCTCCTCCACCACCTCATCCAAAAGATAAGATAATTCTCTTGCGAATGCTGCAGTCAGATTCTTAGATAGGACTGTGTAGGTGTCAGTATCACTAAGTTGTCTTAGTGCCTCGTTAGTGTAATCTATCATATCCTTGACCACTACGCTCCCTCCTTTGTCGGACTGCCTAATAACTATTTGTTTTTTTTTGTAGATTTAGTAAAGCCTCTCTTTGTTTGTTGGTAAGATTTGGAGGATTAGAATCCAAGGAATTATAGAGGTCTGTGAGGTCTTCAACGACCCTTTCATGAAATATTTCAAGTAATTTACCTCTTGCCTGTGTCACGCTCAGCTGCTGGGAAGCTCTGCAGTCCTCTCTGTGTGCTTGATTGACAGGTGTCTGAGCCACCCCTTCCTGATAATGTCACAACCAGGCTTTTTATTCTGGCTTCCTGTTTCTCCAGTGTCCGTTTGTTTGTTAACTTTTAGGCTTCTGTTAGGATTTCGCTGAGGAATCTCTCTAACTGCTGCTTTTCTGTTTCCAATCTCTTCAAGGATTTACTATGCTGGATTAACCTTCAACCTCCTGAATACCTGTCTCCAAACAATGCAAGTACTGTTTGTTTTGTGAAACTTTCAATCTTCCTGTTTACCTGCTGCAATCCCTGCATATTCAGACTACTCTGTGTAGTGCAAACTATTCAAATACTGTTATTTCTGTGAATCCTTCAATCTGCATGTTTACCTGTTTCCAAACTCTGCAAATACAATTATTCAGTGTAAACCTTCAAACTGCTTGATATCCTGTTGCCAGTCTCCACAAGTACTGATTAATCTGTGTTAACCTTCAAATTACCAGCTTACCTGTTGCTATCACTGCAAGTTCTGACAACACAGTGTTAACCTTCAAACTGCCTGATTACCTGTTGCATACTCTGCAAAGACTGTCTACACAGTGTTAACTCTCAAACTGCCTGATTACCTGTTGCATACTCTGCAAAGACTGTCTACACAGTGTTAACTCTCAAACTGCCTGATTACCTGTTGCATACTCTGCAAAGACTTCTACTCAGTGTTAACCCTCAAACTGCCTGATTACCTGTTGCATACTCTGCAAAGACTGTCTACACAGTGTTAACCTTCAGACTGCCTGATAACAAATGACCTACTCCTGCATTATTAACTGTTTCCTGTTTTACCCTTCTTCTGTCTGAGTATAAGTGACTTTCCCTGCTCTCCTGATTCTGTGGAAGGCATTTCCTGAAACCAGTTCCTTATTCAGAAGTCTATCTGGCTGATATCATGAATTACTTTGGCACAGGCTAACCCTGCTCCATATTGTGAGTACTTTGTTTTTTGGAGGTTGTCGTGGGGTCACGTCCTGGATTAAATTCAGAGTGCAAGGGTGTTGTTTAAGTTCGCTCTTGCATTTGGGTCTACTTCTGGATATTTCCTAACCTGACATTATCACTACTTAGATCTTCAAGAGTGACTATGTTACACGTATCCACAAAATAAATATTATTACCATCAACTGTGCTAGTATTAGAGGTACCAATTTCTTCTAAATTCAACTGTACACTGTCTTAGAAATATTTCTTAAGTGTTAGATCTCTGACCAATTTATTAAGATCAAGGATAGTCTGAAAAAGATAAAATTTTCTCAACGGGACAAAGCCCAAACCCAAATTGAGCAATCTAATTTCAATTTCCGTCAACTGATATGTAGAAATATTAATTACCATATTTATTGGTATTTGTTTGTTTGTTTGTTTTTTCCCTCTTAGGGTATATCTCATCTGTTTCGCATTCCCCTTTCTGTTGGTACCCTCTACGGTTTGTCCTACCCCCTGGAATTGTATGGGGGCCTCCTGAAAAACCTGGGGATTGGTGCTGGACTTCTATAACTGTATATGAGTTGGTATGGGACCATTGGTTTTTGGTCTAGATCCCTGATCTGGATAAACTTTTAAAATACTTTTATGTGTGCTAGCTCCCACGCTATTAGTCAAGGATACATTAGCTGGCTCATCCAGTTCAGTCCCCCTGAGACTTATCTAATTGTGCCTAAGCACTTTAAACAATGAGTTTGCACATATGCAAATCATACATGTTAGTAGGTTTGCATAGGGTTAAATTGTTTGGCTACTTGTTTTTAACCAATGAGACCATAGTGTGTTTAGCTTAAATGGGAGGACCCCCTAACAGGTGTTATTCTATGACTACGGTCAATATGACAGAAACCGGTCAGATTCAGCTTTGCCTCTAAGCTTAACCCCATGTTTTTGTATGTTCACATACATTTTTTTTTTTAAATAGTTTTATTAAGATTCACGGTAAGGCATACAATAGTGAAATAGCAATACATATTAAACAAATAAATGATTAAAAAAAGGAAAAAATAAATAAAAAATGAAGTTATAAACATTTGTGAGATCAACACAAATAAGTTATGCCTATTAGACTATATACCCTCTAAAGAGCTATAAGGCCACTCTAGGACCTTGAAATGATATAAAGCTAATCAGTAAAGAAGGTAACTGAAAACAGTACAAGATCACTCATGGGTCTCAATTATCAAATCTTATTTTTCTTGTTTTAAGGGGAGGGATTATGAAGTAGGGATGGTACAGTTGTATACATGTTCCATACGTGTGGACTAGTACAGGTAAAACCCAGAGAGTGACAATATATGGGTATGACATATTTATAGTCTATTACAATGTCAGTATATTTATAAGAATCTTAGTAGTGCTATCCAAAATTATATATCAGTTTATGGCAGGGTTATAAACACAATGCAAAAAAATAGCAACCCTAATCAACCATGCATCTACTAGACCATACAATTAATATAAATACCTGAATTCTTTTATTTAGTTAATATCCATGAACATATTGAAATATATTTGCAATAAAAGGAAACTAAATAATAATATAGGCGCTTGAAAACTATTTAAATATGCTATGCAAAATTCCTACACGCTTATCTTAAGAAACCAGCCTTATATACAAGTCTTTTAACATCCAAGCAATACAATTCTAAACAGTGTTTATAAAACAATAGGATAATATATATATTCTGCTATTTAACTGCAATTTATCCTAATACAATATTGACTTAAAACACCAGAACTTTCACAGACAAATCACTTAGTCTACCAAATACAAATTTAAATAATATCTAGGCTGGGGTTACCAATTAAAAATACAATTTATTTATTTGACTCTGCCAGACCCAGCAATAGTAATTGTTTACTTTAAATGCTTGCATACAAATAGGTAGGCTAAGAGCTATCTAGGACAATGACAGACAGTTTAAAAGTATAATCTGCTCTTTAAATCTATTAACTGTAAAGGCTATGCATATGACTTATCTTACAAAACCCAGAAAACTGTATCTTTAAACTGCAGTGACTTTAAAATATCACATGTAATTAGCAGCCCTTTTCTTATACTCTATATATACGTTACCAAAATAGATAGTTCAGTTACCAAGGATTCCTTGTTTCATCTCAGAAAATATATAAGTAAATTTTTGCAATCACTGAGAAAAAGGTAGATCACTTGTTTAGAATAAATGTATTTTGGACGCCCAGCAGTGTATCATTCAAGTCAGCAAAATCTGTCCTAATTCTTCCTCATGCATTCACTTAAATAACTTTTTCATTCATTGATGAAACCATGGGAGTGGCCCTACGAGATCTGACCATCCCATTGGTTAGGTGGGATGTCTATTTGGATTGGCCCTTGGTCACCACGGAAACGCATCCTTTAAGCAGTTAAATCTCAACTGCTATACCGGTATCGGCCCTTCGGTGGTAGCAGATAGCATAAAACAAATTCATCCTTAACATTTCTAAAACATTTTTAGACAGTGAAATATTTCTTTAAACTATGTAATAGCTGCCATAATTTCTTGTATTAATTTCTCTCAACATCAATCATAGATGGAGCAGCGTCAGATTAATTTCCTGATCGTTTTGATATGAAACATCAAATACATCTAGCATTATATTAAAATAATTTATATTTCATTTAGCCTAACAGAAAATTTATATCTCATAGTCATATCACATCAAAGTAACTTCCATATCTTCATCTCACTATATTTTAAAAGATGTATTTGAAACTTTATAAATATTTATTGCACATTCATATGATATGATATTTCATTTCATGCAGGCATTCCATCTGAAATAAAGTAATAAGTGTCATTAATTATTTCTTTCCAGGTCCACAAATATTTATTTATATTCTTAAAAACACAGAGGCTCAGTAAGATCTTTTATGTTTTCAAAACATATATCATTTCTATGTATATCTGAATTTATTTCCTATATATTTTATTTGAAATCTAACTACAGTTGCTTTGAAATCATAATGTAAGCCATGTGTCTTCACTGTGTTATCCTAACCCCAGACACAATGTCTGTGTCACGTGTATTCTGATGTTATCAGCCACACACTTAACAGGCAGCCGTCAATTTTCAGCTCCTTTTGTTGGCAGGAAGTTCATATATGAGTGTGTATCCAGGCTCTTCTTCTTTTGCTCACCACATGGGGTACAGAGTGCTATGAAATTTGCACTTCCTAATTAAGAAGCAAATGTTTTTCTTTGTTTCTTGGGACCTGTTGTCTGTAGCTCAGCCTGGAGATGTATATTCAATTTGTGAAGGTTTCTGTCTGACATCAGAATTTAAACCTTATTCCAGTAATATCTGATACAAATATGGTTTCATACATAAACATATTTCCCTGTCCTATTGACATACATATATATATAAATATGTATTTACCTGTGCCCTGACAACAAATAAAATTAGAATCATCAAACAATGCAATCAAAAAGAGGGGCATGAGAATCTAGCCTACTTGGATTGCCTATAAACCCATAATGAATGCTATATGGGTTTCACCCTAGATGGGTTCTTGCTTATATATGAGAAGTACATAGTTTTCATGCTATATAGTGTCATAATAAACTGTAAACAAATATATAGTCTAAATAGTAAGGAACATGTGGTAACTATTCCTCTCAAGCTGCATTCAATATATATATGTACATACATCAGACTATGCTATTAATTATAAATAAACAGGGATGTCAAATCATATGTTCACATACATTTTTAATGGAATAAAGTTCATGTTTTTCTACTACTTGGCTTCGTTTTTGGTACTTTTTATAACATTTACATTTGTTTTAGTTAAAGGGATATGAAACCCAAAAATGGTCTTTTGTGATTCAGACAGAGCATACCATTTCTAAATAGTTTCCAATTAACTTCTATTACCAGATTTGCTTTGTTCCCATTGATTTTCTGTGTTGAAGAGATACCTAGGTAGGCGTCTGGAGCACTATATGACAAGATAATGCTGCGATCTAGTGCTCTTGTAAATGAATAACATTCTTGTAAAACTGCTGCCATATAGTGCTCAAAAAATGGTCCGGCTCCTAAGCATTTGTTCCTGCTTTTCAACAAAAGCTACCTAGAGAACAAAGAAAATGTGATATGAGAAGTAAATTAGAATGTTGTTTAAAATCACATGCTGTATCTAAATCATGAAAGATCATTTTTGGGTTTTATATCCCTTTAAACTAATGTAAATGTTCCTAAGCTACAGCTGAAAAAGTTCACCTGTAGCTTTATACTTACCTATGCACGCTGGAGAGCTGCATTAACCTGCTCCTCTTCTTCAGAGTCCCGCCCATGCTAATAGGAAACTTAGCACAGCCGCTCCCAGGGCCTGCACTAAAGGACCTTCTCCTATATTATTCTGGCCATGGTTTTGTGAAGACGAGGAGCAGGTTAGTGTGGCTCTCCAGCGCTCAAGTGTAAACATTTAACCCCTGAAAGGTAATTTAAAGAATACTGAAAAATGTCATCAGTATTTTTTGTTTTCTTTAAAAAAAATTGACGCATTTATTCAGATATCTGTTTTTCTTTATGAATTTGCATTTTGTAACGAAACAAATGCTTCTCTCTAGTGACTATACCTAAACTGTAACTAGGTGGGGTCTGTCAATGGAAGTGGTGTAAAAACAATTATGGTATATACATATAGGGCCATATTACAAGTGGCGTGCTAAATATATGTTTTGCTCTCACGCTAACACAGCTGTAAGTAAACTTTTAATTTTGGTGGGTTAGCACATATACTTAGTGCAAGAGTGAAACCCAATGCACTTCAGGACTTCGGATACCACACTAACTTTTTATCCCCAAAGACTTCAATGGAGAGCACTTTTAAATAAAAATGAACACTCGTCGCTCGTACGCTGACCTGATACCACGTTAGACCAACTGCACTAAACCAGAAAGGAAGTTATTAAAATTTCACATTCCAATGTTCTTTTAATTGTTAAATTTAAATATATATATGATTATTGTTTTGTAAATTATATACTGTCTACTAGTCTTAAAGCCCGTTTACACGGGCAATTTTTTGTATTACAGCAGCGGTCCCACCCCTTGCTCTCTCTCTCTCCCCCTCTCTTTTGTGCTCTCTCCCTCTCTCTTTTTTGCGCTCTCTCCCCCTCTCTTTTGCTCTTTCTCGCTCCGCCTTTCTTTTGCTCTCTCCTCCCTCTCTTTTGCTCTCTCTCCCCCCTCTTTTTTGCTCTCTTTCCCCCTCTCTTTTGTGCTCTCTCCCCCTCTCTTTTGCGCTCTCTGTCGCTCCACCTCTCTTTTGCTCTCTCTCCCTCTTCTCTTTTGCTCCCTCTCTCCCCCTCTCTTTTGCTTTCTCTCCCCCCTCTCTTTTGCTCTCTCTCCCCCTCACTTTTGTGCTATCTCTCCCCCCTCTCTTTCATGCTTTCTCTCTCCCCCCTCTGTTTTGCATTCTCTCTCTTTTGCGCTCTCTCTCCCCCCTCTTTTGCACGCTCTCTCTCCCCCTCTCTTTTGCACTCTCTCCCCCTCTCTTTTGCACTCTCTCTCTCCCCCCCCTCTCTTTTGCACTCTCTCCCCCCCTCTCTTTGCTCCCTCTCTCCCCCTCTATTGTGCTTTCTCTCCCCCTCTCTTTTGCTCTCTCCCCCCTCTCTTTTGCTCTCTCTCCCCCTCTCTTTTGCTCCCTCTCTCCCCCTCTCTTTTGCTTTCTCTCCCCCCTCTCTTTTGCTCTCTCTCCCCCTCTCTTTTGCCCTCTCTCTCCCCCTCTCTTTACACTCTCTCTCTCCCCCCTCTCTTTTGCATTCTCTCTCTTTTGTGCTCTCTCCCCCCTCTTTTGCACGCTCTCTCTCCCCCTCTCTTTTGCACTCTCTCTCTCCCCCTCTCTTTTGAGTTCTCTCTCTCCCCCCTTCTCTTTTGTGCTCTCTCCCCCCCTCTCTTTTGCGCTCTCTATCTCCCCCTCTCTTTTGTGCTCTCTCCCTCTCTCTTTTTTGCGCTCTCTCCCCCTCTCTTTTGCTCTTTCTCACTCCACCTTTCTTTTGCTCTCTCTCTCTCCCCCCTCTCTTTTGCTCTCTCTACCCCCTCTTTTTTGCTCTCTCTCCACCTCTCTTTTGTGCTCTCTCCCACTCTCTTTAGCGCTCTCTGTCGCTCCACCTCTCTTTTGCTCTCTCTCCCTCCTCTCTTTTGCTGCCTCTCTCCCCCTCTCTTTTGCTTTCTCTCCCCCCTCTCTTTTGCTCTCTCTCCCCCTCTCTTTTGCACTATCTCTCCCCCTCTCTTTCATGCTCTCTCTTTCCCCCCCCTCTTTTGCATTCTCTCTCTTTTGTGCTCTCCCCCCCCCCCTCTTTGCACGCTCTCTCTCCCCCTCTCTTTTGCGCTCTCTCTCTCTCCCCCTCTCTTTTGTGCTCTCTCCCCCTCTCTTTGCTCCCTCTCTCCCCCTCTATTTTGCTTTTTCTCCCCCTTTCTTTTGCTCTCTCTCCCCCTCTCTTTTGCTCTCTCTCCTCCCTCTCTTTTGCTTTAATTGTTAAATTTAAATATATATATGATTATTGTTTTGTAAATTATATACTGTATCTACTAGTCTTAAAGCCCGTTTACACGGGCCATTTTTTGCAGTACAGCAGCGGTCCCACCCCTTGCTCTCTCTCTCCCCCTCTCTTTTGTGCTCTCTCCCTCTCTCTTTTTTGCGCTCTCTCCCCCTCTCTTTTGCTCTTTCTCGCTCCACCTTTCTTTTGCTCTCTCTCTCCCCCCTCTCTTTTGCTCTCTCTCCCCCCTCTTTTTTGCTCTCTCTCCCCCTCTCTTTTGTGCTCTCTCCCCCTCTATTTTGCGCTCTCTGTCGCTCCACCTCTCTTTTGCTCTCTCTCCCTCTTCTCTTTTGCTCCCTCTCTCTCCCCCTCTCTTTTGCGCTCTCTCCCCCTCTCTTTTGCGTTCTCTCTCTTCCCCCCTCTCTTTTGCACTCTCTCCCCCCTCTCTTTGCTCCCTCTCTCCCCCTCTATTTTGCTTTCTCTCCCCCTCTCTTTTGCTCTCTCTCCCCCCTCTCTTTTGCTCCCTCTCTCCCCCTCTCTTTTGCTTTCTCTCCCCCCTCTCTTTTGCTCTCTCTCCCCCTCTCTTTTGCGCTCTCTCTCCCCCTCTCTTTACACTCTCTCTCTCCCCCCTCTCTTTTGCATTCTCTCTCTTTTGTGCTCTCTCCCCCCTCTTTTGCACGCTCTCTCTCCCCCTCTCTTTTGCACTCTCTCTCTCCCCCTCTCTTTTGAGTTCTCTCTCTCCCCCCCTTATCTTTTGCGCTCTCTCCCCCCTCTCTTTTGCGCTCTCTATCTCCCCCTCTCTTTTGTGCTCTCTCCATCTCTCTTTTTTGCGCTCTCTCCCCCTCTCTTTTGCTCTTTCTCGCTCCACCTTTCTTTTGCTCTCTCTCTCTCCCCCCTCTCTTTTGCTCTCTCTACCCCCTCTTTTTTGCTCTCTCTCCCCCTCTCTTTTGTGCTGTCTCCGACTCGCTTTTGCGCTCTCTGTCGCTCCACCTCTCTTTTGCTCTCTCTCCCTCCTCTCTTTTGCTGCCTCTCTCCCCCTCTCTTTTGCTTTCTCTCCCCCCTCTCTTTTGCTCTCTCCCCCCTCTCTTTTGCACTATCTCTCCCCCTCTCTTTCATGCTCTCTCTCTCCCCCCTCTCTTTTGCATTCTCTCTCTTTTGTGCTCTCTCTCTCCCCCCCTCTTTTGCACGCTCTCTCTCCCCCTCTCTTTTGCTCTCTCTCTCTCTCTCCCCCTCTCTTTTGTGCTCTCTCCCCCTCTCTTTGCTCCCTCTCCCCCCCTCTATTTTGCTTTCTCTCCCCCTTTCTTTTGCTCTCTCTCCCCCTCTCTTTTGCTCTCTCTCCCCCCTCTCTTTTGCTCCCTCTCTCCCCCTCTCTTTTGCTTTCTCTCCCCCCTCTCTTTTGCTCTCTCTCCCCCTCTCTTTTGCACTCTCTCTCTCCCCCCTCACTTTTGCATTCTCTCTCTTTTGTGCTCTCTTTCTCCCCCCTCTTTTGCACGCTCTCTCTCCCCCTCTCTTTTGCACTCTCTCCCCCTCTCTTTTGTGTTCTCTCTCTCCCCCCCTATCTTTTGCGCTCTCTCTCTCCCCCTCTCTTTTGCTCTGTCCCTCTCCCCTTTTTTTTGCTCTCTCTCTCTCCATCCCTCTCTTTTGATCTTTCTCTGCATCCCTCTCTTTTGCTCTCTCTCCCCCTCTCTTTTGCTCTCCCCCCTCTCTTTTGCCCTTTCCAGTCAAATACCCTTAACCCCTTACTTATAAATATAAGTATAAATATATACACATAATAGCCCTTTCCAGTCAAACACATTATAATATAAAATATATATTTTAAAGGGATAGCAAACACCAAAAATGTTATTATTTAAAAAGATAGATAATCCCTTAATTTGCCATTCCCCAGCTTTGCATAGCTAACACTGTTATAGAAATAACATAAATTATGTAAGAATTTACCTGATAAATTAATTTATTTCATATTGGCAAGAGTCCATGAGCTACTGACGTATGAGATATACAATCCTACCATGAGGGGAAAAGTTTCCCAAACCTCAAAATGCCTATAAATACACCCCTCATCACACCCACAATTCAGTTTAACAAATAGCCAAGAAGTGGGGTGATAAAGAAAGGAGTTAAAAGCACCAACAAAGAAATTTGGAAATAATTGTGCTTTATACAAAAAATCAAAACCACCACAAAAAGGGTGGGCCTCATGGACTCGCGCCAATATTAAAGAAATTCATTTATCAGGTAAGTTTTAACATAAATTATGTTTTCTTTCATGTAATTGGCAAGAGTCCATGAGCTAGTGACGTATGGGATAGCAATACCCAAGATGTGGAACTCCACGCAAGAGTAACTAAAGAGGGAGGGATAAAAATAAAAAATAGCCATTTCTTGCTGAAAAAATAATCCACAACCCAAAATATAAGTTAATTCTCATTAAATGAAAAGAAAAAACTTAAAACATAAGCAGAAGAATCAAACTGAAACAGCTGCCTGAAGAACTTTTCTACCAAAAACTGCTTCCGAAGAAGTGAATACTTAAAAAATGGTAGAATTTAGTAAATGTATGCAAAGAAGACCAAGTTGCTGCTTTGCAAATCTGATCAACTGAAGCTTCATTCTTAAAAGTCCACGAAGTGGAGACTGATCTAGTAGAATGAGCTGTAATTCTCTGAGACGGGGCTTGACCCGACCCCAAATAAGCTTAATGAAACCAAAGCTTTAACCACGAAGCCAAGGAAATGTCAGAAGCCCTTTGACCTTTCCTAGAACCAAAAAAGATAACAAATAGACTAGAAGTCTTCCTGAAATCTTTTGTAGCTTTAACATAATATTTCAAAGCTCTTACCACATCCAAAGAATGTAATGGATTTCTCCAAAGAATTCTTAGGATTAGGACACAAGGAAGGAACAACAAATTCTCTATTAATGTTGTTAGAAATTACAACCTTAAGAAAAATATTTAAATGAAGTCCACAAAACCACCTTATCCTGATGAAAAATCAGAAAGGAGATTCACAATAAAGAGTAGCTAATTCAGAAACACTTCTAGCAGAAGAGATGGCCAAAAGGAACAACACTTTCCAAGAAAGTAGTTTAATATCCAAAGAACGCATAGGCTCAAATGGAGGAGCCTGTAAAGCCCACAAAACCAAATTAAGACTCCAAGGAGGAGAGATTGATTTAATGACAGGCTTGATACAAACCAAAGCCTGTTAAAGCAGTGAATATCAGGAAGCTAAGCAATCTTTCTGTGATATAGGACAGAAAAAGCAAAGATTTATCCCTACAAGGAACTTGCAGACAAAACCTTATCCAAACCATCCTGAAGAAACTGAAAAAATTCTAGGAATTCTGGAAGAATGCCAAGCAAATTTATGAACAGAACACCATGAAAATAAGTCTTCCAAACTCGATAATAAATCTTTCTAGAAACAGATTTACGAGCCTGTAACATAGCATTAATCACTGAGTCAGAGAAGCCTCTATGACTAAGCACTAGGCTTTCAATTCCCATACCTTCAAATATAATGATTTGAGATCCTGATGGAAAAAACAGACCTTGAAACAGAAGATCTGACCTAAATGGAAGAGGCCAAGGTTGGCAACTGGACATCCGAACAAGATCCGCATACCAACACCTGTGAGGCCATGCTGGAGCTACCAGCAATACAAATGACTGTTTCATGATGATTTTGGATATCACTCTTGGAAGAAGAACTAGAGGTGGGAAAATATAAGCAGGTTGGTAGCACCAAGGAAGTATCAATGCAACCACTGCTTACGCCTGAAAATCCCTGGACCTGGACAGGTACCTAGGAAGTTTCTTGTTTAAATGAGAAACCATCAGATCTATTTCTGGAAAACCCCACATCTAAACAATCTGAGAAAACACATCTGTATGGAGAGACCACTCCCCCGGATGTAAAGTCTGATGGCTGAGATAATCCGCTTCTAAATTGTCTACACCTGGGATATGTACCACAGAAATTAGACAAGAGATGGATTCCGCCCAAAATGTATACTTCTATCATAGCTAGTGGACTGTGAGTCCCACCCTGATAATTGACATATGCCACAGCTGTGATATTGTCTGTCTGAAAACAAATGAACGGTTCTCTCTTCAACAGAGGCCAAGCCTGAAGAGCCCTGAAAATAGCACGGAGTTCCAAAATAATGATTGGCAATCTCGCCTCTTGAGAATTCCAAACCCCTTGTGCTGTAAGAGATCCCCAAACAGCTCCATAACCTGAAAAGACTTGCATCTGTTGTGATCACAGTCCAGGTTGGACAAACCAAAGAGGCCCCTAGAACTATACGATGGTGATCTAACCACCAAGTCAGAGATAGTCAAACACTGGGATTTAAGGATATTAATTGTGATGTCCTTATATAATCCCTGCACCATTGATTCATCATACAAAGCTGGAGAGGTCTCATATAAAGACGAGCAAAGAGATGCTGCAGTCATGAGACCTAAAACTTCCATGCACATAGCTACTGAAGGGAATAATTGAGACTGAAGGTTCCAACAAGCTGAAACCACTTTAAATTGTCTCTTGTCTGTTAGAGAAAGAGTCATGGACACTGAATCTATCTGTAAACCTAAAAAGGTGACCCTTGTCTGAGGAATCAAGGAACTTTTTGGTAAATTGATCCTCCAACCATGTCTTTGAAGAAACAACAGTAGTTGATTCATGTGAGATTCTGCAGAATGTAAAGACTGAGCAAGTATCAAGATATCGTCCAGATAAGGAAAAACCACAACACCCCGCTCTCTGATAACAGAGAGTTGGACACCAAGAACCTTTAAAAAGATTCATAGAGATGTTGCTAGGCCAAAAAGGAAGAGCAACAAATTGGTAATGCTTGTCTAAAAAAGAGAATCTCAGGGGGGGCGGAGCCGACCATGGACTGAAATGGCCGCACAGTTATGAAGCTCTGAAATCCTTAGACACAGTTAGGGCATAATATCCCACTTATTTCAGCTTTTGTCACAAAAGATGCACTGGAGATATAACACTCCTTCAGGCACAGAAATGGTTGGTAACAGGAGGACTGGTTAGCGCAACCACACTGCACATGAAGAAGCGCCATTAATATCAGACACAGAACGGACTTACACCCACAGGCAGGACAAGCCGATAATGGAGCAATAACCGCTCACCGCAAGTCTGACTTGATTCCACTCCAGGGGATAAGCAACTACCCGGTCACTGAATGAGCGCGGTATTACGGCAGATAGCTGCAGGAGCTGATCAAGGCGGCCACAAATCACAACGGCGTGTATTGAAGGTGAGCGCCATGTTTTAACATTGCAAACGTGCGGAGGGCGGGCTGGCTGCATATTACTACCGCACATAATTTGGATCACTTAACCCTGAGCAGCGTATATACCGAGAAGGGGATTCTCCTTTTTACCGCTAGACACATAGTGAAAATTACCGCTGGGGAATCCCTACAGGGGCCATATTAGTTAGCCTGTGCACATTGACCACGTGGTGTAAAACAAAATAGTTTAACCACACACGCTTGCAATTCACTCTCCTGTAGTGGAAATCTAAATGACGATCACCTCAGATCCCTGTCCTTTGGCTCAGAGTTAGAGCTGTGAAAGAAGATAAGAGGTGTCCCTTCTCCTTTCTGTTTATTTGCTGCTGGACAAACAAACACCAGTTGTGTAAACACTCACAATATCCTGCCCTCACTCTTACTGTATACCACTTTCTACAAGGAAATAATTACATTTAAAAGCATTTATCAATGTCATTAAAAGAGTCCAGAGCAAGAGGAAAGTCGTTTGCTAACTGAATAAAGCATCCCTGCATACACAACCACAAGCTCTTAAGCTCTAGGAAGGAATATAGCCCTGGTAGTAGCCCACTGTGACCTTTAAAATGGCTGCAAGGAAATCAGGCAAAGGTGATAAGAATGTGAAAAGTAATCCAAATAAGATGAATATGTTTTTAAAAACGTCACAGGCAGCAACAATGGAGGAAGGAGAGGTGCCACTGGCACCAGAAGAAACAGATAACTATCAGGATGCAACAGCAGATACCCCACTCACTAGAGCTGATTTAAAAGATCTTCCTACAAAGGGAGATTTCACTTCATTCATACAGCAGGTAGGCCGCATGATTAAAGATGGGCTAGCAGAGGTGAGGAAAGAGGTCAATGAGTTGGGAAATAGAATGGAATATTTAGAGGAACAGTCAGAATCTCAAACAAATGATATGGATCTCATGAACAGAAAACTCCTGACTCAAGAATCCCAAATTGCTTTTCTACAGGAAAAATTGGAAGACTTGGACAACAGAGGGAGGAGGCAGAATATAAGGGTAAGAGGACTACCAGAAAGAATAACTCCTGAAAATCTGCACTCCTCCCTCCAGGATCTATTTAAGAATATATTAAATGAATCTAACTACACTGAGATTCCACTCGATAGGGCTCATAGGGCTCTGAGGCCACAACCCAAAGAAAAAGACCCCCCAAGGGATGTAATAATAAAATTCCACAAATATCTGGATAAAGAAAGGATAATGAAGGCTTCGAGACAACAACAACCAATTTCATTTCAGGGATCTCAGTTACAACTCTACTCTGATCTTAGTCCGCTTACGTTGCAAAATAGAAAAGAAACAAGGTTTTTGACACAACACCTCCAAGACAACAGAATTCCCTATAGATGGGGGTTCCCCTTTAGCATTAAAGTGCTGAAAAACAACCGCATTCACGTCTACAAATCAATAGAAGATCTGGAGGACTTTTGTACTCAACTGGGAATCACACAGCCATCCCTGCCGTCCATACATGAATCAAACACACCTGCAAATGCCAACCCATTACAGCAAAGACCACGTTGGCAGACAGTTCAGCGAAAACGCCCAAGGGCCCCTGCTACAGGTGGCTCTTCAATAGTTCATGAATCTGATGATGGCTGACTATCGTTAGGTATACAGAATATTAATATTATAGAGAAAATCAAAACCAGAAGTGAAATTTTGGACTGTCTTCGGATTGGTGAAGATGTCTCTCATCTGATCAGGTAATATCGTTTGTTATTACTTTCTTACATTGCTCAGATCCATCTGAAAGACAGAAAATGAACTGAAACACTAAAGACTGAGTAATAAATGAAGGCTATCATAGAGCATCTATATTACAGTAAAGTCGATAGATTTAATAGCTTTAGCGTACTATTAAAATTTAACAGAGCCTGCTGATTGTTTGCCTAAGAAGTTCACTGAAAAGTTAAAAATGTATTACTAAATAAAATTAAAAAAAAAAAATATATATATATTAAAAAAAAAAAAAAAAAAAAAAATAAATAAATAAATAAATAAATAGAACGATATGCATATGTGATAAATGTTTACTCATGCTTTGTTTCCCTAACTGTGTCTAGACCCACGGAGGTCTTTGGATCCCCCTAACCCCTTTTACATTTATGTTTTTTTATCTCTCAAGTGAGAAGATGGTATTCATATTTAGAGTAATTGTTCAAATGTTAATGTTGTCATATCTGGTTACCATGACATGTTTGAATTTTTTATATTGTTGGTCATTGTCATTTGAAAAGTATTATTGTACTGCCCGCTGGATAGAATTAATGTTTAGCAGAGAACTAAAGCAGATTGAATTAATAGTTAATGTCTTATGATATAAAGTTGATTTCACAAAACTGTAAAGGTTTGAACTCCCCTACCAAAAGGTCAATTGCAATGGCGTGGTTTAAAAAATCACAAGGATCAATAGTGTTTTTACAAGAAACCCATTTCCCCAAACATAAAGAACCAAAACTCTACTCCAAAATCTATACCCAACAAATATTTAACTCAAATCCCATCAAAAAGAATGGGGTTGGCATTTTAATAAATAAAGAAGTCCCATTTCAAATTTTGGATCAATTTTCAGATGAAGATGGTAGAATCCTGATATTGGTAGGCACACTATACAACACTCAGCTAACCTTAATGAACATATATGCGCCCAACATAAACCAAACTAGTTTTTATAATAAAGCTTTAGCTAAATTAGGAGAAATGCAGAGGGGGGTAGTAATAGTGGGTGGTGATTTCAATATCACATTGAACCCCTTTATGGATTGCTCCACAGGAAAGAGTCAAATAACTCAGAGAAACAGGGCACACATTAACCAAAAATTAGATTCTCTTTTATTAATAGATGTTTGGAGGTTACACCATCCCAGAACGCGGAGCTATACCTTTTATTCACATCCAGGTCACTCCTATTCCAGAATAGACTATTGGCTGTTGGATCATAATCACATAGCCAATGCCATAGATACAGAGATATTGCCGATATCATGGTCGGATCATGCATCCATTACGTTAGAACTTGGATGGCCCTCAATGCCCTCACACCAACCTCTGTGGCGACTGGATTCCGCTTTATTGCACAACCCACTTATCAAATGCCATATAGGAGAACACATCACAGAATTTTTCCAGCACAATACCTCCTCGGACACAAATAAAATTACCAATTGGTTAGCTCATAAAGCTACTATTAGGGGAGAGTTAATTAAACAAAGAGCAAGCCTACATAAACAATATGACACAGAGTATAAAAAATTACTTTCTGCTTTAAAGCTAGTGGAACAGAGACACAAACTTGACCCAACAGATAATGAACTCACACATCTGGTCAGTGGAGCTAGGTCAGCATTTCGGCAACACCTACAAAGGGATGCTAATAACAAGGCATTTTACCTAAAAAAATTGTATTTTCATAATAACAATAAAGCAGGGGCATGGTTAGCGAAAATTTTAGCGAAAAAAAGATATCAGGCCCACATTTTTAAAATAGATAATGATAAAGGACAAATAGTGACCGAACCTAAAAAAATAGCAAATGTATTTGGGGATTACTACGCTAAGCTATATAACATAGCAAAGCAAGGAAAACCAGAGAATTTGTGCTCCCTTAGCCAATATTTAGACTCAGTGGATGTCCCAAAAATCTCCACACAAGAAGCTGACACCCTAGACTCTCCATTCACATTGCAAGAAGTCTTAAAGAGACACTACCCAACAATAAGAGCCCAGGCCCAGATGGATTCTCAAATGATTACTATAAGACTTACAAAACATTAATAGCACCTCACCTATTAAAAGCTTTTCAACATATCGATGAGGTAGGCAGCTTCCCAGCAGAATGTTTGGAAGCATATATTTCAGTGCTCCCCAAGCCAAATAAACCAACTAATCTACCAAATAACTACAGACCCATATCACTACTCAATACGGATCTCAAACTTTACGCAAAAATTTTAGCGGGCCGTATTAATAAACTGTTACCCCAGATTATTCACCTTGACCAAGCAGGTTTTGTCCCAGGAAGAGAAGCGAGAGACAACACCATTAGAACACTACAATTAATTGACTACGCTAAATTAAATAAATTAGGAATGGTGGTTGTCTCCGCTGATGCTGATGCTGAAAAAGCATTTGATCGCTTAGATTGGAGCTTTTTGCAAGCAACTCTACGCAAAATGGGATTCGGGGAAACTATTATAAAAAGAATTTTTAGCTTGTACCAAAACCCCTCAGCCCAAGTAAAAGCAAACAATATTTTATCAGATAAATTTTTCATCCAGAACGGAACACGGCAGGGTTGTCCCCTGTCCCCCCTTCTGTTTGTGTTGAGCATGGAGATCCTGGCCCATAAAATCAGACAAAACGAACAAATCTCAGGCATCAAAATTGGACAAAATAATTATAAATTATCCCTATACGCAGATGATGTGTTGCTCACACTGTCTAATCCCACAGAGTCTATCCCAGCAGTGTTGAGGGAGTTCGAAGAGTTTGGGATGTTCTCTAATTTCCTTCTAAATGATCAAAAATCTGAAATTTTAAATATCTCTATGCCAAGAAAAGAATATTCGGAATTACTAAAAAAGTGCCCATTCATACCACAAAACAAAGCCATCAAGTATCTGGGGATCTACCTGTCACCCAGGCTTAGTACCTTGTTTGCAAAAAATTACCAAAACCTATACAATGAGCTAACTAAAGACCTAAATAGGTGGAATGATAAACTGATCTCGTGGTGGGGACGTATACAGGCAGTGAAAATGACTGTACTACCCAAAATTCTTTATATGCTCCAAACGGTGCCAATTGCACTACCTATCTTATTCCGCAATAAGCTACAGAAATTATTAAATAATTACATTTGGGGCAAAATTAAACCTAGGGTCATTAAATCCACTATGTATAGGGCCACGCGGGAGGGGGGACTGGGACTCCCCAACATTGAGATGTACTATAAAGCAAAATGCTTGCAAAGAATACTAGATTGGCACCGTAACGCTGAAAATAAAGCTTGGGTGACTCTGGATTCCCATATCTTGAGGACTCCCTCCCCTGGGGTGCTGTGCTGGGTGGAAAGAAAGAGCCGACCCCCTTGGATCAGGTCATATCCACTATACCACCATACTTTTGATATTTGGGACAGCACTATAGCATGCAATAGCCAAATATCATCCCTGAGATCCCCAATGTCCCCAGTTTCCCCTAATGCAGAATTACACGGAGGCTTGGAGCAAAAACTATCTAGGCAACTCGACTGGGAGATGGGTTATACGATACCTATAACCAGATTCCTAACTAATGGTAAACTAAGGCGAAGAGCAGACCTTGACGGGGTATTGGGGGGCTCTTTCACGAAATGGCTGAAGTATTTTCAACTTCAGCACTTGTTGGCCATGTCCCCAGATAGGGAAAAACTAATTAGGCAGCCCACCATGTTTGAACAACAGTGTCTCGGAAGTCAACCATTATGCCATACTTTGGCATGGGCAAAGAGGGCACTGTCGCTCAACGAGTTGAGCGTGGCCCCTAACTATAGAAGTCGATGGCACAGGGAACTAGGTGAGGAACTAAGTGAACAGGATTGGAAATATATCACACAGAATACTAGAAAGTCTTCAACTTCAGCTAAGACTTTGGAATTAAACTTCAAGGTCCTGACGCGATGGTACCTCACCCCAGCAAGAATAAAGACAATCTATCCGACAGCCTCTGATATGTACTGGAGAGGGTGCGGTAACAGGGGAACCATGATACATATCTGGTGGTCCTGTGATAAACTACAACCATTCTGGTTACTAATAGGAAATTTTATCAAATTAATCAGCAATCAAAGCGCCGACTATCAAATCCAACCCACGACAGCCCTACTAAACCTACTCCCAAAATGTAGTTGCAAAATTAGGAGGAAACTAATACAGTTAGCTCTAAACACAGCCAAATCCCTGATAGCTTCTAACTGGAAATCACGGGTGGTACCCACATATAAGGCCTGGGAAACGTTAATGAACCATACAATCCAACTGGAAGAATATGGCTATTTTATAAGAAAGGACATGGAAATGTTTAATAACATAAAGTTTTACTGGGAAACACGAATGCACATACACTAAAACTTTGCATACGACATCAGACATACTATAAAAAGGGTGAGTGAAGTCTCTAGGACAGTTTAAAGGACGTTACATAAATATGTCAATTTATTCTTTAGCTGAAACGGACAGGATCAACTACAGCTCCTGCTTACTGATGATGACCAACTAATGTTTAGTTTTGAATTGATTGGTTTTATGTTTCTTGTTAGTTATAATAAGTTTTCTTAAAAGCGTTTTAAAGATAAAAATTTTGGATGTTAATCTAAGCAAAGCGCAGAAGAACATGTTGATCTGTAATCAATGTAATTTTTTTTTGTTTCCATTTTTTTTTTTTAATGCATTTCCATGTAATGTCTCATTTTTCATCCAATTAAAAAAAAAAAAAAAAAAAAAAAAAAGAGAATCTCAGAAATTGAAAACAATCTGGATGAATCGGAATATGAAGATATGCATCCTGTAAGTCTATTGTGGGCATATAATGCCTTCGCTGAACAAAAAGCAGAATAGACCTTATAGTCACCATTTTGAAAGTTGGTACTCTTACATATCGATTCAAAATTTTTAGATCCAAAACTGGTCTGAATGAAATTACTTTCTTTGGGAAAATTAATAGATTTGAATAAAACCCCAGACTATGTTCCTGAAACAGAACTGGCATGATTACCCCAGATAACTCCAGGTCTGAAACACACTTCAGGAAAGCCTGAGCCTTTCCCGAGTTTGCTGGAATGTGTGAGAAAAAAATGTTCTCACAGGCAGTCTTACTTTGAATCCTATTCTGTACCCCTGAGAGACAATATTCTGAATCCAATGATTTTGGACCGAATTGATCCAAACATCTTAGAAAAATATTAATCTGCCCCCTACCAGCTGAGCTGGAATAAGAGCTGCACCTTCATGCGGACTTAGGGGCTGGCTTTGATCTCTTAAATGGCTTGGATTTATTCTAATTTAAAGAAGGCTTCCAAGTAGAAACAGATTCCTTGGGGAAGAATTAGGTTTCTGTTCCTTATTTAAGAACAAAAAATGGTTAGAAGCTTTAAATTTACCCTTAGATCTTATCTTGAGGCAAAAAAACTCCCTTCCCCCAGTGACAGTTGAAAATATTGAATCCAACTGAACCAAATAATTTATTACCTTGGAAGGAAAGAAATAGCAATCAATCAGCAATCAGCATTCCAAGATTTAAGCCACAAAGCTCTTTTAGCTAAAATAGCTAAAGACAGAGATTTAACATCAATTTTGACATAATAAAATGGCATCACAAATGAAATTATTAGCATGTTGAATCAAGTTAACAAAGCTAGACAAATCATGATTTAATACTTGTTGCGCTAAAGTTTCCAACCAAAAAGTTGAAGCAGCTGCAACATCAGCCAAAGAAATTGCAGGCCTAAGAAGACCTGAAAATAAATAAGCTTTCCTTAGATAAGATTCAAGTTTCCTATCTAAAGGATCTTAACAAGAAATACTATCTTCCGTAGGAATAGTAATACGTTTAGCAAGAGTAGAGATAGCCCCATCAATTTTGGGGATCTTTTCCCAAAACTACAATCTAATTGCTGGCAAAGGATAAAAAAAAATAAACCTTAAAGAAGGAATACAAGAAGTACCAGGCCTAATCCATTCCTTAGAAATCATATCAGAAATAGCATCAGAAACTGAAAAAACCTCTGAAATAACCACAGGAAGTTTATAAACATAATTTAAATGTTTACTAGCTTTAAAATCAAGAGAACTAGTCTCCTCAATATTCAATATAATCAACACTTCTTCAACAAAGAACAAATGTACTCCATTTAAAATAAATAAGTAGATTTGTTAGTGTCACTATCTGAGGAAGGATCTTCTGAATCGGATAGATCCTCATCAGAGGAGTATAATTCAGTATGTTGTCGGTCATTTGAAAGTTCATCAACTTTATGAGACGTTTAAAAAGACCTTTACATTTATTAGAAGGTGGGATGGTAGACAAAGCCTTCTGAATCGAATCAGCAAAAATTTCTTATAAATTCACAGGTATATCTTTTACATTTAGATGTTAAAAGAACAGCAACAGGCAATGTATTATTACTGATGGATACATTCTCTGCATGTAAAAGTTTATCATGACAACTTATTACAAACCACAGCTGGAGATATAATCTCCATAAGATTACAGCAAATGTACTTAGCTTTGGTAGAACTGTTATCAGTCAGCAGGATTCCAACAGTGTTTTCTGAGACAGGAACAGATTGAGACATCTTGCAAAATGTAAGAGAAAAAAACAACATATAAGGCAAAATTATCAATTTCCTTATATGGCAGTTTCAGGAATGGGAAAAAATTGCAACAGCATAGCCCTCTGATAGAGAAAAAAGGCAAGAGGCACATAGGAATGGGGTTTAAATTCTGAAAATATTTGGCGCAAAGAATGACGCACAAACAAACAGAGAAATTTTTTTGGAGCTAACAACATCCGGAAATGACACACTCGCGTCATTGAAGACGCAACCTTGTGAAAGGACTTGGTGTCCACAAAGATGCCACAAATGACAAATTTGCGTCATCGAACATAACTTGGCGCCAAAAAAATCTTGCGCCAAAAATGACGCAATATAGTTTGGCATTTTGCGCCTTTGCGAGCCTAATTCTGCCCGCGAATTAAAAATGACAGTCAATTGCAAAAAGACTATACCCCAGGTAAGAAATAATTTTTCCTAAAAAGAAATGCATTTCCCAGATATGAAACTGACAGTCTGCAAAAGGAAATATACTGAAACCTGAATCATGGCAAATATAAGTACAATACATATATTTAGAACTTTATATAAATACATAAAGTGTCAAACCATAGCTGAGAGTGTCTTAAGTAAATGAAAACATACTTACCAAAAGACACCCATCCACATATAGCAGATAGCCAAACCAGTACTGAAACGGTTATCAGTAGAGGTAATGGAATATGAGAGTATATTGTCAATCTGAAAAGGGAGGTAGGAGATGAATCTCTACGACCAATAACAGAGAACCTATAAAATAGATCCCCGTGAGGAAAACCATTGCATTCAATAGATGATACTCTGTTCACATCCCTCTGACATTCACTGTACTCTGAGAGGAATCGGGCTTCAAAATGCTGAGAAGCGCATATCAATGTAGAAATCTTAGCACAAACTTACTTCACCACCTCCATAGGAGGCAATGTTTGTAAAACTGAATTGTGGGTGTGGTGAGGGGTGTATTTATAGGCATTTTGAGGTTTGGGAAACTTTGCCCCTCCTGGTAGGATTGTATATCCCATACGTCACTAGCTCATGGACTCTTGCCAATTACATGAAATAAATACTTTTTACCTCTGTAATTACCTTGTATCTAAGCTTCTGCAGACTGCCTCCTTATCTCAGATCTTTTGACAGACTTGCATTTCAGGCAATTAGTGCTAACTCTTAAATAACTCCACGAGCCTGAGCACAATGTTATTTATATGAAACACATGAACTAACGCCATCTAGCTGTGAAAAACTGTCAAATGCATTCAGATAAGAGGCAGCCTTCAAAGGCTTAGAAATTAGCATATGAGCCTACCTAGGTTTAGCTTTCAACTAAGAATACTAAGAGAACAAAGCAAATTTGATGATAAAAGTAAATAAGAAAGTCATTTAAAATCACATGCCCTATCTGAATCATGAAAGTTTAATTTTGACTTTACTATCCCTTTAACCCTTATATTTATATATATATATATATATATATATATATATATATATATATATATATATATATATATATATATATATATATATATATATATATATTTATATGAATATTTTTTATCAGATGGTGTATATATGAATGTAACACTTTACTTGAATGTACTTATGTTGTACTTGGTGCAACTTTTTTTTAACCTTATTCTCTTTATGCTAGTTCATGTGCTAACCTGAGAAGTGCACATTTTGTTTACTTTGAACTTGTAATATGGGCGCAAGTTATCGCAAACCTGCACTAACTTTTGCTTCTCACTTGTAATCTAGCCCTCAGCCAGCTTTACAGCTGTTCTTTGCTCTAATGGAGGTATACTATTTATTTTATCAAACCAAGCTAATATTTATTGTACCAAAAACTTTTACTTTTAATAAATAATTAAAAAAGTGTATTTTAGCAGAATGGGTTAAACTACAGAATTCAGTAATCTCTATCTTATTTGCAACAACTTCACAGAAGGCTTTAAGATGTTCAGCCCCTGTGTATGGATAAGCTGTGCTGATTTGTATGTTTCTAACAATAATGTATTCATTCTTACTGTTTGAAAATATTGTATTATTTGCTATTAAAACGAGTAAATCTTAAGCTCTGACAGCCATGCTGTGCAACGCCTACCTCCCAAGGTTTTTGAGTAGCAAGACCAATTTGCTTGCGGTTCCTGTTCGTTGGAAGATAATTATCTACGGTTGTGTGAGATGCAGATTACATCACTAAATCTAAGCATCTGTAAATTCTCTGTTGCTGATCTAATTGTTCAATTGTTTTCTTATATTTCATTCTAATAAATTATTTTCTTCTGTCTAATCATTGCTTAAAGGGACACTGAACCAAATTTTTCTTTTGTGATTCAGATAGAGCATGCAATTTTAAGCAACTTTCTAATTTACTCCTATTATCAAATTATCTTCATTGTCTTGGTATCTTTATTTGAAATGCAATAATGTAAGTTTAGATGCCAGCCCATTTTTGGTGAACACACTGTGTTGTTCTTGCTGATTGGTGGATAAATTCACCCACCAATAAACAAGTGCTTTCCATGGTTCTGAACCAACAAAAATAGCTTAGATTCCCTCTTTTTCAAGTAAAGAAAGCAAGAGAACGAAGAAAAATTGATAAGTGTCCCTTTAATAAATGGAAACGTGATATTCCTTATGCCACTTCAATGTTTCTATAGAACAAGTGCTAACATTCAAATGTTAACATTCAAATATGAAAAGTATATTTGAGTATATTTAACAATATTTGAATTTAATATTTAAATATTAAATTTGAATTTAGATTTTAATAGACATAAACAGAAGTTCATCAGAATCAGCATTCAAATATTGATATTACCATTCAGTATTCAAATGTTAAATTTGATAAAGGGAAATTGCATGTTTTTGTTTTGTGCAAAAACAAATGTCAGATGTTCAGTAAATGTGCAAACATTCATCCATCAATACTTATTCGAAAAATCACTAAATAAAATGTTTACAGACTGTGTTAAAATTATAGGGTTGCTGGAATATCTCTTCAAGCAAGAAAGTTTTTAATGGCATTGTGCATGTGCCTAAAAAATCCTTATATCTGAAAACATTTATAATGTATTAATTCAATATTTAGACCCATATTTCCCTGGTGAACAAAGCAGAGATAAGTTAAATATCTAGATCATAAAAATAATATTTGTTTTATTACAGAATAAATAACCTTTTTTAGGAGAATTAATCACAGGAAAGCTTTCATTTTTTTTATTTTTATTTTATTTTTTATTTCCTTGGTTTGTTTCTATTTTTTTGCACAAAATAAGATGTATTGCTTTTATGTACGTTGTGCTTTACAATAATTAGGGATTCTATAATAATTTTGATTTGGCTACTCTGTACTATGTATTGTTATGTTTTTTTTTTAGGTAAAATATTCCATTAGTTTTGTGTAGCACAGATAGAAAAAAACAAACCTGAAAAGTTACTTCTCAAAGTGAATTTCTCAGACTTAAATAACATTAGGTGGAGTATATGTAGTGCCCATGTTGTATATGCTGTAGTAATTTAATGTATTTTATTAATTTATTTATTTACATCCCTGTAAAAAGACACAGCAAATTCCAAGGGTCTTTTTACCCAGATGTTGACTTAAAGTTCTCACGGACTGGACTGGGAGATTGTGCAGAGGTTGCTGCTCAACTGAGAGTCAATCTTAATACTGTTTAATGAGGTAAGCAAATCTCTGGAGTAGACTTGTGCGCAATGGAAAAAATTTGTTTCGGATTGATTCAAATGTTTTCTAATTCTGTTTTCGGATTGATTCGAATTTGAATACATTCGAATGCATTCATTTTGGATTCTTTCGGATTCAAATAAATTTGGATGTATTCGGATGTATTCGGTCCGGATTCGATTCATAAATTTGGAAGTTCGGTATGTGTTAGGTGGGATGTGCTGTGTTTTAGACTAGTATTATGTACTGTATATTAGGTGTAACTCATAGCAGAGTGATATAACCTAATATACTGTACAATACTAGTGTAATCCATGGCCATTCGAATCTACCGAATAAATCCAAACTAATTCAGATTTATTCGTTAGTTTTGGTGCTACGTTAATTCGGAAATTCGAATCGATCCAAAGCTCCGAATTTGACAAATTTGTTAGAATTTCGATTTGGAACAAAACAAAACGCACATGTCTGCTCTGGTGACAATAATGTCACAGACATGGGCCATACCAGGGAAGTTGATACTTCTTGCCGTTCACCCACTTTCTTTTGTTGTCTTAAGATTTAGTACTTTTTATGATTTTATTCATGTTCCAAGCACACCAGATCAATGGCAAGCAAATAAATAAAATATCTATAATATCTAAGTAAAAAGTGTCTAAAACTAATTGTAAACTCTTCTGTTAAATGCCTTGCACTACAGTAGTGTTTCTGATTCTCCTCACCTCATGCTTCTGCTTCTAAGTTATCTATCATTCCCTAGTCTTTACCTTGATTTTCACTCAATAGGGTTCAGCCATTTTTATATACTTCTGCAAGAAAAGAGCAAAGGCAGAACGAAAAGCTGTCATAGAAAAATTGATGGTTTTATAAATGGGTCTCATAGGTTTAACCAAAATTGAAATGATTGCATTGATGACACTTCACAAAAAAGTCTTTATGACCAACATTCCATCATATTAGAGAAACGATTCACATGCTGAAATAATGACAATTTAATAGTTAAGATAATGGCTCCAAAATGCTACTATAGTTTCTACAATGCTAGATAATTTGTTTAATTTGAGTAGAACATGTGCAATTACTCTACAATTCCACTCTGATCTTCTAGCAATCATACCCTTTTAAACCTAGTTATGGTAAAAAAAAAAAATTAAATGAAAGTGCATCTATAGAAGTAGACAAAATATGAGTAAAATTTATTAAAATATAGTAGGCTTCTAATAAAACAAATCAAAAGTGATTGCTGATGAGATTACATTGGTTTGTAGAACAATATTTTTGCAACAATTGACAAATGCACATAAATGAGCAAATGATACCAATATGGTCACATGCACTGATGACTAACAATATAACCCCTTAATGACCACAGCACTTTTCCATTTTCTGTCCGTTTGGGACCAAGGCTATTTTTACATTTTTGCGGTGTTTGTGTTTAGCTGTAATTTTCCTCTTACTCATTTACTGTACCCACACATATTATATACAATTTTTCTCGCCATTAAATGGACTTTCAAAATATACCATTATTTTCATCATATCTTATAATTTACTATAAAAAATATTATAAAATATGAGGAAAAAATGGAAAAAAACACAATTTTTCTAACTTTGACCCGCAAAATCTGTTACACATCTACAACCACCAAAAAACACCCATGCTAAATAGTTTCTAAATTTTGTCCTGAGTTTAGAAATACCCAATGTTTACATGTTCTTTGCTTTTTTTGCAAGTTATAGGGCCATAAATACAAGTAGCACTTTGCCATTTCCAAACCACTTTTTTTCAAAATTAGTGCTAGTTACATTGGGACACTAATATCTTTCAGGAATCTCTGAATATCCATTGACATGTATATATTTTTTTTTAGAAGACATCCCAAAGTATTGATCTAGGCCCATTTTGGTATATTTCATGCCACCATTTCACCGCCGAATGCGATCAAATAAAATTTTTTTTTTACTTTTTCACAAATTTTTTCACAAACTTTAGGTTTCTCACTGAAATTATTTACAAACAACTCATGAAATTATGGAATAAATGGTTGTAAATGCTTCTCTGGGATCCCCTTTGTTCAGAAATAGCAGACATATATGGCTTTGGCTTTGCTTTTTGGTAATTAGAAGGCTGCTAAATGCCACTGCGCACCACACGTGTATTATGCCCAGCAGTGAATGGGTTAATTAGGGAGCATGTAGGGAGCTTCTAGGGTTAATTTTAGCTCTAGTGTAGTGTAGTAGACAACCCCAAGTATTGATCTAGGCCCATTTTGGTATATTTCATGCCACCATTTCACCGCCAAAAGCAATCAAATAAAAAAAAATTGTTCACTTTTTCAAACTTTAGGTTTCTCACTAAAATTATTTACAAACAGCTTATGCAATTATGGCACAAATGGTTTTAAATGCTTCTCTGTGATCCCCTTTGTTCAGAAATAGCAGACATATATGGCTTTGGCGTTGCTTTTTGGTAATTAGAAGGCCGCTAAATGCTGCTGCGCATCACATGTGTATTATGGCCAGCAGTGAAGGGGTTAATTAGGTAGTTTGTAGGGAGCTTGCAGGGTTAATTTTAGCTTTAGTGTAGAGATCAGACTCCCACCTGACACATCCCACCCCCTGATCCCCCCCAAACAGCTCTCTTCCCTCCCCCACGCCACAATTGTCCCCGCCATCTTAAGTACTGGCAGAAAGTCTGCCAGTACTAAAATAAAAGGTATTAAAAAAAAATAAAAATTTTTTTTTTAGCATATTTACATATGCTGCTATGTAGGGTCCCCCCTTAGCCCCCAACCTCCCTGATCCCCCCAAAATAGCTCCCTAACCCTCCCCCTCTGCCTTATTGGGGCCATCTTGGGTACTGGCAGCTGTCTGCCAGTACCCAGTTTGCAAATAAAAATGTTTTTTTTTATTATTTTTTTTATTTGTTTCTGTAGTGTAGCTTCCCCCCCACAGTCCAATACCCCACCAGCCAAACCGATCACCAATTAAATATAATTACCCCTTTGATCCCCACTTCTAACTAAAAAATTTCTGTAGCGTAGTGGTTCCCACCCGCTCCCTCCCCGTGCACGCGCCCGCCTGGCCTCCCCGTGCACGTGCGCGCGTCCGTGCGCGTCCCCCCCGGTCGTCCCCGCCCCCGATCCCGCCCCCCTCCGCATCACAAAGGCCATCGATGGCCGCCACCCACCTCCCACACCGGCTCCCACCCACCAACGAACTTAGCCGTTAATGTCCGGTGCAGAGAGGGCCACAGAGTGGCTCTCTCTGCACCGGATGGCTAAAAATGGTTATTGCAGGATGCCTCGATATCGAGGCATCACTGCAATAACCGGAAAGCAGCTGGAAGCGAGCAGGATCGCTTCCAGCTGCTTTCCACACCGAGGACGTGCAGGGTACGTCCTCAGGCGTTAACTGCCTTTTTTTTGAGGACGTACCCTGCACGTCCTCGGTCGTTAAGGGGTTAAACCTTTTTTTAAAAAAAAATGTTTTGTTTTCTTTAGCTTTTAAAAACTTCAGTTACCGGCTAGTACACTGTTTTTTTCATATGTGCATTGGATTAAAGATCTGTTTGTGGATGGATACACACTAATTAAAGGGAACAATAGATAACATGCAATTCTAAGATTTGGTTACTGTTATTAGATATATATAGAGAGTTATTGCACTATAAGACCTATAAAGCAGTTTGGATCAGGATTATAGAAATAAATATTAACCACTATTGTTGTTGCTCCCAGTGTCCATATGATAAGCGTTGACACATTTTCAGTACCTGAACTTGTTGGAACTGTGTACTTTGACCATAACATTATAAGATTAAAGTAAGCAAGGCAGAAGACTGACAGCTATGTAAGTAGCTATAGGCCAGTATCTCCCATGCAAATGTTAGCCATATAGGCAAGACTCTCACATACAGATTAGGCAAATAAAAAATTAATCTAGGAGAGACTCAACTGTATACAGGTGAAACTTGAAAAATTAGAATATCGTGCAAAAGTTCATTTATTTCACTAATGCAACTTAAAAGGTGAAACTAATATATGAGATAGACTCATTACATGCAAAGCAAGATTGTTCAAGCCGTGATTTGTCATAATTGTGATGATTATGGCTTACAGCTCATGAAAACCCCAAATCCACAATCTCAAAAAATTAGAATATTACATGCAATCAATAAAACAAGGATTGTACATAGAACAATATGGGAGCTCTGAAAAGTATAAGCATGCATACTATATGTACTCAATACTTGGTTTGGACCCCTTTTGCAGCAATTACTGCCTCAATGCGGGGTGGCATGGAAGCTATCAGCCTGTGGCACTGCTGAGGTGTTATGGAAGACCAGGATGCTTCAATAGCAGCCTTAAGCTCTTCTGCATTGTTCGGTCTCATGTCTCTCATCTTTCTCTTGGCAATGCCCCATAGATTCTCTATGGGGTTCAGGTCAGACGAGTTTGCTGGCCAATCAAGCACAGTAATCCCACGGTCAATGAACCAGGTTTTGGTGCTTTTGGCAAATGAAGTCAGCATCCCCATAGAGCTCATCTGTGGAAGGAAGCATGAAGTGCTCCAAAATCTCCTGGTAGACGGCTGCATTGACCCTGGACTTAATGAAACACAGTGGACCAACACCAGCAGATGACACGGCTCCCAAAAATCAACACAGACTGTGGAAACTTCACACTGGACTTTAAGCATCTTGCAGTGTGTGCCTCTCGATTCTTCCTCCATACTCTGGGTCCTTGGTTTCCAAATGAGATGCAAAATTTGCTCTCATCAGAAAAGAGGACTTTGGACCACTGAGCAACAGACCAGGTCTGTTTTTCTTTAGCCCAGGTAATGCTTCTGATGTTGTTTGTTGTTCAGGAGTGGCTTGACAAGAGGAATACGACATTTAAAGCCCATGTCCAGGATCCATCTGTGTGTGGTGGCTCTTGATGCACTGACTTCAGCCTCAGTCCACTTCTTGTGAAAGTCCCCAACACTTTTGAATGGCCTTTTCTTGACAATCCCCTCCAGGCTGCGGTCATCCCTGCTGCGTGTGCACCTTTTTATTCCACACTTTTCCCTTCCACATAACTTTCTGTTAATGTGCTTTGATACAGCACTTTGGGAACATCCAACTTCTTTTGCAATTACCTTTTGAGGCTTTCCCTCCTTATGGAGGGTGTCAATGATGGTTTTCTGCACAACTGTCAGGTCAGCAATCTTTCCCATGATTGTGATTCCTACTGAAGCAGACTGAGAGACCATTTAAAGGCTCGGGAACCCTTTGCAGGTGTTATGGCTTAATTAGATGATTAGAGTGGGACACTTTGAGCCTAGAATATTGCACCTTTTCACAATGTTCTAATTTTCTGAGATTGTGGATTTGGGGTTTTCATGAGCTGTAAGCCATAATCATCACAATTATGACAAATCAGAGCTTGAACTATCTTGCTTTGCATGTAATGAGTCTATCTCATATATTAGTTTCACCTTTTAAGCTGCATTAGTGAAATAAATGAACTTTTGCACGATATTCAAATTTTTCGAGTTTCAATGGTGCCTAAAAATGATTTTTCATAAAAATGGCATAGGTAATGAAAGAGTTGAGCATGTTTAATGTTTTCAGTGAGTGCCCCAATGTTTAAAACTACCCAATAAACAATCTCAAAGCTCCCAGTTAGTTTTTTTAAAAAAGCTGATGTTTTAATTAAATTAAATTACAGCAATGACTGGCAACAGAATGTCTCTGACCTCCTGCGGCTGGAGAGATATCACTATATGCTTACAGATAAACTAGATGTTCACGATACATTACTCCACATGTGGAATGCTGGAATATAGGTAGATACTAAGGGGGGGTGCGGGTGCAGGGTTGTCTCTCCTCCCCCCCCTCCTCTTTTGTATGCTCTGGGCCCCCCGGAGCGTGTCCTAAGTGACCTGTGGCTGACTCCTTCTTTACTCCCCCCCCCCCCTCGAACTGCTTTTCTCCTGATGGACTGTTGTGTGGGGTTCCGCCCTTGGCCCGCTATGTTAACCTATAGTAATATTGGAAACTGCATAACTCTTTTGAATGTCGCTTTAATGCTGTTTTGGTTATTAAAATCATAAATTATCAGATTTAGAAGTTTGTGAAGTGGAAGGAAAAAATGGAAAATGTTGGAGCCTGTTTTCTTATTATAAGCCTACATCCAGGTAAATAACATCGGGTTCAAACCCAGGACATTTTCTATACAACCTCTTCCTATGTCTGGATTTATTCCTTGTTTTGTATTACCTTGAACTCAATGTAAGGGTGGTTGTTGTAAACCCTAATTTGGCACCTGCGGTGCATGAATCTTTGTACCTGTTTGTTTTCAAATAAAGCTCCTTATAAAAAAAAAAAAAAAAAAAAAAAAAAATTAAATTACAGATCCATAGACATGTATGCAACAATTTTAAATACAGCCAAAAAGTATATCAATTTTAATCTCACTAATGGAAGGATTGAATAAAAACAGTATTTCTGAAATTGGTCTAAATATTCAGAAGGCATTAACCATAAATAATTATATCAAGTATACAGGCAACAGCCCAAAATTTGTAAAGCTAACAATGTACATAATCAGAGCTGTAATATATGGGACCCATCTCAATGAATCTGAATGTCATGAAATTTCATATTTATGTTTTTTTTTGCTCAAACCCATTCCATGTAATGAAATATCCCTATGATAACAACTTTATCCTACACCGATCTGCATCATCTGCTCCGCTCTGCCACTTTCTACACTGGCTATGTATACACTCCAGAAAACATTTATTTAGAAGTATTAAAACTAACTTACAAAGCACTCAACAGGCTCACTTCTAAATATATTTCCTCTCTCATCTCCAAATACTTCCCGATCGGCCTCTTTAATCAATTTCCACTACACTATTCTTTCTACTTCCCTCTCACACCTCCAAGACGTTCTGCTCCTGTCCTCTGGAACTCTCTACCCTGCTCCATAAAATGGTCTCCAACCTTGTATATCTTCAGACTATCTTTGAAAACACACCTATTAAGAGAAGCTTACCATCTCTCCTCTGTTTTTCAATATACCCAAAATAAACTGTGAACTACGTTGACACACTGCTGCAACTACAATGCACATGACAAGTTACCCCAAACCGTATGTCTCTGCACCCTAAACCTGTAGACTGTAAGCTCTCTGGAGCAGTGCCCTCTTCCTCCTGTATTAGATTTGTTTAGTCTGTTATGTTTTTGTATCTTTAAATTATGATGATAATAATAATAATAATAATAATAATAATAATAATACTTTTTAAATGCATTAGTGTATAAAAAACTCCCCTTGCATTGGAAAAATGTAACATTTGTATGCAGTGTTCCCTCTAAGAACACATATTGTAAGAGGCCCAGCAGTGAAACAGTTAATTTAGGGAACCACACCCTGCACATTTTTTTTTCCGTGATTCAGATAGAGCATGCAATTTTAAGCAACTTTCTAATCTACTCCTATTATCAATTTTTCTTCATTCTCTTGCTATCTTTATTTGAAAATGAAGGCATCTAAGCTAAGGAGACAGACAATTTTTAGTTCAGACACTAGACAGCACTTGTTTTTTGGTCGGTGAATTTATCCACCAATCAGCAAGAACAACCCAGGTTGTTCACCAAAAATGGCCCGGCATCTAAACTCACATTCTTACTTTTCAAATAAAGATACCAAGGTGACTCTGGGCAGCTCCTTGAATGGACGCAATATCAGTTGCTCTGTGTGAGACATTAATATTTTGCCTTCTATTGATGTTTCTTAGGATCTCCCATCTACCTCTCCCTGATGATTAGGCTCTGCTTACAAAGAGGAATCAAATGATACCACAACATTGGGACTACCACACTTAATAACTGATCTGGAGAGTTGAGGCCTAAGGCAGACACTTCAGTGAGAGGCTCTCAACACCCCCCCCCCCCGGTACCTTGTAAGCCGGGTATGCAGTGCGTAGACACTGAAAACATCGATAACATCATTTATGTCTATTATCTACCTTACTGGTACAACTAGTTAAAGAAGAGAGAGAGAAGCAAGGCATTTTCTAGCTACACACGCACCTACTAACAAAAATAAAACATGGTGCCCTGTGACGCTATGTTAATTGAGGCTGTGTCCCGCTTGTTAGCTAAACACCATGAGAAGATATTGCAGACCTGGTCTGCTGAAGTGGATAGCCTGCGAGCGCAAGCAAAGTGCAGTGGACGTCGACATATGGATCTGGGGGATCTCCCAGGGAAGTCTAACAAAGATCCCAGTAACCGAGTGCACCTCCCGAACCCATCTGATTTCTTGCCACAGATTTGGGCCCCTGATGGGACAGCACAGAACTGCAATCCGAGCGTACCGGATAATAACGCTGTGGATGTGGCTGATTTAGCGGCTTACTCACCAGGACTGTGAGCATCCACGATAGACTCACACATGAAGGAGCCGATTGCGGGGAGACCCGCGAGTAATGCCAGAATAGAAGTGCATGACGTTACCCCCACCTTACAGCCTGCTTACCATACTCGAAATGCGGGAGATAAGCGGAGGTCGATTCGTGAGCTCTTGCCAGACCCGCTGTCAACAGACGCCCCTCTGGGGCCCTTAGCGGTGTCCATTTTTGCAGGCCGCACTCACCGCATCCAAGGGCTTATGAACAGCGGTACATCTATTGCGCACGGACACTGCAGTGTTATTTGTAAGGCGCATATGCTGCTTGATTCTCCTCTACCTGGATCGCGGCTCTTGGCTTCTGAGACCGAGGAGAAAAGTATGAAGAGAGGTTCCCAACAAGTTTCTCTTACACTGGAAAAGTGGGTGAAGTTTCTTGTAGACCCCATTTGTGGGAACTCTCTCCAAAAATCCGGTATTGGTTGAGGGCGATTTGTAAAGCGGACAGACCTTCAGGCTCTACCAGGTTAACTTACTGTAACTACGCAGCTGCATAAGTCTAAACACCCTTGTATTCCATATATGATACAGACTTTGCTAGAAATTCTTATCCCTCTCCGTAATGTTACTACCTTTTTATTATAGGGGTATAAATATGTGGCAGACATTATTTGGTTTGGTTCCTTTGCTTTTCAGGGTCTTATTGGCAGGCTAGTGGGGAGACTGTTGCCTGCACTTTGTTCAACACGCTTTTATGTGGCTATGCTGCCTATTCTTTTCAGCTTGGTTGTTTTGGGAGGAATGGGAGGATATTGTGGAGGTTCCTGGCAGTTTGCAGCATAGCTAGAACTTTGGATGCACGCCACTATGTACTACACATGAGTCATGTTCTCTCAGATAAAAATCTAAAATGCTGCCTGGTCTAATATTTACATTACTTTTTGTCTAGCCCATATAGATGTACTATTGTATATTTAAAATGTCTGGCACTAATTTGTTATACTAGTTTGATGACTCAAAAATATATTCAAACATATTCTGTTTGTGATATAACTATAACCAATAGATGGCGCCAGCAACCTAGAAAATAAAGCAGGATAAAGGTATTCAAACTCCAGGATGTTGAAAAGACTGATACTTCTCCCTTAAGATCTGATATGATACTATTTTTTCACTACCCTTTTGAAGTCTCTTAGCCAGTAAGGCGTGAGACACATATCTATACTGCATTGTATATAAGTTTATATCTGTATGGGATTAGGTTTATCTATAATCCTGGGTCCCTCCTCATCTCTATTAGCTGGGGCAATTATAGAACTTTACTATGTTGGCTTCTCCTTTCTCAAATTTTCACTGTGTTATTATATTGTAAGCTAGTTTAATGTTTATATTAGAGCAGTTCCCATTTTGTTGTTATGACTCCCCCACTTGATACTTTGGTGGATAATGGATATTACTCTATATATCCCAAGTCCCAATATAACAGAAATGTTTTTTGGGTGGTTTGTTAAAGGCCATTGTATAATTTTTGGGCTAAGCTCTTTATTACAATTTTTTTTTAAATTCTAGGGGATGTTTCAAGAGTTAGTAAAGTTAAAGCTTAGTTACATAAGGGAAAATAAAAAATAAAAAAAATGAGGTATGTTAGATCAAACTCAAAAATCACTCCCCTTTTAGTAGTTGACCCCCTATATCTTGACTCAGCACTACAGCAAAAAATGCCCTCACATATCTTCATGGGGATTATAAGATGTCTATAGAAAGCTCTCTCTTGCCCTCACATATCTTCATGAGGATTATAAGATGTCTATAGAAAGCTCTCTCTTCTTTCTATTATAGACGGATATAGTACATACTACATTAGAACTAATTGAAAACTCCAACTCTATCACTTGGTTTCCAAAAGTGGCCCATTTTGTTATTTTATTTCTCTCCCCTAACAATTCCCTACTTTGATTTCAATTCTTTTCCTTGAGGTCCAAGAGAGGCCTCTATCTTCCATAGAGGGAAATAATTGTGTCTGACTTTATAGCTTAGCTTCAGGGGATAATCCTTAACTGAAAACCTGAGGTTAACCTTTATTTGTATAACTGGGCAATTGACTGTATGTTTATTGTATCACTCAATGTGTATATTATATTGTGCTTCTCCTCTGTTTTTTATAACTGTTATGTTGCTCGCCTGTACCATCTTTTTATATAACCTCAATAAAATAAAATTTATAAAAAAAAAAAATAAAGATACCAAGAGAATGTAGAACATTTGATAATAGGAGTAAATTAGAAAGTTGCTTCAAATTGCCTGCTCTATCTGAATCACAAAAGAAAAATATTGGGTTCAGTGTCCCCTTAACTGTTTCACTGCTGATCTGCTTACAAAATGTGACCTTAGAGGGAACATTGCTTATATAAGACCAAATCAGAAAACACTTTCTAAAAGCTTTTCAAAAGCATTTTACATTTTTAATTTTCAAGGTCTTGGACATATTCAAAATACATTTCTTCTTTTGAGAGAAAAAAAAAATCACCTTTTTTAGTAGCTCTTTTCGTGTTTATGACCTTGGATATGCTTAAAAATGGCTTCATAGAATCGTAATATTTAATTCTGAAATCACGCATGATATGATTATTATTATTATTATTATTATCATATAAGGTAATAATGAAACATGCTATTAAAATAGTTTACACATTTCTTAAAAAGCCTATACAAATCTAAAAAAATTCAAAGGGCAGCAACAAAAAGATAAAATAGCAGTGCATTAAATAACTTAAAAGAATTTGCCAGTTTGATTATAAATATTTATCATAACATTCAACATTATGTCTTAATTGCACATCCTGCAGTTATAAATGTGATCAATACAATGTGGTTGTAGAATGTAGTCTTTATTTAGAAAAAAAAGTCATCACATCCTAAATGCACATAATGCTGAAGAAATACAGAACTTGTTTTATACAGTCTTAAGATATGACTAAACTTTTACACAATACATTTTCTTTAGACAAAATTGTCAAGTACGTCTTTTTTAAGAAGTTTACACGGACATCATGCAAAACACATCAAGAAAAATCAATACCCACAAAGATCTCAAGAGGCGCACAAGAAAAAAACTACACTTAGAGGAAATAAAGAAATTGTATATTATACAAATGATTTACAGCTTGAAAGGGTGGCAAAAATGACATAAGGCTCATTCTCATTCTCTGTCCTAGATACCTAGAAATATTACAAGTGATGTCTCAGTGCGTGACAATCCCTTTGAGTGCAGCCGCACAAATCTTGCAGTGGACAGCATGAATACATACATATTCAAGCAATGCTCCTTCAGGAATCATTAGTACTTATATATCATCCAGTTACAAATCATTCACAGGCTGTACCTGCTGAGCTATACTGATAGAAAGAAAAATGCATATTTAAAAATACAGCCATTAATTTTTGTATTTATAACTTTTTTCTCTCCGACCGTTTAAAATCTAAAATCAATTAGATTTTGTTTCTGGGAATAAGCACCATCCTCTGGTAAACTGTCATATAGGGAATCTATGTCACTTAAAAGTGCACTTGTTATTTCATTAATAAAAATGTCTTTCTTATGTCAAAGGATCCAAATGTGTTTGCTTCTCAACTACAGTCCTCAAATACCCCTAAAGGCCAGATTTTCATTGGACCAGAAGTATAAATGCCCCCCCATTCCATTATATTAGAGTATGTCATGACACCCTGTATGACCATTGCCATTCAAGTTAGTTAAAGGGACAGTCTAGTGAAAATTAAACTTTCATGATTCAGATAGGGCAGACAATTTTTTAACAACTTTCAAATTTACTTTTATCATCAAATTTGCTTTGCTTTCTTGGTATTCTTTGTGGAAAGTTAAACCTAGGAAGGGTTCATATGCTAATTTCAAAGCCATTGAAGTCTGCCTCTTATCACATTTTGACAGTCTTTGACAGTTATACAGTGTTAGTTCATGTGTGTCATATTAGATAACATTGTGCTCCCTCCCGTGGAGTTAAATAAGAATCTGCACTGATTGGCTAAAATGCATGTCTGTCAAAAGAACTGAGATAAGGGGGCAGTCTGCAAAGGCTTATAAACAAGGTAATCACAGAGGTAAAAAGTGTATTAATATAACAGCGTTGGTTATGCAAAATTGGTGAATGAGTAATAAAGGGATTATCTATCTTTTTAAACAATAAAAATGATTGAGTAGACTGTCCCTTTACGTTAGTTAAGTCTATTTATTGTAAATGTATTGTTATTGGTGGTTCCTCTCACTTTTGATCCAACAACTTGTTCACTTCCCATTTAAAGAGACATGAAACTTAATTTTTTCCTATCATGATTCAGATAGAGAATACAATTTTAAAAAAACCTTCCAATTTACTTCTATTTTTAAAATTTGCTTTGTTCTCTTCTTGTTCTTTGTTTAAGAAATATCTAGATTGGTAGTGTGCACATATCTGGAAAACTACATGACAGGAAATGGTGCTGACATCTAGTGCTCTTGCTAATATATAACATTGTTGAAAAACTGCTCCTATTTAGTACTAAAGACACGTGAACACATCTGAACTTACATTCCTGCTTTTTAACAAAGGATAACAAGAAAACAAAGAACATTGAAAAGCTGATTAAAATTGTAACCTCTATCTGAATAATGAAAAAAAAATAGGGTTTTATGTCCCTTTAAGCAGGAACCCCCTCATGACATCATCAGCGCTATAGCTTTGATGTTAAAGAAGACATTAAAGCCCATATTACAAGTGGCATTCTAATGATATTGTAGGATGCAAAAAGCAGTATTGCTGGACCGCGCTTACATTAGCGCACAACTTGATATTATTAGCCCATGGTACATCACATTTACCAGAGATCATTCAAGCGCACCCATTACTTTCAATGGATAACGCTACTACGCTAAATAGCACTGATATTACAATTTGAAAATTATGGGTCGCACCTACACAAAAGCCAAAATAGCTCTTGAAACTTGAATTAAAATGTAAACGTTAAAAAAAAAGTTTCACAAAACACATCAAAAATATTTTAAAATAAATGAATGATTACACTTATATATACACTTTTTAATTAAACAATATAATTTTAATATTGATAAAAAACATTTTAACCCCTTAACATCCACTGACGTACTGGGTACGATGGTGGTCATTAACAAGTGCACTTATCAAGCTTGTTTATAACTCAGTTCTTGCCAATGTCGGCAAGACCACTCCATGGGGTAAATTTATGAAACCCCGGGTGAACATGATTCGCTATAGCGAATCATGTCTTTCTCCCGCATCGCTAAATGCCGACAGCATATGCTGTCGGCATTTTACATTGCACAAGCAGGGGGTGTCAATCATTCTGATCATATCTGATTGGGACCGTTGCTTCTTAACTTATGACCGCTGCTTCTAAACTTTAGTTTCCGTATCGCCAGAAACTTCGGGCTGATTAAGCAGCACCTGGAAGTGAGACATGCAGTATTAGCAAAGTTCCGCTGCTTCCATCAAAGCTGTGCTAGGAAACACCTTAACGACCACACACCGCAAGGTGTTTGACTGGAAAGGGCTCCAATGTAAATATGTGTATATGTATACATGTTTATATAAATTTATACATGTGAATTTATGTTTGTAGGAGTAAATATGTATATGCAGACATATATACAGTAGATAAACATACATACATATATATATATATATATATATATATATATATGTATATACACACATATATTTACATATTTTTGCATATTTATATACACACACACATATAAATATATATATATATATATATATATATATATATATATATATATATATATATATATATATATACATGAAAAAAGTATTATGTTCTGCGCCATTTTCTTATGAACAATAATAATATAATTGCAGGGATTGGAACTCCCCTATGTCTAAACACTTACTTTAAAATACCTCAATCGATATGAGGTAGGTAATCACCCATAAGAAAAGAATCCTTATAGGCATCTGCAGCTCCGTTGTCCTGATTCGTTAGACTGGCAACCTGAAGCTGTATTCACAAAGTGCTGTATATTGAGGCAGCATAAACGATCCTCACTGGAACAGTTGTTGGCTCATAATATGTGAAAGGCGACAAAAGCAAAAACAAGGGTCCCAGAATAGTGAAGTATGTCTTTTATTAATATCCCCACATAACAGGACCCCCAAAGTCAGCCCACTCACACATAAAAACCTCAATCGATATGAGGTAAGTAAAAGCACATAAACAACAACAGTGACAAAGGATCATGTAAACTGGCCTCAGTAACCCAGAATGTATCCGCACAGCGTCCCTGACGCGTTTCAAAGTCTCCTTCTTCCTCAGAGGGATAGAAGTAATCGTATCTTTCTGTTTATATATATATATATATATATATATATATATATATATATATATATATATACACACACATACCTTTTGAGCACTTCCCAGTCAAATACCTTGCAATATTCAATGTTATCACTTTTAATATATTTAATGTGTTTAACCTTTTCACTACCAGGGATTTTAGAGTAAAACTTGCTCAAAGTACCAGATAATTTTTAGAATTTTTACTATCACTCCATTTAAACAGAAATAAAGCCTTTGATTTACCTATGAAACCTATAAACATTTTTTGGGGCATAAAAAGAGTTTAGGCAATCAGAAGGCCACTAATTGCACCTGAGCACCACATTTCTGAAAGGCTTTTTAGACATGTTATGGCAAAGGGTGCAGGGCCCATTTGGAATGACATAATGGCTCAAATTCTCAAAATTCTGATTTTGGCATATTTTATGTGACCAGTTTGCAGTGAGATGTGTACCAAATGCAAACATATAAAAAAAATCATTAACTTTATCACAAACTGTGTTTCTCACTGAAATTATTTACATATAACTTGTGCAGTCATAAGACAAATACTTGCAAAAGCTTCTCTAGGATCCTCTATGTTCAGAATTAGCAGACATGTAAGGGTGCATTATTGCTTTTGGCAATCAGAAGGCCACTAATTCCACCTGCACACCAAGCTTGTGAATAGCAAATTTATAGCAAAGGGTTCAGGGCTTATTTGGAATTACATAATAGCTCAAATTCTCAAAATGTATCCCCCAAACTATATATATTTATAAAGAACACAACCCAAAGTACTGATCTAGGCCCATGTTGGCATATTTCATGTGACCAGTTTGCAGTCAAATGTGTGCCAAATGTGATCATATAAAATAAAATCATTAACTTTTTCACAACTTTCTCACTGAAATTATTTGTACTTAAATTGTGCAGCCAGAAGCCAAATGCTGGTAAAACATTCTCTGAGATCCCCTTTGTTTATAAATAGTCTTGCAAGGTATGCTTGTCATTGGTTTTGGTAATTAAAAGGCTGCTAATTACAGCTGTGAATCGCAACTCTGAAAAGGGATTTTTAGATATGTTCAGGCCCCCAGGCCCATATATCAAGCTCCGTACGGAGCTTGAAGGGCCGTGTTTCAGACTCGCCAGAAACACAACTTATGAAGCAGCGGTCTAAAGGCCATAACCCTGTCCGCCTGCTCTGAGCAGGCGGACAGGAATCGCCGGAAATCAACCCGATCGAATACGATCGAGTTGATTGACACCTCCCTGCTGGCGGCCGATTGGCCGCGAGTCAGCAGGGGGCGGCATTGCACCAGCAGCTCTTGTGAGCTGCTGGTGCAATGTTTAATGCGGAGGGCGTATTGCTCTCCGCATTTAGCGAGGTCTTGCGGACCTGATAAATTGGGGCCAAAGAGTTAATGGTTTATTTGTTATTGCATAACTGACCAAATAAACTGTATATGTTTTGAGAATAGACAGATGATCTAGAATGATCTAGGCATATTTTGGTATATTTCAAGCTAACAGCTGGCAGTCAGATAAATGCCAAATGCAATAATTTAGAAGAAAAAAAAAAGATTATTTACACAAAACATGTACAGTGAAAATTCTAATTATTTTAAAATATTTTTTAGGGTCCCTTTGTTCCAAAATAGCAGCTATGCATGGGTTTTGGTAATTAGAAGGCTGCTAAATCACAGTTCTAAAAAGGGATTTTAGATATGTTATGACAATGGGTCCAGGGCCCATTTGGTTTAACAATTCTAAAAGGGGATTTTTACGTATCATAAAAGATCACAAATTGCAGCTGTGCATCACGGTTCTGAAAGGGGATTTTTATAAATGTTTGGAAAAAGGGTCATAGAAGGCCGCTAATTGCAACTGATAAACACAGTTCTTAAAGGGACAGTCAACACCAGAATTTTTGTTGTTTAAAAAGAAAGATAATCTCTTTATTACCCATTCCCCAGTTTTGCATAACCAACACAGTTATAATAATACACGTTTTACCTCTGTAATTATCTTGTATCTAAGATTCTGCTGACTGCCCCCTTATTTCAGTTCTTTTGACAGACATGCAGTTTAGCCAATCAGTGCTCACTCCTAGGTCACTTTACGTGCTTGAGCTCAATGTTATCTATATGAAACACGTGAACTAATGCTCTCTAGTGGTCAAAATGTATTCAGATTAGAGGCAGTCTTCAAGGTCTAAGAAATTAGCATATGAACCTCCTAGGTTTAGCTTTCAACTAAGAATACCAAGAGAACAAAGAAAATTGGTGATAAAAGTAAATTGGGAAGTTGTTAAAAATTCTATGCCCTATTTAAATCATGAAAGTTTTTTTTGGACTTGACTGTCCCTTTAAAGGGGATTGGGGAAAGGGTTATCTCTTTTTTGCTATTTCTTAATTGCCTGTATTAGATTATATGACTTTCATGCGCCAAGTTTTTCGTATTTATGGCAAGCATAATCATATATTTAAAAAAAAACAAAAAAACAACAACACACAGATTTTGGGATTGGCAGTTTATATACAGTATATCCAGCATTTTTAATAGTGTTTTTCAACTGTATGATACATTTCAAAGCCATTTTTTTAAACATAAACTTTGCAGCATTTTTGGGAACAGGTCTTTGTTGTAAAGGGGATGTAAATGTCTGCCAGTTAGTCTTGCAATGTTCTCACACTGAAGAATTTGGAGCATTTCACTATTTTCAAATAAAAGAAACACAATCACATTTATTTGGTAATTTTGGGAAAAAGAGCTTTTTTACCAGATGCAGAGCAATATGAATTTAAAAGTGCCATCAATATAGACAGCAAGCTTTTTATACCAGATTTAGTTTTTTCTTGTAGCAAGATAAGGTTTAATTATCTGGTCAGAGAGGTCTACTCCACCCATGTATTTGTTGTAGTCTACAATGCAAACTGTTTTTTGCAGTTCTCTCCTTTCACCTCTGGAAGTAACTGCCTTGGTTCTCTCATTGTGTATAGTTGTTAGCCTATAAACGTCTTTTATGTCGATAAATGTAACTAATAGGAGTTCTTCAATCCGTAGCATTGCTGCTTCTCCTGCCATTTGCTTCTTGGAGACTAATTGCTGTAGGAAACCTTTATGATTTTTTTCAAATTGTTCCACAGGCTATCAAGGCAAAATAAGTTCTTTAAAAGGGGGATACTAGTATAACAATTATCAACATAAAGATGGTACCCATATCATAGCAAGGAATGAAAGAGGTCCCAGACAATTTTCAGTGAATTTGATACAATATATTTACCATTTGTTTCCTGATATGACAGTAAGGAAATTTATGTTATTTTAAAGGGACACTATACCCAAACATTTTCTTTCATGATTGAGGTAGAGAATATAATTTTAAACAACATTCCAATTTACTTATATTACCTAATTTGCTTCATTCTTAAAATATACTTTAATGAAGAAATAGAGATGCACACGGTGAACCAATCAGAGGAGGCATCTATGTGCAGCTACAAATCAACAGCTACTAAGCATATCTAGATATGCTTTTCAGCAAAAAATATCAAGAGAATGAAGCAAAATAGAGAATAGAAGTAAATTAGAAAGTTATTTATAATTGTATGCTCTGTCTAAATCATGAAAGAAAAATTTTGGGTTTCATGTCCCTTTAACACTGTCATTTTTGAAGATACACCAGAGGTGTGGTTGGTTATGTACCTAACATAACATTGCCCCAATACAATAGAGCTCGGTAAAAGCTCATAACAAAATGAGTAATGTAAAACTGAAATCTTCAGGCGGTTCATTTTAATAGGATTACACTATTGTTTCCCTCTGTTTTTCTTTCTGAGGTCTATTATGTGAGAGATTTAGAGCTCCTGTGCTATCCCACATCCAGATGTTAGCATGCCCTAGACTTCTGCTGGAGCACTTATATAATTCTTTCAGCTTGTAATATGAGCACAAAAATAAAAGCACTGTTATTTTAACATGAGCAGAGTTTGCACACAATAGTGCTCATATTGTTGTGCTCTACTTGTAATCCAACCCAATGTGTCACAAACCTTTGAAGTGTGCTTATACTAAGAGAATTACACATTGAGCAGTTTGGGATTTTTTAAAAAAAAAAATCTCCCAGACACCATCAATTTGTTGGGTTTGGCACCACAGGTTATTCTGAGATCATTGTCTGAACACTAAAAAAAGAATGCATTTAGTTGGAAATTATTTATTTAAAATGCATTATGCATGCTTTTGTGTTAAGTATATGCTTGATAAAGCTCAATGTTTAATTATATAGACTTGGAAACTCAAATACATGCCAAGGTTATATACTGAACAGCTACTTAACCCTTTCTATGCTAGACAAGGCTCTTGAGCAATTGATAGTAACAACCTAGTTATATAGTTTTTGGCAACATATTTAGGGGCCGATTTATGAAGGGCCGAATGGCCCCTGATGCCCCTGTTTCCGCACGAGCCTTCAGGCTAGCTGGAAACAGCAGTTATGAAGCAGCGGTCTTAAGATCCCTGCTCCTTAACTGGTCCGCCTGCTCTGAGGCTGCAGACATCAATCCGCCTGATCTCATACAAATGGGCTGATTGACACCCCCTGCTAGCGGCCGATTGGCCGCGAATCTGGAGGGGGCGGCATTGCCCATGCAGTTCACAAGAACCGCTTGTGCAATGATAATCCGCTGATCGGATCATGTCGGAAAGACAGATGACAAATCGGCCCCTTAGACTTCCTTAATTAGTAAATTAATTATCACTGAAGGTTTTACCTCATACCAAATAAGCAATAAATAATTCCAGTTCTTGTTTATGTGTGTGTGTGTAACCAAGGACATGCTGTCATAAATCACTGCGTATGCATGAATTTCCTGCAGTTAAGCATTTATATTATCTTTATAATTATTAGTAGAATCTGTTCCTGACTTTAACATGTAATGAGATGTTTTTCCCATTAAAGGTGCATAAACATCTTGAGATTGTAATATAAAATGTTTGATTATGTGTAATAGAAGAACTTTGAAATATACTTTCATTAGTTATTGTGCCAATTTTGCTGCAATTTAAAGGGACATTAAACAACAAGGGCTAGATTATGAGTAGAGCGATATTTAATGCTCCCGCTCAAGCACTAACTCTGCTCTAAGAAAGCTTTTTGCGTGCGTTGGGCAAGACACGCATTACAAGTTGAAAGTAAACTGGTTTTGCTCGCTAACCCCATGTGCGTAAAAAGTCGAACTTAGAATATTGTGCCCAAACACGTATTCCCCCAAAGAAGTCAACGGGTCGATGTAGCAAAAAAAAAAAAAACACCCTACTCGCGCAAACATGATCTCATGTTCTCAAGTGTGCTAGCCTGACATAAAAATATGAATATTTCACATTCCAATGTTCTTCACATAGAAAAATATGTTCTATTTTTCAAAAATACATATTTATATATACATATATGATGTTTTTTGCACAAATATATATATATACATACATATGATATATATAGGTATATTTCTGGCGAGCCCAGTGACTTAACACAAGCTTCACATGTTTGCATGTTTTATGGAACAGTTTATTTTCACCATGCAGATGGGTTCACAAATACAAAAACTAAGGCAAAATGTTGGTAGATCTACTAGATGAAAAATATTTAAAGTTGAAGGGAGAGATATAAATATTCACCTTTAGTATTAATGGTGTCATGAAATCCATAAAACTCTTTAACATATAATTATGAAAGCTTGCAATTTATCACGGACAATTTCTTGATAATACAGCAAATGTGGGAAATATTTGCAGCAGTCATAATAAAAGAGGTTTATAGTACAATGTTTGCTGCATCTGTAGTAGAGTATACAAACACTATAGCTCGGTCATTTAGATAATTATGATCACAGTATCTGGAAGGGTCATGGAAATATCTAATAATCAGCTTGGAGTGCTATTTGCTGAGCATAGAAAATACTAACTGTAGCTATCCAGTCCTCTCAAAGACTTGCTTGATATTCTGAAAACTATAAATGAAAATCCCCTTTTGAACCATAGAAGAAGAAAAAATATATCTAATGGAATCTAATCCATTTTAATTTTGCACAGAAAAGAACATAGTAATTGTAGAGGTATATCAGAGCAATGTCAAGGGTAATATTCAGACATCTAACACAGAATGAGAACAGACATATGTAAATAATTCTGTCTGAAAGAATATGATATTATGGATAGAGAATAAAATGTAGACAAAACTTTTTTTTTTTTTTTTACAATTATTCTTTGAGTTTCAACTCAAAATGTAGGGTTACGAGTCCACCTGTTCTGTTGATCACTCTATGTAAAGATGGCTCACAGCTTACAGTGACTCAAGGGCAGGACCCTCTACCCTTATGATTTATGTAAATGTTTTCTGGTTATTGTACTCCATAACTGTATACTTGTGATATATATATATTCTATTACTGTACTCCATAATTGTATAACTAATGTTACACTGCTGCAAAATATGTTGACACTTTATAAATAAACAATAATAAAAATTATAATAATAATAAAAACTGTTCTTAAGGTTATGAGGCCCATTTATCAAACTCTGTATGGAGCTTGTGGGCCCGTGATTCTAAAGACCGCTGCTCCATAACCCTGTCCGCCTGCTCAGGCGGACAGGAATCACCACAATTCAACCCGATCAAGTACGATCGGGTTGATTGACACTTCCGATTGTCCGCGAGTCTGCAGGGGGTAGCATTGCATCAGTAGCTCTTGTGAGCTGCTGGTGCAATGCTGAATACGGAAAGCGTATTGCTCTCTGCATTCAGCGAGGTCTTGCGGACCTGATCCGTACTGTCAGATCAGATTGGCAAGACCTTTGATACATAGGCCTCTATGTGTATATCTTAGAGGATATTTAAGAAAAAAAATGAAAGATTATTTTGTTAGATTATGTACAGATGTTAAAATAATGCTTGAGTTTTGTTCCTTTGAAATGTTGTTGGGTTTTAAAATGTAACAAATAGTTTGAAACACACCTGGCAGAGAATTAAAAGCAAAAATAAATAAATAAATAATACATAAATATTAGTATTTGTCTACTAGTTCCATATTGGCTCTTGGTGACAGCATGGGATGCCACCCAAAGTAGGGACTCTCTAAAAGGGAAGGTAACAAGGATGGACAACTGTAAAAAACAGAAACAGAGGCGCCACATGTGTAGATCAATGGATACCCAAACACAAATCTGGACAAGATACAGGGTACTCACAAGCGTGAAGGCACTCTCGAAGGTAACAAGGTAACAAGGATAAAGGTCTTGAGTCACAATGATCAAGGGTCTGTTCAACCAATACTAAGATACAAAGTGGATCAGGGTAGAGCCATGGTGGTTACTTGAGTTTCAGTGTAAGCGACCAGGACTTACCATCACTGCTGCTTCCTGCCTCCAATGCCTAGTGCCCCATCCAAGATTTTGAAGAGTGAGAAGTCAGAAACTGCATAGAACCTGGCACTGCTTTTCCTGGGGGTTAGGTGGGTCTAGCAAAATACTTGTTTTATGGAAGTAGCAGCTACCCTGGTCCTCATTAGCATAATAGACAAAGTCTGTGCACAGATCACAGTTTTAATGAACTTCTTCAAGCATTAAATTCAGCCACATTTTACAAAAAAGAGAAAATAGTCACCTGCATACTATACCCACCCTTACATGATAAAAAGCCATTTGCGTTCTATATATTGGCCAAAGCATGTAAGCTCATCTGCCAGTGTCAGGTTACACCCCACAGGTGGGTCCTATTCTAATATATTTCTACTAGTACTAAAGCCCGTGTACACGGGCCATTTTTTGCAGTACAGCGGTCCCACCCCTTGCACTCTCCCCCCTCTCTTTTGCTCTCTCTTCCTCCCTCTCTTTTGCTTTCTCTCCCCCCTCTCCTTTGCTCTCTCTCTCCCCTCTTTTGCTCTCTCTCTCCCCTCTTTGGCTCTCTCCCTCCTTTCTTTTGCTCTCCTCCCCCCCTCTTTGGCTCTCCCCCCCCCCTCTATGGCTCTCTCCCCCCCTCCTCTTTGGCTCTCTCCCCTCTTTTGCTCTCTCTCCTCTTTGGCTTTCTCTCTCCCCCCTCTTTGGCTCTCCTCCCCCTTTGGCTCCCTCCCCCCTTCTCTTTGGCTCTCCCCCCCCTTCTCTTTGGCTCTCCCCCCCTTCTCTTTGTCTCCCCCCCTTCTCTTTGGCTCTCCCCCCCCCTTCTCTTTGGCTCTCCCCCCCTTCTCTTTGTCTCCCCCCCTTCTCTTTGGCTCTCCCCCCCTTCTCTTTGGCTCTCCCCCCCTTCTCTTTGGCTCCCCCCCTTCTCTTTGGCTCTCCCCCCTTCTCTTTGGCTCTCCCCCCTTCTCTTTGGCTCCCCCCCTTCTCTTTGGCTCTCCCCCCCTTCTCTTTGGCTCCCCCCCTTCTCTTTGGCTCTCCCCCCCTTCTCTTTGGCTCCCGCCCCTTCTCTTTGGCTCCCCCCTTCTCTTTGGCTTTCCCCCCTTCTCTTTGGCTCTCCCCCCTTCTCTTTGGCTCTCCCCCCCTTCTCTTTGGCTCCCCCCTCTTCTCTTTGGCTCCCCCCCTTCTCTTTGGCTCCCCCCCTTCTCTTTGACTCCCCCCCTTCTCTTTGGCTCCCCCCCTTCTCTTTGGCTCCCCCCCTTCTCTTTGGCTCCCCCCCTTCCCTTTGGCTCCCCCCCCTTCTCTTTGGCTCCCCCCTTCTCTTTGGCTCCCCCCCTTCTCTTTGGCTCCCCCCTTCTCTTTGGCTCCCCCCCCTTCTCTTTGGCTCCCCCCCCTTCTCTTTGGCTCCCCCCTTCTCTTTGGCTCCCCCCCTTCTCTTTGGCTCCCCCCCTTCTCTTTGGCTCCCCCCCTTCTCTTTGGCTCCCCCCCTTCTCTTTGCCCCCCCTTCTCTTTGGCTCCCCCCCTTCTCTTTGGCTCCCCCCCTTCTCTTTGGCTCCCCCCCCTTGGCTCTCTCCCCCCCCCCCCTTTGGCCCTTCTCCCCCCCCTCTCCTGCTCCCTCTCTGGCTCTGTCTTCATATCACGGGACCCCGCCAGGCCACGCCACATCGCGGCGACACCCGCCCAGCCACGCCCCTCGCGACACCGGCCACGCCCCCATCGCAACGCTCCTGTCGGCCACAAACAGCTGTGAGGTCTGGGGAGCGCGTGGCCACTTCTCACGCAGCAGACCTCACAGCTGTTGAGTAGCTTACCTCGCGCTCCCCAGACCTCACAGCTATTTGTGTACCTCGCGCTCCCTATCTCAAGGCCAAGTGTTTGTCTCTACTGCGCATGATGGCTTCAGACAAACACTTGACCTTTTATAATATAGGATATGTCATGCATTTGAAATCAGGTATACAAATCAGGTATACTTGGCACCCATAACTTTGTTTGGAAGAAAGTGAGCAGGTAGCTGAATTCTCTTATTTGAAAAATGTGATTGAATTTCATCCCTCCAGCAACTTGTTAAAATTGGAACTTGTGCATAGGATTTATTTTTCTCTTTTTGATTTGCAAAATGCAACCAGTATTACTTAGCAGCCTACCGTTTTTATAGCCCTAAAATAGTTAACTGGGTGACATTTATAGAAATTGGTTCACAGTATAATTTATTATAATTACACCACCTATAGAAAGTATTAATATTGGAATCACCTACATGGTTTACTTTGATACTGGAAGATGAGCTAACAACTTAGCCAAAATAGTGCAAAAAAGAACAAAAATGTTTCCTATAAATTTAGGGATAGTGTGTAGTAACTGTGTTCTCTTGTTATGAGGTTGGTTTATTTCTACAGTATAAGCTGGGGTGACTGGTTTGCATCTGGCTTACATACAGTGGGACAAAAAAATATTTAGTCAGACACCAATTGTGCAAGTTTTCCCACTTAAGAAGATGAGAGAGGCATGTAATTTTCATCATAGGTATACCTCAACTATGAGAGACAAAATGTGGAAACAAATACAGACAATCACATTGTCTGATTTGGAAAAAAAATATTTGCATATTATGGTGGAAAATAAGTATTTGGTCACCTACAACAAGCAAGATTTCTGGCTCTCACAGACCTGTATATTCTTCTTTAAGAGGCTCCTCTGTCCTCCACTCATTACCTGTATTAATGGCACCTGTTTGAATTTGTTATCACTATAAAAGACACCTGTCCATAACCTCAAACAGTCACACTCCAAACTCCACTATGGTGAAGACCAAAGAGCTGTCGGAGGACACCAGAAATTTGGATGATCCAGAAGCGGATTGGGAGAATGTCATATGGTCAGATGAAACCAAAGTAGAACTGTTTGGTAGAAACACAACTTGTGGTGTTTGGAGGAGAGAGAATGCTGAGTTGCAACCAAAGAACACCATACCTACTGTGAAGCATGGGGGTGGCAACATCATGCTTTGGGGCTGTTTCTTTGCAAAGGGAACAGGACGACTGATCCGTGCACATGAAAGAATGAATGGGGCCATGTATCGTGAGATTTTGAGTGCAAACCTCCTTCCATCAGCAAGGGCATTGAAGATAAAATGTGGCTGGGTCTTTCAGCATGACAATGATCCCAAACACACCACCCGGGCAACAAATGAGTGACTTCGTAAGAAGCATTTCAAGGTCCTGGAGTGGCCTAGCCAGTCTCCAGATCTCAACCCCATAGAAAACCTTTGGAGGGAGTTAAAAGCCCCAAAACATTACTGCTCTAGAGGAGATCTGCATGCATGAATGGGCCAACATACCAGCTACAGTGTGTGACAACCTTGTGAAGACTTACAGAAACGTTTGACCCCCGTCATTGCCAACAAATGATATATAACAAAGTACTGAGATGAACTTTTGATATTGACCAAATACTTATTTTTCACCATAATTTGCAAAAAAATTCTTTCCAAATCAGACAATGGGATTGTCTGGATTTGTTTCCACATATTACCTCTCATAGTTGAGGTATACCTATGATGAAAATTACAGGCCTCTCTCATCTTCTTAAGTGGGAGAACTTGCACAATTGGTGGCTGACTAAATACTTTTTTGCCCCACTGTACTATGAGTAGCTTCATTAAGCAGCAATCACAAAATATACTCATTCTGAAAGGGTTACAGATTTTACTAGAATCGTAAGGTATATTTAGTTTTACTGCTGCCCTAGGCACTGGTAAGTCTCTCGCGTCTCCCAGCAATTTTACCTTACATTTTACTCATGAGGATGAATACAAACATTTTCACAAAAATGCAAGGGATCACTAAATTGTATTAATTTTAAAAACACAAATTGGAGAGTAAAGGATTGAAAATGCATAATGCGACTGAATTTACTAAATTTACTTTAGCTTATACCAGAACATACCCTTCTTTGCTATGCTTCAAACTTTCTTAATTAGCATTTAACTGACCTGAGAGAATTTTTATTTATTTATTTATTAATTTATTGTTAACATTATTTGCATATTCATATTTGAGGAGAAAGTCACCTAATTTCATGCCTCTCAATGTTTACCAGAGGTTTTAGGGGACAAGTAGGTGAGGGGTGTTATGGGGGTGACCCACTGGTTTGTTTTTTGTGTGGCCACTGGTGAGTTGGAGCCAGGGACAGGTTGCAAATAGGGCAGGTCCTAGGTAGAGCTGAGTCAACTCCTAAAACCAGTGACATTTACCCTGACTGGAGACGCTGCAGCCATGAAAGTAGGCAGACCACAAACTTTAAAAAACTCCTAAACGGGATTACTCCTTTATGAACATGAGATCAATAATAAAGGGGCAAGCACTGTAAAATGCACTATCATCAACAAACGTATTTGGACGTCCCCTATAAAAAACCTAGTACCAAAGGTGCAATGTCGTTTGAGCAATTTCTATGCAGATATCATATTTCAAGGGAGTGGGTTCATGCTTTGTGGTTTAAGTACTTTTAAGATCCAGTATAAGTCCTTTTAACAGAAACCCGTAGACTCCATTTTCTTTTAAGATCATGCCAAACTAAGGCCTAGATTTGGAGTTCGGCGGTAAAAGGGCTGTTAACGCTCCGCGGGTTTTTTTCTGGCCGCACCATAAATTTAACTCTGGTATCGAGAGTTCAAACAAATGCTGCGTTAGGCTCCAAAAAAGGAGCGTAGAGCATATTTACCGCAAATGCAACTCTCGATACCAGAGTTGCTTACGGACGCGGCCGGCATCAAAAACGTGCTCGTGCACGATTCTCCCATAGGAAACAATGGGGCAGTTTGAGCTGAAAAAAAACCTAACACCTGCAAAAAAGCAGCGTTCAGCTCTTAACGCAGCCCCATTGTTTCCTATGGGGAAACACTTCCTACGTCTGCACCTAACACTCTAACATGTACCCCGAGTCTAAACACCCCTAACCTTACACTTATTAACCCCTAATCTGCCGCCCCCGCTATCGCTGACCCCTGCATTACACTTTTAACCCCTAATCTGCCGCTCCGTAAACCGCCGCCACCTACGTTATCCCTATGTACCCCTAATCTGCTGCCCTAACATCGCCGACCCCTATGTTATATTTATTAACCCCTAATCTGCCCCCCTCAACGTCGCCGACACCTACCTACACTTATTAACCCCTAATCTGCCTGAGGGACCTGAGCGCTACTATAATAAAGTTATTAACCCCTAATCCGCCTCACTAACCCTATCATAAATAGTATTAACCCCTAATCTGCCCTCCCTAACATCGCCGACACCTACCTTCAATTATTAACCCCTAATCTGCCGACCGGAGCTCACCGCTATTCTAATAAATGTATTAACCCCTAAAGCTAAGTCTAACCCTAACACTAACACCCCCCTAAGTTAAATATAATTTTTATCTAACGAAATAAATTAACTCTTATTAAATAAATAATTCCTATTTAAAGCTAAATACTTACCTGTAAAATACATCCTAATATAGCTACAATATAAATTATAATTATATTATAGCTATTTTAGGATTAATATTTATTTTACAGGTAACTTTGTATTTATTTTAACCAGGTACAATAGCTATTAAATAGTTAAGAACTATTTAATAGTTACCTAGTTAAAATAATAACAAATTTACCTGTAAAATAAATCCTAACCTAAGATATAATTAAACCTAACACTACCCTATCAATAAAATAATTAAATAAACTACCTACAATTACCTACAATTAACCTAACACTACACTATCAATAAATTAATTAAACACAATTGCTACAAATAAATACAATTAAATAAACTATCTAAAGTACAAAAAATAAAAAAGAACTAAGTTACAGAAAATAATAAAATATTTACAAACATAAGAAAAATATTACAACAATTTTAAACTAATTACACCTACTCTAAGCCCCCTAATAAAATAACAAAGCCCCCCAAAATAAAAAATTCCCTACCCTATTCTAAAATACAAATATTACAAGCTCTTTTACCTTACCAGCCCTGAACAGGGCCCTTTGCGGGGCATGCCCCAAGAATTTCAGCTCTTTTGCCTGTAAAAAAAAACATACAATACCCCCCCCCCAACATTACAACCCACCACCCACATACCCCTAATCTAACCCAAACCCCCCTTAAATAAACCTAACACTAATCCCCTGAAGATCTTCCTACCTTGTCTTCACCATACCAGGTTCACCGATCCGTCCTGGCTCCAAGATCTTCATCCAACCCAAGCGGGGGTTGGCGATCCATAATCCGGTGCTCCAAAGTCTTCCTCCTCCGGCAAGAAGAGGACATCCGGACCGGCAAACATCTTCTCCAAGCGGCATCTTCTATCTTCTTCCATCCGATGACGACCGGCTCCATCTTGAAGACCTCCAGCGCGGATCCATCCTCTTCTTCCGACGACTAGACGACGAATGACGGTTCCTTTAAGGGACGTCATCCAAGATGGCGTCCCTCGAATTCCGATTGGCTGATAGGATTCTATCAGCCAATCGGAATTAAGGTAGGAATTTTCTGATTGGCTGATGGAATCAGCCAATCAGAATATAGTTCAATCCGATTGGCTGATCCAATCAGCCAATCAGATTGAGCTCGCATTCTATTGGCTGTTCCGATCAGCCAATAGAATGCGAGCTCAATCTGATTGGCTGATTGGATCAGCCAATCGGATTGAACTATATTCTGATTGGCTGATTCCATCAGCCAATCAGAAAATTCCTACCTTAATTCCGATTGGCTGATAGAATCCTATCAGCCAATCGGAATTCGAGGGACGCCATCTTGGATGACGTCCCTTAAAGGAACCGTCATTCGTCGTCTAGTCGTCGGAAGAAGAGGATGGATCCGCGCTGGAGGTCTTCAAGATGGAGCCGGTCGTCATCGGATGGAAGAAGATAGAAGATGCCGCTTGGAGAAGATGTTTGCCGGTCCGGATGTCCTCTTCTTGCCGGATAGGAGGAAGACTTTGGAGCACCGGATTATGGATCGCCAACCCCCGCTTGGGTTGGATGAAGATCTTGGAGCCAGGACGGATCGGTGAACCTGGTATGGTGAAGACAAGGTAGGAAGATCTTCAGGGGATTAGTGTTAGGTTTATTTAAGGGGGGTTTGGGTTAGATTAGGGGTATGTGGGTGGTGGGTTGTAATGTTGGGGGGGGGGTATTGTATGTTTTTTTTTACAGGCAAAAGAGCTGAAATTCTTGGGGCATGCCCCGCAAAGGGCCCTGTTCAGGGCTGGTAAGGTAAAAGAGCTTGTAATATTTGTATTTTAGAATAGGGTAGGGAATTTTTTATTTTGGGGGGCTTTGTTATTTTATTAGGGGGCTTAGAGTAGGTGTAATTAGTTTAAAATTGTTGTAATATTTTTCTTATGTTTGTAAATATTTTATTATTTTCTGTAACTTAGTTCTTTTTTATTTTTTGTACTTTAGATAGTTTATTTAATTGTATTTATTTGTAGCAATTGTGTTTAATTAATTTATTGATAGTGTAGTGTTAGGTTAATTGTAGGTAATTGTAGGTAGTTTATTTAATTATTTTATTGATAGGGTAGTGTTAGGTTTAATTATATCTTAGGTTAGGATTTATTTTACAGGTAAATTTGTTATTATTTTAACTAGGTAACTATTAAATAGTTCTTAACTATTTAATAGCTATTGTAACTGGTTAAAATAATTACAAAGTTGCCTGTAAAATAAATATTAATCCTAAAATAGCTATAATATAATTATAATTTATATTGTAGCTATATTAGGATGTATTTTACAGGTAAGTATTTAGCTTTAAATAGGAATTATTTATTTAATAAGAGTTAATTTATTTCGTTAGATAAAAATTATATTTAACTTAGGGGGGTGTTAGTGTTAGGGTTAGACTTAGCTTTAGGGGTTAATACATTTATTAGAATAGCGGTGAGCTCCGGTCGGCAGATTAGGGGTTAATAATTGAAGGTAGGTGTCGGCGATGTTAGGGAGGGCAGATTAGGGGTTAATACTATTTATGATAGGGTTAGTGAGGCGGATTAGGGGTTAATAACTTTATTATAGTAGCGCTCAGGTCCGCTCGGCAGATTAGGGGTTAATAAGTGTAGGTAGGTGTCGGCGACGTTGAGGGGGGCAGATTAGGGGTTAATAAATATAACATAGGGGTCGGCGATGTTAGGGGTAGCAGATTAGGGGTACATAGGGATAACGTAGGTGGCGGCGATTTGCGGTCGGAAGATTAGGGGTTAATTATTTTAAGTAGCTTGCGGCGACGTTGTGGGGGGCAAGTTAGGGGTTAATAGATATAATACAGGGGTCGGCGGTGTTAGGGGCAGCAGATTAGGGGTACATAAGTATAACGTAGGTGGCGGTCGGCAGATTAGGGGTTAAAAATTTTAATCGAGTGGCGGCGATGTGGGGGGACCTCGGTTTAGGGGTACATAGGTAGTTTATGGGTGTTAGTGTACTTTAGGGTACAGTAGTTAAGAGCTTTATAAACCGGCGTTAGCCAGAAAGCTCTTAACTCCTGCTATTTTCAGGCGGCTGGAATCTTGTCGTTAGAGCTCTAACGCTCACTGCAGAAACGACTCTAAATACCGGCGTTAGGAAGATCCCATTGAAAAGATAGGCTACGCAAATGGCGTAGGGGGATCTGCGGTATGGAAAAGTCGCGGCTGAAAAGTGAGCGTTAGACCCTTTAATCACTGACTCCAAATACCAGCGGGCGGCCAAAACCAGCGTTAGGAGCCTCTAACGCTGGTTTTGACGGCTACCGCCGAACTCTAAATCTAGGCCTTGATATGGTGCATTTCAAGCAATAAAAAATAAATAATTTAAATACAATACTTAATATTAAAATTGACAATATAGAGATTGAACAATTGTGATCAGTGTGCCCTTCATACAACATACAAATGGTTTAGTGATCCTATATAAAATCCCGGCTATGAAGACGCCAGTACATTTAGTCACACTCACAGAAGTGCAAGTGTGACTTTGGGACGAGGTTCAAGAGAGCAAAACTTGTCCACCTGGTAATTAATAAATGGGGGGTCTTAAAATAAAACATTAAGAGAGATTTCTACATGCCATTTGTAGATGTTGGGGTCCTGATATATATTTTTTCCTGCCGATCCCCTTAGCTGTACAGCATATCACATAGTCAACACATATACATATGCATGTGACCCTATACATATGTATATATGTTCCCTCTCTCCTGCAGATGGCCTATATAATGGTGATAGAGGTTTGATAATCAATACCATGTATGCTAATAATATAAAGATAATAGATTATCTCTAACTAGCCACAATGTCCAAAATTCCATTCTAAGGGGACGAACTATCAAGCTCCAAATGGAGCTTGATGCCCCTGTTTCCGCACGAGCCTTCATGATCGCCGGAAACAGTAGTTATGACAGCAGTTATGGACCAGACCGCTGCTTCATAACTGGTCCGCCTGCTCTGAGGCCGCAGACATCAATTTGCCCGATCCTATACAATCAAGCTGATTGACACCCCATGCTAGCGGCCGATTGGCTACAAATCTGCAGGGGGCGGCATTGCACAAGCATTTCACAAGAACATGATAACTCTACATCGTATCATGTTCGCTCTTACATTAATAAATAGGCCCCAAAGCTTTATCAATTGTCTTGAGGTGTCACATTTGAAAAGTCAAAAGTTGTCTTGAAAAGATATTGAAAACTCTAAGGGGTCAAATTATCAAGCTCTGAATGGAGCTTGATGCCCCTGTTTCCACGCGAGCCTTCAGGCTCGCCGGAAACAGTTGTTATGAAGCAGCGGTCCGCCTGCTCTGAGGCGAATCAGCAGGGGGCAACATTGCACAAGCAGTTCACCAGAACTGCTTGTGCAATGATAAATGCCGACAGAGTATGCTGTCAGCATTTATCGATGTGCGGCGGACATGATACCCTACATCGTATCATGTTCGTCAGAAAAAGTGTCTCAGAATTTATTTATTTTTAACCTCCTCAATCAGTGGCTCTTCTATTAGAATTGTTATAAATTAGATAGAAACACCATGGGGTCCAAAAAATTATCAACAGAAAATCACCATTAAAATCTATGGATATTTTTGTAGATAAAACAGTTGATAAGTTTTTCCAAAGCATTGTAATCGAGCCTCAGATTTGCTATTCAGTTTTTTTTACAATTAGGGGGTCGATCTCAATCCTTTCAAAAAAGATTTCTAAATATTAATAGGAATTTGCCATGAATGTCTATGGGGATTTATTTAAGATACATTTTTCTAAAGTATTGTGATTGACCCCCAAATTACTTACAAATTTATTCTACTATTCCCCTAATAGGTTGTGGTGCATAGTCTTATCTTAATTCCATTAGCTCACAGGCTGAGTTGAACTGTTTTGTTTAATATATAGCGATCTGTTTGTTTTCCTTTTCAGAAGAAAATGTTGTATAGCAGCAACTTGTATTTTTTTTTATTAAAATGCTTTTTTAAAGCTACTTAATCAGTAATCTATGAAAATAAATTTGCAAAAACACCTGTATTACGTACACAACATATCTGCATTTGGAAGGGAGTTTTGCTTCTTAGTTGACAAAAGTTAGGAATTTTCACATATTTGTATTGATCTTCTTGGAGTTTTAGAAGGTTTTATATAGAGCCAGTAGAAAAACACTTGATATCTGCCAAATCCATAATTTCTTTTACATGGAATTGAATTACAAAAGGTTAGAGCATATGTGAATATTGATATAATTTATTTGTAGTATAAACCATTTCTTGAAAACACCCCTTTCATTAGAACATCATGTTTAAAGTGAAAGTCAATCCTAGCATTGTACAAACGCTAGGATTGACTATTGAAACCAATAAAGGGGACTTTCATTCATGAAGTATAATATACCTTATGTAGAAAGCTCCTTTATTTGTTTCAACCGATCACCGTTCTTAACTGCTACAGAGGTGACATTTTCACTTCTTAGCCAATAGCCGTGTGGTAAATCCAGCTTGGGGCCCATGGGAGGCGGCATTGTTTTTTGGTAATTAGAAGGCTGCTAAATGCCGCTGCGCACCACACTTGTATTATGCCCATCAGTGAAGAGGTTAATTAGGTAGCTTGTATGGATAATTTTAGCTTTAGTGTAGTGTAGTAGACAACTCAAATTATTGATCTAGGCCCATTTTAATATATTTCATGCCACCATTTCACCGCCAAATGCGATTAAATATAACAAAATCGTTACCTTTTTCACAATTTTAGGTTTCTCACTGAAATTATTGACTAACAGTTAGTGCAATCATGGCACAAATAGTTGTAAATATTTTTCTGGGATCCCCTTTGTTCAGAAATAGCAGACATATATGGCTTTGGCATTGCTTTTTGGTAATTAGAAGGCCGCTAAATGCTGCTGAGCACCACACTTGTTTTATGCCCAGCAGTTAAGGGGTTAATTAGGTAGTTTATAGGGTTAATTTTAGCTTTACTGTAGAGATTAGCCTCCCAATTTACACATCCTACCCCCTGATCCCACCCTGACCCCCCTCAAACAGCTCTCTCCCCCCCCCTCACAATTGTCACCGTCATCTCAAGTAGTGGCAGGAAGTCTGCCAGTATAAGAATAAAGGTGTTTATTTTATTTTTGTAAGACTTTTTTCTATATTTTATCTGAAGTGTAGGATCCCCATTACCCCCCAACCTCCCTGATCCCCCCAAAAAGCTCTCTAAGCCTCCCCCCTCGACCTATTGGATGCCATCTTAGATACTGACAGCTGTCTGCCAGTATACAGTTTTATAAAAAAAAGAAAACCCAATTTTCTGTAGTGTAGCTGCCCCCCTCAATACCCTACCCCCTCCCAGATCCCTTTCCTAAAAAAAATGTCCCCTCCCTCTCCCTTTCCCTCTAACTATTATGTTAAGGTGTTATGTCTTAGACTCCAAGAAATAAAGAGTGGACAGGATCCGGATATCCTCCAGCGATGGGTGCCCACCCGCTTCCCTGCTATGGCTCCCACCCACCCACCAATGATCGGCACCATCGCTGGCTGATGCAGAGAGGGCCACAGAGTGACGCTCTCTGCATTGGTGGCTAAGAAAAGGGTATTGCAGGATGCCTCAGTATCGAGGCATCACTGCAATACCCTGAAAGCGTCTGAAAGTGATCACGATCGCTTCCAGCGCTTGAAACCACAGAGGACGTGCCAGGCACGTCCTTGGTAAGTAACTGACACTTTTTGTAGAACTTGCCTGGCACGTCCTTGGTCGTTAAGGGGTTAAATATAAATGTGGGTTGGGGGAGAGAGAGATGAAGGGGGTGGGGGAAGTCAGACAGGAGAGATGGAGTGATAGGGGGAATGAGGAGGATATAAGTAGTCATAGGGAGGGGAGAAAAAGGGAGATGGAGGAAAATATAGGGAGTCAGAAGGGGAGAGAGATTAAGGTAGTGAGAAGGGTAGTAAGAGAGGAAGTCATAGTGGAAAATATGGGGGAAATAGTGAGAAGGGGTTAACAGTAGTAGCCAGATGGGGTAGACATTGAGAGGAGGAGTGAGTGAGGGAGTCAGAGGGGAGAAATAGTGAGAAAGGGAGCAAGACAGATAGTAACAAGGAAAATACTAAGGGGGAAGTGAAAAGAAACAAGATTCTCTTATGCTTAAAATATTACGTTAATTGAATGTTTCAACAAACATTCAAACATATTCGCCTAGATTTAGAGTTTTGCGGTAGATGGGGTGCGTTAGCTACGCGTGGTTTATTTCTAACGCACGGAGTTTTTTAACAAGGGTATTTAGAGTTCATAAACAACCTTCTAAGGATACTCCTAACGCGTGTATTTTACATGCGGAATCCCGTCCGCATTAGACAGTCTCCCATAGAGATCAATGGAAAAACAAACAAACAAGCTTTTTTCATCTAACACTCGATCTCGCGAGAAATACGCACAGCTCGGTCATATGACGTATCCCACATAATGCACAACAATAACACGCCGCAAATTTCACAACAACAATCACTAAACAAAGCACTTAAGCATTACACATTCAGAAGCGGGGGGAAATTTAATAAAATAAAATACAGGGAATACGCATATCATTTAAGATGCGGAAATACGGAAAATAACAACAAGGAAAAAAAAATCACAATCATACACTAGCAAAATACTCGCATTCAATATTAGGACAAACATACATATACAACACTTCACTAATACCACACCATCGCAAATTAACATTTAAACATAATACTATGGGACAATGTTATAGAAAACGAGCACTATGACATCATCGCATTCTACACATTCCACAAATACTAACTCAAAATGAGAATGCGCAAATTCACACACCTAATACACATTGCACAAATACTAATTACTAATAAAGCACACCTGAACACAATTTACAACGCAAACCGGTACATCATTAAACATTTACACAGGGTATATAAGCACCACACAAGCATGGCTTCTTTGACTGTTTTGCTGGTGGGTTTTTGGAGATTGGAGCTTAGAGATTTTGTGCATTATTGTGAGTGAGTTAGTGTTATCGTGAGTGAGTTAGTTAGTGTTATCGTGAGTGAGTTAGTGGTAGTGTGAGTTAGAGAGTTAGTGGTAGTGTGAGTTAGAGAGTTAGTGCTAGTGTGAGTTAGAGAGTTAGTGGTAGTGTGAGTTATTGAGAGTTAGTGGTAGTGTGAGTTAGAGAGTTAGTGGTAGTGTGAGTTATTAAGAGTTAGTGGTAGTGTGAGAGAGTCAGTTAGTGGTAGTGTGAGTTAGTGAGCGACAGTTGGTTTGGGTGAGTGTGCAAGTGCTTTTTCTGTACACTTAACACATTTACACGCAAACACATTCAATACATACATACACTTATCAATAACACTACATACACTCCATACCCCATACCCTCTCATACTACACTCCATACCCCATTCCCTGTAGTCCCATTCCCTTTCATCCCATTTACTCTTATCCCATCCCCCATCCCCATCCCATCCCCATCCCCTAGTTACATTTAGTTTACATATCCTCCTTTTAGTCTTCTTCATTTTGTTTATTTAAATACTCCTTACCCTCTTTTATTTATATCCCTTTCACACTTTCAGCACTTTTTTGGTCTTTTTAGTTCTTTATTTTGACCCCCTTTCATTTGATCACACTCACTTTTTTGTTTGCTTATTTGGGGTTTAGTTTAGGGAAGAGATGGAGGACAGGCAGGGGAGAGGTAGAGGGGGGAGGAGAGGGAGGGGGAGAGGAACAGGGCAGGAAGGGGGGCAGGAAGGGGCGCAGGAAGCGGGGGTGGAAGCGGTGGGTGGACCCAGCCACTTGGTTCAAGATGGACAAGTGGCTGGGCCCAGTGGCGGACAGAGTAGGGCTTCACAGTCCTGGAAACAGAGGGCATCGTCACAGGGGAAGGCCAAGGCGACTAGGGAGGCGAGGTTTTCTATGGAGTAGAAGGAGGCCCTTGTAGAAGCCTATATGGCCAGGTATAGGAGGCTGCAGCTCTGGCAGGAGATAAGGAATGCAGTCAATGCAGTGGGTGGCCGGAACAGAGATATGGACTCTATTAAACATCGCTACCGGGACTGCAAGATGGATCTTAAGAAAAAGTTAAGCCGGGAGTCCCAACATGCCACAGGAACCGGTGGCGGCCCTGCACTGGAAATCGATTACTGCCGATGGGAGGAAATGTTGCGTCCCAGCATCTCCGAGGTGGATATAGTCGGTATCGGAGGAATCGATACCGGGAACCTGCCATTCTCATCTGACGGTAAGCTCATTTAAGAATAAATTAACATACGAATGTATTTCAAGGGACACTATACGCAAACATTTCCTTTCATGATTAAGGTAGAGAATACAATTTTAAACAAGATTCCAATTTACTTATATTACCTAATTAGCTTTATTCTTTAGATATACTTTAATGAAGAAATAGCCATGCACACGGTGAACCAATCACAGGAGGCAGCTATGTGCAGCTACCAATCAGCAGCTACTAAGCATATCTAGATATGCTTTTCAGCAAAGAATATCCAGAGAATGAAGCAAATTAGATAAGAAAAGTAAATTAGAAAGTTGATTATAATTGTATGCTTCTAAATCATGAAAGATAAAACATTGGGTTTCATGTCCCTTTAAGGATACGATTAATGCTATTACGCTGTTTACACGCATTCACAATTACTTTGCGGTTACATTAGTATCTAGGCTATAGGTTAGGTGTGCATTTAAACAGACTGAAAACAAACGCTAAAACATTCAGATTGACCAGAGGTATCACAAACACGGTTTAGAAAATGCGGAAATCATATTGATTGTTAGATTTCAAAGTGGATTAATGAGGCTGCATTTGTAATTGTATCGTAAGCTAAGTAATTTAAAGCTTTATTTGGAAATATGCTAAAATATACATTTCTTTCTTTTTCAAATATACAGAGTCTGTGGAGGAGGCAGCACAGCAACTACCGGCTCCTCCTTTTCCCCGGGATGAGAGTGGTGGGGATGAATCTCCACCTTGGAGAGAAGAGGCCCCCCTTGACGAAGAGGCCCCCTTGATGAAGAGGCCCCCCTTGACGAAGAGGCCCCGGAAGCAGAGGAAGAGGCAGCGGAAGCAGAGGAAGAGGCCCCTCAAGCACCAGCAGGCCGCCATGCACCAGCAGGCCGCCGTGCACGGGCAGGCCGCCGTGCACAACAAGAGGAAATAGCGGAGGTGCGGGTTCTACTAGACTACATTGACCAGATGCGTAACTCCCGGATCCAAAATATAGAAGGCAGAAATAGAATTATTGAAGGCCAAAACCAAATCATTGAAGGCCAAACCCAAATCATACACCTCCTTACTCGAATCGAAGAAGGCCAAAACAGAACCTTTCGACTCCAACAAGAGATGTTTAATTTCTTCCGGGAGGTGCATGCTGGTCTGCCTCCTGCTGGTCTGCCTCCTGCTGGTCTGCCTCCTGCTGGGCCTCCTGCTCCTGGGCCGCCATCTGCTGGGCCTCCTGCTCCTGGGCCGCCTCCTGCTGGGCCTCCTGCTCCTGGGCCGCCTCTTGCTGGGCCTCCTGCTCCTGGGCCGCCTCCTGCTGGGCCTCCTGCTCCTGGGCCGCCTCCTGCTGGGCCTCCTGCTCCTGGGCCGCCATCTGCTGGGCCTCCTGCTCCTGGGCCGCCATCTGCTGGGCCTCCTGCCGGACCATCTGCTCCTGCCGGTCCATCTTCTCCTGCCGGTCCATCTTCTCCTGCCGGTCCATTTTCTCCTGCCGGTCCATCTTCTCCTGCCAGTCCTTCTTCTCCTGCCGGTCCATCTTCTCCTGCCGGGCCATCTTCTCCTGCTGGTCCATCTCCTCCTGCTGGGCCATCTCCTCGGCCATCTCCTCCTCCTCACCTTGGTCGTCCCAGTACTCTTCCTTCCACTCTTCCCACAACATCTCCAATGATAACTCGTCGGAGTTGGTAGTTGCCCCTCCCAGAGCCTCAGCACCGTGGGAAGAGGGGAAGGAAGAGGAAGTAAGTATTTGTTTTCATGTTTACTTATTTTTTATTTAATGTGTAATGGATAGGTATGTGATGATGTGGTTTTCATACACTTGTGGACCACACTCTGTATATAATCTACTTCTATGGGACCGGGTCCATGGAGGCAGATTGTTTGCAGAGTGTGGGTTATAAGTGTGTGAAAACCACATCATCACATACCTATCCTTGTTCATGATATTGATTGGTTTCTGTGATGTGATGTCCAAACTGTTTCCCGAATCGCAAAAAAAATTACCATTACAATTATCCATGATGGCATATTACTGTTTGAATGCCAATAACACAGCTTAAAGGGACAGTCAGAACATTATTGATTACAAAGAAAACACTGTATTACGCATTATCAAGTTTGAAACAACAAAACATGGAGAAATACATGTGACTTATGTGCTTACCCTTGTATCTATGCCTATGAAAAATGACCACTTATTTGTGGTTCTGACATAACAACATTTTAGACAATCAATGATCAATACATGGTAAATATGCTGTATGAGCTCAAGGTTTTATATATACAAATGCTCTCAAAATGCCCTCTAGTGGTCAAATTGCATTCTGATTATATGCACTCTTCAAGCTCTAAGAAATGAGCACACGAACCTCATAGGTTTAGCTAGCAAATCAAAATAAACACAGAAAAATGATTAATTGGTGAGAAACCTTTGATATCATTGATATTACAAAATTGTCTTTTTTAATAATGCAAAACATTATTTGTTTTCTAGACTGCCCCTTTACCAAAATTACATATGCTAACATATAATATTTGGTGATTGTTGGTATATCTACATGTACTTGTTCAAACAAGAAATATTGAAAAAAGATTTATATTGACGTGTTAAATAAAGTCTATTTTCTTAAAGAGACATTATTGTGTTTTTTTTTTTTTAGAAAGACATTTGTTTTAACAATGAATATGGTTTAAAGTCCTTTTAGGAGGGAAAAAAAATAAATATGCTAACAATAATATATTTGGAGATTAACCAATGTGGATATGATACAAAAATCAACATTTGCATTAAAGGGAAAGTATACAATCTTTTTAACAGAACTGCATGTAATAGACACTACTAGAAACAACAAGATTAACATATACTGATATCAAAATCAATATTAAAAAGCTTTAAACACTTTCAAAGAAAATCGGGTTATCTATATTGAAAATATAGATGGAAATCCCATTACAACCGTAAAACAAGACAATACCCCATCATTAACATATGAAAAGACCCTTTACACAAACAGGAGAAAGCTGGAGATGGTACTCACATGAAACTTTGAGGCTTGGCGAGGAGTCTGAAAATTACTTCAATTTTATTTGAACAGAAGCTAAAGTAGACGTGTATTTGGTAAACAATGGACTATATAACTAGAGACAAAATAAAATATTTTGGTTTTTAATGTGAGTGTCTAATGAACCTTTAATAAAATATACGACAAAATTACATTTAGAAGAAGTCGGCATCATATATTTATCATATGATAAAGATAAATGCATATTGATTACTTTATTATAATACAATAGCACATATTTATGAATTCGATAACTTTAACATTAAACACAACAGTCATTTTTTATAAAAAGGAACATATTGTTGACAAAGATATTAAACAAGATGGACTATAGAGATTTGCACTTGCCTCGAAATATCTTATGCATGAAAACATTTTGCTTTCGTTCGTTTATTCAACCAGACATCCAGCAAAAGAGAATGTGGTGGTCTTTATCAGCTATGGGTCAACAATGTAACATGATGCACACAATCCATATTCGCCATGGTTTTAAACTTGTCTTCTCATTCACAAACGTGTGTAACGTGCACAAACAAATATTGCGGGACTACGTAATACAATCAGACGTTTTTTACACTTTTGCATGTGACGTCTTAATTAACATGGCGCTTCCTTGATCACGTAAGAACGCAATCCAATAAAAGGCGCATCCTTGATCACGTAAGAACGCAATCCAATAAAAGGCGCATCCTTGATCGCGTAAAAACGCCATCCAATAAAAGGCGCATCCTTGATCACGTAAGAACGCAATCCAATAAAAGGCGCATCCTTGATCGCGCAAAAACGCCATGCAATAAAAGGCGCATCCTTGATCGCGTAAAAACGTCAGTCAATACAAGGAATCATTGGACAGCCTGGCAGGTGACGTCTTAAGCAACATGGTGCATCCGAAATCACTGAAAAACCGCAGCAAATACAAGGACTCAGTTGATAGCTTGGCATATCAATAAGAAACGTATTTATATTTTAGTAACTAGTATGTGTCTATATTGCTATCTAGGAATGTCACGATAGATAACGAAATACTGTGATCTATAAAATAGAATACATTATCGAAAATAAGGAGATATTTCATTAGAAGCAGAGGATTTATAACTAAAATATTTAGCAAGCAGCATGTTTTAAGTACAAATTAAATCAATATTGGTTACACGATTATGTACGACATTGCAATTTGAAATATATTGTTACAATAAATGTAAATATTTGGATTTTTTGGTTTCCTGTCCCTTTAAAAGAAAATTGATGCTAGGAGATGCATTAGTAAAATAGGGATGTGTTAGATATTATATATTAAAGGGACAGTCAACCCCAGAAATTGAATTTAAAAACATATAGCTAATCCCTTTATTACACATTACTCATTTTTGAACAACAAACACAGTTATATATTAATATACATTTTACTTCTGTTATTATCTTGTATCTAAGCTTCTGATGACTGCCCCATTATTTAGGTTCTTTTGACAGACATGCAGTTTAGCCAATCAATGCTCACTCCTAGGTCACTTTACGTGCATGATCTCAATGTTATCTATATGAAACATGTGAACTAATGCCTTATAGTAGTCAATATTTTAAAAACATTAGAGGCAGTCTTCAAGGTCGAAGAACTTAGCATATGAACCTCCTCTGTTTACCTTTCAAATAACTATAACAAGAGAACAAAGCTAAATGTTGAATAAAAGCTAATTAGGAAGTTGGTTAAACTTGCATGCCCTATTTAAATCATGAATCATCTTTTCGGACTTGACTGTCCCTTTAAACATAGCTATGGTGTATATCTTTAACATTTAAAAGATACACATGAGAAATACATATGCCATTGATGTTTTAATATATGTTTAGATTGTTTTGGAATAACAATAATGACACATGTATTGATCAAACGTGTCATTTATTCAAGTTGAAATATGGTCAGCCTACCTATAGCCATATATGGGAGGAGAAGTATTTTTTACTAATATTAGGAAAACATATTCCTCATCTAAAATATGCGCATTACACACAGATATTGATTTGGATACACTACTACAATAAGATAGAATTGAAATTGAAATACATGTGCTGTCAACATTACAATAAGATTGTTTATTAATAAGATTATATGTCCTTGTTCATTTAAAAAGGATAAAAACGCTTTACAAATGGAAATCCATTCATTAACAATTGTGGTCATCATCACTTAAAGGGACATGATTTTTTTTTTAAAAAAGAGGATACACAGAGAGAATACTATTTCAATAAAATGAACACTTTACAGGGATTATATCATTGTATCAATCCTCGGATCATTTGTTAAAGGTGCATCAATTCACGCAGAGTTTATAAATAAACACATGGATGGGAAATTTGCAATATACATATATATATATATATATATACAAAAATAACAATCTATATATACATATATAAAAGAATTACTATGCTAATCATAATCATGCAATGATAAAGCTTTACGAAAAATATATAAAGACAAATATTAAAATTACATTGGAGATGTTAATCTTAAAGTAATTTACAATTGGATTACATATATGATTCAGGAAACACCATTATTTTTGATAAGGTCCCTTTAAGGATTAACCAGATAAACTAGAGATTTCAATCAATGACATGAATAAAGAGGACAAAGAATCGTGGGATAACATGTCTTTTATTAGTATGTCAGAAAACATCAACAACGTTTATAAATAATCTTTTAAAGATCCAGAAAATTGGAGCCATATGACAAGGTAACAGAGTGCATCACAGTCCATGAAGAGAGTTGCCAAGGGCCAGCATAGTCCCATTGGAGCCATATGACAAGGTAACAGAGTGCATCACAGTCCATGAAGAGAGTTGCCAAGGGCCAGCATAGCCCCATTGGAGCCATATGACAAGGTAACAGAGTGCATCACAGTCCATGAAGAGAGTAGCCAAGGGCCAGCATAGCCCCATTGGAGCCATATGACAAGGTAACAGAGTGCATCACAGTCCATGAAGAGAGTAGCCAAGGGCCAGCATAGCCCCATTGGAGCCATATGACAAGGTAACAGAGTGCATCACAGTCCATGAAGAGAGTAGCCAAGGGCCAGCATAGCCCCATTGGAGCCATATGACAAGGTAACAGAGTGCATCACAGTCCATGAAGAGAGTTGCCAAGGGCCAGCATAGCCCCATTGGAGCCATATGACAAGGTAACAGAGTGCATTACAGTCCATGAAGAGAGTAGCCAAGGGCCAGCATAGCCCCATTGGAGCCATATGACAAGGTAACAGAGTGCATCACAGTCCATGAAGAGAGTTGCCAAGGGCCAGCATAGCCCCATTGGAGCCATATGACAAGGTAACAGAGTGCATCACAGTCCATGAAGAGAGTTGCCAAGGGCCAGCATAGCCCCATTGGAGCCATATGACAAGGTAACAGAGTGCATCACAGTCCATGAAGAGAGTTGCCAAGGGCCAGCATAGCCCCATTGGAGCCATATGACAAGGTAACAGAGTGCATCACAGTCCATGAAGAGAGTAGCCAAGGGCCAGCATAGCCCCATTGGAGCCATATGACAAGGTAACAGAGTGGTTATAACAGGGAGTACCCAATAGGTAGAAAAAATAGCTACTCTTTAAGTGTGATAATCCCCAATAATCACACTAGTGATAAAAAATGAAATACAAAGGATAAGAGTGCGCTCAAAAGAGCTCTACCATAAATGTAAAATATAAATTGAATAAAAACCAATTTTATGTAAAATATTAAATTAATGAATTATTCTAAAAATTAATTAATTATACAATACAACATACTAATAACATGAACAAATGTAATCTATAATAAGGTGCACCTTTTTTTACAACAAAAAGAACTTATGAGGTTTATTTCAGCGTGTTTCTTTAAAGTCTTTGCAGCAATGCTTTTTTTCAATAAATTGCAACTTTTTTCAGTGTTATTTGCTACACAAATGTTGCAGCAATGCTGTGAAAAATGATTATATCATAAACTGACTTTTTCAAAAGCAAGTGTACAAAATACTTAAAAAGTCTGTGTAAGAGAAATAATATGACTTAGTATCTCTTACTTGCCAAACTTTTGAATAGAGGCGATAAGTCAATAGTTCCGTTAGAAGTCTTTTTAAGAAGCCCCAAGTTGGGTATACAAACTCACCAGAATCCGAAAGGTAGATGTTTTAAATACCTTTCCCTGACTTCTCCGAATATTGGCGTCTTCTGAGTTAGCCTTTAGATCCGACTGTGATGTGTATCATTCACGTGATGCCGCTCCTCCGCCAATAGCCTAGTCAGGTTGCCGGTGGATGTTTTTTTGAATGGAAATGTATCCAATTACTTGTAATTCCAGGTAACAGATTTTGCTCGAACACAGCAGGTATCCAGATCAACTCCTCTGTGATTTAGATCACTCTTGCTGCCTTTTTAACTTTTTGCAGTGGTCCAGAATGAGACGTTCAGTGTGGCAAAGATAGAGCTGGCCAGCTTCCACAGATCAGGTCATCGATCTACGCGTTTCAGCAGAAATGCTTTTTTCAAGATGTACCTGTGGACTTCCCATCATGCCTTTATACAGGTTCCATTTTAATTGGAGTATTCTTATTGGGTAGTTGATCTAAATAGTTCATTTGACACACTTTTGCCTCATATTAGTCAGTTTATTTGATACATTTATACAACATATTAATCAGTTCTTTTGACACGCTGATGCCTCATAGAAATTTTTTATATATTATTTACATTGATTGTTAAAATAGCTTTAATAAATAACTTTTTAAAAATACACATATTACAACTTGCTAAAAATACACATATTACAACTTACTAGAAATTAAAACTTACTAAAAATTAGTACTAAGTAGAAATATCCAAAATTTCAAGATATTTCATTTGTTTGACTACTTAGTTTACCTATGCCTAAAATACACAATATACAGAATATATAAACAAATGACGTATTTAATCTTTCTATATATAAAATTGATTTCCAAACTATCTGGTCTATTTATTACACATTTAATACATTATTAAAATTATTATTTGGTGACGAATAAATTGAGTTTATTTAAAATACATCAACTATATATTAAAATTATATATTTAAATAAATGGGTTAAGATCTAATTCAGCATTTAATCCTAGAGGAGTTAATGTTTTAAATTTAAAAATTAATTCAGCTTCAGTTTTTAAAAGTTTTTTTATTTAAATCTCCACCTCTCCAATCCTGTTTGATTTTCCTCAGGCCCCAGTATTTTAGTCCCTTGGGGTTTTCATTATGGACTTCATTAAAATGTTTGGAGAGTAGGTGGCCTTCTACACCATTTTCAATATTAAGTAGGTGTTCCCTAATTCTGTCCCTCAACATGCGTGAGGTCTCCCCTAAATATTGCATCTTACACGGACATTCTATTAAATAGACTACATTCTTGTCAGAGCATCTAATTAAATCCTTGATTTTAAATTCCTTATGTGTCACTGTAGATGTTACACTTGTTTTTTTACAACTGAATTTACATGCTTTACATGATATACAAGGATAGTAGCCTTCAAATTTATTACCTTTTAAGTCCATGTCTACACTTTTTATTTTCCTTGGTCTAAAGGTGCTAGGTGCTAGAATTGATTTCAAGTTTCTTGCTTTTTTAAAAACAATTCTTGGTTTGTCAGTTAGGGACTCTCCTAAGAAAGGGTCTCTTTGCAGTAAATGCCAGTGTTTATTAAGAACCCCTCTTAATTTATTATGATCAACATTAAAATCAGTTATAAACGGTATGTCCAATATACCTTCTATTAATTCTTTGGGTTGTTTTCCTATTAGAAGCTCATCCTGTGATTTTTCTTGGGCTTTTTGTTTAGCTGTTTTTATTAAATTCGAATTGTAGCCTCTCTTTTTAAATTTTTCTTCCAAGAATGTAGATTGTAGGGCAAAGTCCTCTTGTTCACTACAATTTTTTCTAATTCTTAAAAATTGGTTTTTAGGGATATTTTCAAGCCACTTTTTATAGTGGCAACTATTGTTATGAATAAAATTATTGGAATCAACCTCCTTGAAATGTGTTTTGGTGGTGATTTTATCATTAGTGATTATAATATCCACATCCAGAAAATTTATCTTTGTTTTACTTTTTTCATAAGTTAAATCTATACCAAACCTATTATTTTTAAAATCTTCTATAAAAATATCTAAAAGTTCTTCATCCCCTTTCCAAATAATTATAATATCATCTATGAAACGATGATAGAGCACCAAATTCGCCTCCCAACTGGATCCATGGATCATTTCCTCTTCAATGAAACCCATGAATAAATTTGCATAGCTGGGAGCGAATTTGGTGCCCATCGCCGTTCCTTTAGTTTGTAGATAATATTGGTTATTAAAATTAAAATAATTATTATTTAATATAAAAGTTATACTTTCAATTAAAAACTCTACCTGTTCAATTTGTATTTCTCCATATTTATATAGGAAGTGCTCAACTGCCTGAATTCCTAATGTGTGTTGTATATTGGTGTACAAAGAGCATACATCACAAGTGGCAAATATTAGATAATTTTTCCATTCTATATTTTTTGATAATTGTAATAATTCAGTAGAGTCTTTCAGGTATGAAGGTAATTTAACCACATAGTGTTGTAGATAATTGTCTACAAATTCAGATAAATTAGAAGTGATAGATTGGATGCCGGAGATAATTGGTCTGCCAGGGGGATTTATTAGGGATTTATGGATTTTTGGCAGATAGTAAAAAATGGGCGTCTTAGGGAAATTTACTTTAAGGAAGCCATATTCTTTACCATTAATGACTCCTGAATTATGCGCTTTGTCCAGTAATTTTAATAATTCCGTTGACAATTTTTTAATAGGATTAGTTGAAATCTTCTTATAGGTTGTGTTATCATTTAATAGTCTATTGGCCTCTTTAACATAATCTTCAGTATTTAATATAACTATCCCTCCCCCCTTATCAGCCTGTTTAATCATAATATTTGTATTATTTTGTAGTTCCTTTAAGGTGTCATTTTCCTTTTTAGTGAGATTATATTTGTTTTTTCCAATATTCATATCCTCAATATCTTTTTTAATTGCCTTTTCGAACATTTCAATGTTCCTTCCTTTTTCAGTGGTTGGGAAGAAATTCGATTTTGCTTTGAGGTTGGTATGGTGAAAACCTTTCTTGTCATTAGTTAATTCTCGTTCAATTGGATTTTTTAAAAAGAACCTTTTTAGGGTTATGTTACGAATGAATCTGTTTACATTAATAAGGGTATTGAATTTATCTAGTTTATTTGTCGGGGCAAATGTTAAGCCCTTCTGTAATACCCTATATTGGTGTTCACTTAAATCCACTGAACTTAAATTAAAAATACCCTGTTTATCTATCTCTTCCTTTTTTGGTTCTCTCTCTCCTCCTCTACCTCTGGTTCCTCTCTTTCTCTTTTTTTCATTTTTAATCTCTCTGTTTGTTTCCTGTCCTCTCCTAAAAAAGAAGATGATGTACCTTGTTTAGGACTGGCTGTATTTATTCTAAAATCCTGATCCCTTAAAACTTCGAATCTATTATGGCTCCTCCAATCATGTTCTTTCTGTCTCCAATTATCTTCTCTAGCCCTCCAATTATATTTGTCAGAATAATTTGAATAGTTATCATTAGAGTTAGTATTTCTAATTGTTCCATTTCCCTGGTTTGATGAATGTTTATAATTTTGAGTATAATTTTGGGTATTATTTTCACTATTCCAATTTCTCTGATTATTTCTCTCATGGTTATACGTATAATTGGAAGTGGCATAGTTCTGTGATTTTCTTGGATATTGTTGTCTATAATGTTCTCTAGGTTTATTATAATTCGTATATTCTTTATTATCTTTACTATTTATTCTATTTCTTTCCATGTTCTTTTTATTGTCTTTTTTGGAGAATATTTGCCATTTTGGTTCTATCACTGCTACTGGTTTTATATTTTCTACCGTTGTCTCTACTGATTGAATTTCACTATTAGTTTCTTTTGAGTTATAATCAGTTAGATCTCTCTTAATTTTTCTTAATTTAATGTCCATAGTTTCTTTTTTAATATCTTTAAGGTTATTAATGATATTTGTTTTTGTCTGTTTTTATATTCAATTTCTAGATTCCAGGGTGCTAGATCATTGCTCAAGTGTTCTATCTTTTCACCAAATTCTCTTAAACTTATATTTCTTGATTTTACAATTATTTTTAACAGATTTAGAGATGCATTACTTAAAGTGTCAAACCACTCTTTTTGTAGGTGATCTTGCAAATGGAATGTACAATCTTTGAGCAATCTAAGACCTCTTGGTACTACATTTAGATTAATATTTTTTGAAGGAAACTTACTTCTAATTTTTGTTTCATTTCTTTCATTAATATATTTTCTAAATTATCACAAAGTTCACTTAAATTCCCTAAAGGGACTTGATAGGTAACAGAGTGCATCACAGTCCATGAAGAGAGTAGCCAAGGGCCAGCATAGCCCCATTGGAGCCATATGACAAGGTAACAGAGTGCATCACAGTCCATGAAGAGAGTAGCCAAGGGCCAGCATAGCCCCATTGGAGCCATATGACAAGGTAACAGAGTGCATCACAGTTCATGAAGAGAGTTGCCAAGGGCCAGCATAGCCCCATTGGAGCCATATGACAAGGTAACAGAGTGCATCACAGTCCAGGAAGAGAGTAGCCAAGGGCTAGCATAGCCCCATTGGAGCCATATGACAAGGTAACAGAGTGCATCACAGTCCATGAAGAAAGTAGCCAAGGGCCAGCTTAGCCCCATTGGAGCCATATGACAAGGTAACAGAGTGCATCACAGTCCATGAAGAGAGTTGCCAAGGGCCAGCATAGCCCCATTGGAGCCATATGACAAGGTAACAGAGTGCATCATAGTCCATGAAGAGAGTAGCCAAGGGCCAGCATAGCCCCATTGGAGCCATATGACAAGGTAACAGAGTGCATCACAGTCCATGAAGAGAGTAGCCAAGGGCCAGCATAGCCCCATTGGAGCCATATGACAAGGTAACAGAGTGCATTACAGTCCATGAAGAGAGTAGCCAAGGGCCAGCATAGCCCCATTGGAGCCATATGACAAGGTAACAGAGTGCATCACAGTCCATGAAGAGAGTTGCCAAGGGCCAGCATAGCCCCATTGGAGCCATATGACAAGGTAACAGAGTGCATCACAGTCCATGAAGAGAGTAGCCAAGGGCCAGCATAGCCTCATTGGAGCCATATGACAAGGTAACAGAGTGCATCACAGTCCATGAAGAGAGTAGCCAAGGGCCAGCATAGCCCCATTTTAGCCATATGACAAGGTAACAGAGTGCATCACAGTCCATGAAGAGAGTAGCCAAGGGCCAGCATAGCCCCATTGGAGCCATATGACAAGGTAACAGAGTGCATCACAGTCCATGAAGAGAGTTGCCAAGGACCAGCATAGCCCCATTGGAGCCATATGACAAGGTAACAGAGTGCATCACAGTCCACGAAGAGAGTTGCCAAGGGCCAGCATAGCCCCATTGGAGCCATATGACAAGGTAACAGAGTGCATCACAGTCCACGAAAAGAGTAACCAAGGGCCAGCATAGCCCCATTGGAGCCATATGACAAGGTAACAGAGTGCATCACAGTCCATGAAGAGAGTTGCCAAGGGCCAGCATAGCCCCATTGGAGCCATATGACAAGGTAACAGAGTGCATCACAGTCCATAAAGAGAGTAGCCAAGGGCCAGCATAGCCCCATTAGAGCCATATGACAAGGTAACAGAGTGCATCACAGTCCATGAAGAGAGTAGCCAAGGGCCAGCATAGCCCCATTGGAGCCATATGACAAGGTAACAGAGTGCATCACAGTCCATGAAGAGAGTAGCCAAGGGCCAGCATAGCCCCATTGGAGCCATATGACAAGGTAATAGAGTGCATCACAGTCCATGAAGAGAGTTGCCAAGGGCCAGCATAGCCCCATTGGAGCCATATGACAAGGTAACAGAGTGCATCACAGTCCATGAAGAGAGTTGCCAAGGGCCAGCATAGCCCCATTGGAGCCATATGACAAGGTAAAAAAGTGCAACAGGCACAACAAGAATAACAAAAAGGCCAAATGGCAACCATAAAAAACAAAATCAACATGTGGACGGAAGATTCTTATCTGCGCCCTTGGAGCATCTCCAGATCCTCCACTTACTGGTCATCCCCTTCATCGTCCTGTGCCTGTCCAGCTAGAGATTCAAGCATTGAATTGAATCGCAGCATCTGACGCAGACTCAAATGCTGAACCTGTAGCTGGGCCTGCATGGTGTCGTTCATCCCTCTCAGGACAGCTGCGTTCCTCAACACGGCCTGCTCTATGCTTGATAGACCTTCTAGCGTCAGCCATGTTGAGTCACAGCCTAAAATAAAGAATAAATAAAATATTAATGATAATTACACAACAGAATAAAAAATAAGCAAAGATACATTGTCATCATAAAGACAAATCATTCTTTAAATCAATTTGTTGAAATTGATTATTTACACATGAAATATGTTATTCAGACAGACCTAAACCATTAAAGGGACAGTTTACTCAAACATGTTGTCCCCTTTAATTGGTTTTCGATGATCCACTTTTACAGCTTGAGTGTATAAAATCTTGTAAAAGGATTTACATTGTACTTATATTAGCAATTTAAATATTTTAGTTATACTGTGGTAGGCACACCTATCCTTAAACATTTTGGCGTTGATAACAAGCTGTGTAAACATAGCAACCAGAAGAAATTACATTCCCACTGGGTTATACAAGAGATAATGTATGAACATTTGTACATAAATTGTTGGATCCAAGTGGTGGTGATTGGTATATGTAGTGATATCAAATTAAAGTGACACTAAACCAAAATATTTTATTTACTGATTCAGTAAAGAGCATGACATTTAAAAAAATCTATTAATTTACTCCTATTCTTTAAATGTTAGAATTCTATAGCTATATTTTAAATGCAAGAATGTAAGTTTATAGGGCAGGCCATTTTTGGTTATCAACTTTGGTTGTCCCTGCTGATTGATGGTTACATTCATCCAACAATAAAGAAATGATGTCCAGATTTTGTTTTATTTAAAAATAATTAGAGGCATTTCTTTGTTTCAATAAAGATAGCAAGAGAATGAAGAATAATTTATGAGTAGTAAATTATAAATCTGATTAACATTGCATGCTCTATTTGAATCACAATAGAAACAATTTGCCTTCAGTGTACCTTTAAGTATCTTATAATGTTGATTTTGAATGATACTTACAGCTGTGCCTGGGAAGGACAATCCGACACCCAGGACAATGAAGGTTGAGACAGTGGGGAGGGATGGGATTGGGTTGGGGAGGGATGGGATTGGGTTGGGGAGGGATGGGCTGCTGCTCTGGGGTAGCCCGTACAGCTGGGGAGTGGTGAGTTGGGGGCTGGGCAGCTGGGGTAGCTGTACGGGCCAAAAGATGGGGAGAGCGGCGAAGGGGGACGAAGGGGTGTTTTTTGGGAGGGACAGGATAGGAAAAATGTGAAGGGCCAGGAGGGTCTGTTATCTGTGGAGGGGCAGGGGGCTGGGCAGGGGGCTGGGCAGGGGACTGGACCTGGGCAGGGGACTGGGCAGGGGACTGGGCCTGGGCAGGGGACTGGGCAGGGGATTGGGCAGGAGCGGAAAACTGATGACCAGAAGATTAGGATCCATCTGAAATAAATAATAAAAATATATTAACATCTCATACATCATGAAATCAAATCAACGCATTTCAACTTGATTATGTTTGCAATATACTTAGAAGTGTGTTTGAATTTCTAAACAATGATGACATGAGGATATGGTATGCATATAGGCACTCAGATGAATAGCAATGACTGTCTGTACAATTATAAAATTATCATTGTGGTTTGGCCTGGAATATGCATGTGACATCATGATGGCATGAATTAGAAATCCAAAAAAACAAAAAAAATCCAACCATATTTTCATGCTGCCTGATATAGAAAGGGGGCAGTAGTGTATTTGAACAGACAAATAATATTCCTTTTTAAAGTGCAAAAGCTGTAGACTTTGAATGTCTTCAATAAAATGATTTCCAATAAAGAAACATGTTGGATACATGTTAGATATATTTCACATACCATCAGACTTCAAGGGAGCCTCTTCCTCCTCCGTCCCACATGTTAAATCAATCTCTGTAAAACATAACATGTTGTGTACACGTTAAGATCAGATATTATAACATATGTTACTGTTGCTCAAAGACACACATCAATGTTGCATTAATGATATACACACCCAAAGTTATGATTTACATGATTTTGATGGAGCATACAAATGATATTAGATTTGTTATTCTCAATGATTCAGATTTTCGATTTATTGTTTGTATTAATTTAAAAATCATAAAAGCATAGTGCATTGAACATTTAAGATTTCTCATGTGTGTATCACTTGATGATTGTTGTCAAAATTGAACATGGAAACAAACATATTCTATACATCTTCTGAATAACAAAGGTGTAGACTAAGAAAATTGTAATTCTTAATCTTTCAATATTAAAATAAATTTGATATATAATCAGAGGAGTAAATTATATGTTTGTTTCAAATGTTATGCTTCATCAGAATCATGCTCATAATATTGATTACCAACACACCTTCAATGACATATAAATGAGTCAATGGACTTACCAGAAGACCGCAAAGGTGGCTCTGTGTCAGTGCTGGATTCCTCTGGGCTCCCCACACCAACTCTCTCTATGAATGATATAGATATATATTAGTGAACACATTTGGGATAGCACTAAATCACATCTGTATCGATTTATAAGAATAATCAACTTGAAAATGTGAAGAATAGAGCAGTCATTAGAATAAAAAATGCTTGATTGAATCAAGGGGATTCTGTAAAAAATGATGTATTGAACATATGTTTAATTTCTGACTATATTAGACATCAAACTCATCTCATTCGATGCTATTGCATATCTAAATATACCCATTGATCAATATTCTTAAAAGAATACACACAAACCACATTTTGAATAACAGCTGTTGACAAATATAAACAAAGACATGTGGCACATCGAGCCATTTGTGCAATGTACAGTAATCTTGTTTAGGACACAACACATATTGATCACAATACCAAACCAAATTGATTTGTACAAATATGTAATCATGGTGCTGTTAGAGTATGCTTATATCTAGAAAGTAACTCAAACAGTGAATATGTGAATTATATATCAATATTGTTTAATCCAAAGAAGGTAAGGATTAATGAATCTATTGTTTATCAAAGGGACACTGACATGATTTATTTCAATCAGGGATTTCACTGTTCAAACTGTTCCAAATTATTTAACATTGACTCCTATTATAATTTTAATTTTGCTACATTTTAATCTTAAAGGCAGATAAGCAATATTGGATTCAATAAATATTGTTTGTTGAAGGTATCCACCAATCATCAATAAAAGCCCAGGTTGGTCAACCAAAATGGAGCTGCAGATAAACGTACATTATTGATTTTAAAATACATTTATCAATAGAATATTTTAAATATGATTATAGTATTATATTTAAATGTTGATTAATATTGCATGCTCTATCTTAATGACAACAGTAATAATTTTAGCTCAGTGTCCCTTTAATATAAAAATATATTGATTTGACAATGTTGCTGTTAATGAATTCTCTACTCCATATGTTGATGTAATGAATGGGATGGAGCATGCAATTACAATCTAATATGTTAGTTAAGGATATCCTAAAAATTATTTAATTATCCTCTCTTAAAGGAACATGAAGCTCAAAATGTGTAATTGTATACTTTTTGAAACTATGTACTACTGTTATCTGAACACATGATTTTATTTTTTGAAAAAATGCCAATTTATGCATAAAAAAACAGCCGGATAATACCAGTAATGCATTGTTTAACCTAAACCAAAATCAATATGTTTTTAGAAGAACTAAAACTATAGACTGAACCAATTTAGCTCATAAAATGTTTATACAAAACAATAAAATCACGTTTCAAAATCATTCAATGTAAAATTTAGTTGGCATGTCCCTTAAATGAGGTGATCAATTTCAAAAATTGAATCTATATTTTAAAAATCAAAACATATGCAAAAGTGTGTGAATTTTGTCAAAATGTATCCAAATAAGATTAAGCAATACACAGGGGAAGAATATAAATTGGACATTCAAAGAATCTTACATTAAAATGAAGATTTCAAGAATAGATGGGATATCTTAAATTCGAAAAAAATTCAGATTAGTATTACAATGTAATCCTATGTTTGTTTGTTTTTTATTCTTATTTGTAAATATTTTACAAATCCATTTTGCGGATACATATAAATATTGAACAATGTGGATTGTGTATGTAATGTTCTGTCCATGTTTCTAAGACAAATGTCAATTAAAATGAGACATACCATACTGTGACAAGCCCTGGCTTGAGGTTCCAGCACCAACATCACGATCTGTAATATATTAAATGAGGATTGGATATCATTAATACAAATCATGCCATGTTTAAAATCTTTACATTATGACCAAATCAATGAAAAACTATTAATCTTTTAGTAGTCCCATGAGTTAATTGTTTCCTCAATTAAATTCATCATAAATATATCCTGTACTCTTATTTTCAATCAGTTGTGTTGTTTACTGTAGCTTTAATTAATTTTTTGTGTTATTTCATTCTCATCAATTGATGGACATATTTTATTATTTTTTGTATTCTGCTATTTTGTTTTTTATTATGTATAATATTGAAAATAAGAATACTGTATTCTTCACATATATAATAATTCACATTTCATTTTGACCAACATGTGTAAAGCGATGCCACTTACATCAAACCCATGCTCACGTGTGTGCGCAATTCTAATTTTCGGGATCATTGCGCAATGATTCCAAGCGGAATTACGCATCCATCATTTGACCAACATGTGTAAAGCAATGTCACTTACTGCAAACCCATGTTCATGTGTGTGCGCAATTCTAATTTTCGGGATCATTGCGCAATGATTCCAAGCGGAATTACGCATCCGTCATTTGACCAACATGTGTAAAGCAATGCCACTTACAGCAAACCCATGTTAACGTGTATGCGCAATTCTAATTTTCGGGTTCATTGCGCAATGATTAAAAGCGGAATTACGCATCCGTCATTTGACCAACATGTGTAAAGCAATGCCACTTACAGCAAACCCATGTTCACGTGTATGCGCAATTCCATTTTCGCTCTGTGACGCATATTCTGTAGAGCGCAAGAAACATCATTCCTATTTCATGGGTCACTAATCTAAAATCAGATATCTAAACATCATATGTAGCGTATGTTGTGAGATCTATATAGGCTTAGTATCTGACTATATACACATTTCTTAAAAATCTAATCAAATATTAATATATTATATGAAGTTGGATAGTTACCTGGTTCAGATTCTCTTTCCGCTCCTCCCAGGCCACCGGACGGAGAAGCAGCTGCCCTGGCCCCCGGGTCAGGACTTTCAGATCCAGCAGCTGGGAGGGAAGTAGAGGAGGCCGAGGATGGAGAGGATCTAAATCTTTTGGGGACCCGGAGATTGAGGAGCTGACATAAAGTCACCTCATAAGGGAGTAGGTAGAGTTTCCGCGGGGCCTTTCTTTTGCCCCCTCTTTTACGGGCTTGTACCCACTCCCTTATGAGGTCGACTTTTTTCGTCAAGCGCAACCTCATATCTCTGAATCTCCGCATGATCTGATCCTGGCTCCTCTGGACGCCACACACCAATTGAACCGCATTGGTTATAGACTCCCAGAGGGCCTTCTTAACAGGCGCATCTGTCAACCTCCTCTTGTTCCCAAACAGCTGGGGATAAAAGTCCTGGACGGCGTGGACCAGTGCAGCGCTCTCCTGCTTGATAAACCTGGGAGGTGACATGCCTGCTGGGTTTTCTGATATAATATATATAAATTATATATACAGTACGCCTGCAGGCATTAGAGAACTGACAAAGATGGCAACATGTAATGGACTTTTATATGGTGAAGTAAACATGAGATGCACCATGGGACAAGTTATCTGTACATCTGATTGGATAAAAGTTTGAAATATTGTTAGAATGTCTGTGAGACCATCCTGACTCAAGTTGTTTTGTGTGATGAACTCTGATTGGCCGTTCCTTAATGTTTCATATCTTAGCAACTTCCATACACATACCTCCTGGTGGTGCTGTTACTTCATTTTTCATGTAGACTTATTTGTAACTCATGGGCCTGTCATGCGTATATGTGTGACGCAGATTTAATATCCGTGATCCGTTAAATATTAATGTTTAAATTCTCTTTAAAATATAAAACTGTCACATTATTAAATGTTGTAGACATTTCTCGGTTTAATAACGGTCTGTTTCTTTAATACAAATATGTTGGATTAATACACATTTAATATTGTACGTCTTTATTGTTCATAAAATCAATTTGGTGACTTATTGTGAAGTATTGACATTGTTTAAAGATGCAAATCTGGTGTTTCAAGATACGTTTCCCACGCAACATTTCTGAATGTTCAAATTCAGGTTATAATGTCAGTAACTTGGATAATCTGTTTATAGATGTTAAACTACAGGTTTGTTTGTTATTAGTAAATAAACCTCAAGCTTGTATTTGTCTGAACTGCTCATATATGTTATTGTGCAATGGCATCTTTATTTTTAAATAGACATTACAACCAAACAATTGTATCAAACGATCTGTAGAGATCAAATATGTTTAGACTTTAAAATGCAACTCAATTGATCTTTGTATTTAGATATCCTCAACAGAAGAAATTTAAATGCACATGGTTGAGCCAATCACATAAGGCATCTCTGTGCATCCACCAATCTTCATCTACTGAGCCTATCTCGATATGCTTTTCAAGCAAAGTATGTCAAGATAATAAGAGAAGAGATGTAAATACACTCTTTAAATCTCTTAAAGGGACACTGTCCCAAAAAATTTAGCGTTCGTGATTCAGATTAAGCATGAAATGTTAAGCAACTTTATAATTTAATCCGATTCTCAAATGTTAATAATTATCTTGTTATCTTTCTTTGCAAATCAAAAATGATATTTTATATTACGGACAATTTTTGGCGAAAAACCTGGGTTGTCCTTGATGATTGTTGGATAAATTAATCCACCCAAAAAAAAAGTTTGGTCCAGAGTACTGAAGCAAATAAATTATCAATTTAATGCCTTATTTTTCAAGTAATGATAGCAACATCACGAGGAACATTGATAATATGAGTCAATTTATAAAGTTGCTTAAAATTGAATACTCGTTCATAATGTATAAATAATTAATTTTTTAACAGTCTCCCTTTAAGTATATTTTGAGTTCATGTCCCTTTAAGGAGACATTTCGCAATAATGCTTGAAATATCATAAACCTAGGCACCTTCCTTTGGCAAAATTAGTATAACATATGAGTAAAGCATATTTAGATTAACTTCTGGATTGTTTTACACACTGAATGAAATAGTTATTGTAATGGATGTATTTCACAGTCTTCAGCTTAGAGGGACATTAAGCTATATGTTATTTATGCATTTTGGAGAAGATTATAATATTTGAACAACTTAATATGTTTTGTTATTTGATCATTAGATTTTAATTATATATATTCTTGGATTAAATACATATCTACATAGGCTATTTTGATGCTGATTGTTGGTTGCACATAGATGCCTTATGTAATTGTCTAAGATATGTGCATTGATGTATCTTTTTCTAAGTATATTTAAAGACTGAATGTAATTCAATAGTACATTAGAAATATGTAAAAAAAAATTATGATTGTTTAAAATTCAATACACAATATATTTTGTGAATGTCCCTTTAAGGACCAAAACATTTGGAATGTTGATTTAACATTGTCGAAATAAACTAAAGGGGAATGAAAATTATATATAGATATGTGATGTCTAACCCAAGAGGTAAGATTTTAAAAATTGCATAATATTAATAACTATAGTTAAATGACCCTTTAAATGACTCCACTAGAACATAAAATCAATTAACATGGCATCCAATAACTAGCTTGTGCAAAATATGAAGTTAACTGACCTACCATTTTTAAATTTTAAAAATATAAATTTATAAAAATAATGTTTTTAGATACCTAAGGAAGATACAAGATCTTATAAAAGAAATTTTACATTCAACAACACTGTCACTTTAATGTAAGTGAACCACTTTCCCTTCTTAAAAGTGAAAAGAAGAAAGTTATGTCAAATTCTGACTACAAATCCGAAAATATTTTTACAAATTAACATCTAAAAATTACACAATAAAAGCATTGATGGATTTCACTCCCCAATTAATTTAAAAAAGATAGTTGACTTTAATATTCTCTGAATCAGTGGATTTTCTCAAATTAATGCAATACATGATGCCTAATTTGATTTTATGCATGTGCTTGTCAAATAGACAACTACCAGTCATGGGAGTCAAATTGTTTTTTATTGACAGATTATATGGATATTTATTATAATCTGTTCAAAAGAGGGTATTTAATAATAAAATGTTGATTATTACCATTTTTTAAAAAAAAAAAAATTCTTTTAACAAAACAAAAAAAAAAAAATCCTGGAAGTCATCAGATGAAAATCTGTAAAAAATAAAAAATATTTTACAAAGTTAATACACACGTTGTAAAATGTTCATAAAATACATTTACAATCATCTTGTGTCTCTGCTCTAACTTTGTGCAACATTTTATCAAGATATTTATGAATTAAATTTTGGGATTAAAAACCAAAAAACATACACCATTATATTGTGTAATCAAAATTACATTTAAATATCAGCATTTCTAATTATACATAATAATGTATATCACATTTAAATAATCCAAAAAACATATATGTATGCTGAACATAAATGTAATATTTCATGTCCATTCAAATACCTCTATATCAACTATAATATGTATTCCTTTGTCTGATTGTGATACATAAATATCTAATTATGAACAAAGTATGGCTAATGTATGTAAGATACAAATATTCTACATTCTTCCTGTGATTCTTAACTAGCATGCATTGGTAAACCAACCTGGATAATGCATGGTCTTTGAAAGTCAATTCTGGAGAAAACAGTTGATCTTCAATAGGTGTCTTATTCATCATTTCAAAAATAGAGGACTGAAATACCATCTAAAAATTTAAAAATAATCTAAGTGTCTGATTGTGATACATAAATATCTAATTATGAACAAAGTATGGCAAATGTATGTGAGCTACAAATAATCTACATTCTTCCTGTGATTCTTAACTAGCATGCATTGGTAAACCAACCTGTATAATGCATGGTCTTTGAAAGTCAATTCTGGAGAAAACAGTTGATCTTCAATAGGTGTCTTATTCATCATTTCAAAAATAGAGGACTGAAATACCATCTAAAAATTAAAAAATAATCTAAGTGTCTCCAATAGGATGCCTCCACAGCCTTATTCCATCAAATAGTTGGCACTTACCATGTGAACATGTCTTTGTATGGTTTTCAAGGTCAGCAGATTTGAAAGATAATGCCAGACATGATCCCATTGGTATTCTTCAATTTCAATCTTGGCTTTTTCCACTGTCAGTCTGGGAATTCTTCACTGTCAGTCTTGGAATTCTTCCCTTTCAGTCTTTAGATGAAGTCATCTCCTTAATAGCAGAAAAAGTTTTATAAAAATGATTACTACAAGTGTGTGAATCAGTTCTGTACCCTTCTCCCACCCCCGATTTCTGAATAAATTTCTGTCACTAGCTTAATAAGCGTGTGTAGCATCTTGTGTTATGTTCTATCAATCAAGTGTGAAGATGAGTCATATTGAGCAGAACGAACCTCTAATGTGTGACTTTGAACCATAGTCATGCTAGAGGATAGTTATGCTAGAGGATCCCTTTCTGAGTATTTACATTTTAAGTAATGTGTAAACTAAATACTAGTTTTGAAAATGTATGCCATATGATATATTTGTGTACAATTCATGCCAGCAACAGTCCATACATTTATACTTACCAGCTGATGTTCTCTTTAAAAACCAGGTGGCAAAGACTCGATACAGGACCCAATGACCAGAGCATCACCTATATTAATAAATTAAACACATTTTTAGCATTTGATGAACAATCCTAACATGTTTGCACAATTCTCTACTTGTCATTTCCCTAGAGTTCACATCTATTGACAATACTCCAATCTAACTTCTATTATTTACCGTCTAAAGTGGCGGTTGATGATGTCTGCTCTGACATTGAGCCCCTCGTCCCGGAATGGCCCCTCTAGAACTGGATCGTCCTCCTCATCTCTGAGGAGGTTTCGGGGCACCTGGACGGCCTGCAGCATCCCAGCCAGCTGTGCAATATTATGCAGGACACTACAGGCTATAACAATCTTAGCCACCTTCTTTGGGCTGTACTGGAGGGCTCCTCCCGACCTGTCAAGGCACCTGAATCTCATTTTCAGGAGCCCGAACATTCTTTCAACCACAGCCCTGGTTCTCTTATGCGCCCTATTGTAGCGCTCCTGAGCCACATCAGTAGGGCTACTTAAGGGAGTAATAAGCCAAGGCCGGCTCATGTAACCAGAATCACCTATAAATGATGAACAGAACATAATTCAAACTGAATCCTCAAAATTGGATTTCGATTCCAAAAAAAGTTTGTGTACACGATAATCCACTAACAAATGTTTATTTTTTAAAAGAATAATCTAGTTCAATATTATTCTCTATCTTCCCATTTCAGCTAAGACATGCTACATATGCGTATTTCGCCTAAACCAGACCTTGTGTAAAATACCAACTAAATGGTTACATTGCATTCTTTATCTGAGCATTTAAGGTAAGACATGCTACATATCTGCCTTGAACTAAAAGTAGACATTAGCGGAAAGAGACAATGACATGGTTAAATTGCATTTGCTAATATCTTCCCATTTCATCTAAGACATGCTACATATGCGTATTTCGCCTAAACCAGACCTTGTGTAAAATACCAACTAAATGGTTACATTGCATTCTCTATCTGAGCATTTAAGGTAAGACATGCTACATATCTGCCTTGAACTAAAAGTAGACATTAGCGGAAAGAGACAATGACATGGTTAAATTGCATTTGCTAATATCTTCCCATTTCAGCTAAGACATGCTACATATGCGTATTTCGCCTAAACCAGACCTTGTGTAAAATACCAACTAAATGGTTACATTGCATTCTCTATCTGAGCATTTAAGGTAAGACATGCTACATATCTGCCTTGAACTAAAAGTAGACATTAGCGGAAAGAGACAATGACATGGTTAAATTGCATTTGCTAATATCTTCCCATTTCAGCTATGACATGCTACATATGCGTATTTCGCCTAAACCAGACCTTGTGTAAAATACCAACTAAATGGTTACATTGCATTCTCTATCTGAGCATTTAAGGTAAGACATGCTACATATCTGCCTTGAACTAAAAGTAGACATTAGCGGAAAGAGACAATGCCATGGTTAAATTGCATTTGCTAATATCTTCCCATTTCAGCTAAGACATGCTACATATGCATATTTTGCCTAAACCAGACCTTGTGTAAAATACCAACTAAATGGTTACATTGCATTCTCTATCTGAGCATTTAAGGTAAGACATGCTACATATCTGCCTTGAACTAAAAGTAGACATTAGGGGAAAGAGACAATGACATGGTTAAATTGCATTTGCTAATATCTTCCCATTTCAGCTAAGACATGCTACATATGCGTATTTCGCCTAAACCAGACCTTGTGTAAAATACCAACTAAATGGTTACATTGCATTCTCTATCTGAGCATTTAAGGTAAGACATGCTACATATCTGCATTGAACTAAAAGTAGACATTTGCGGAAATATAAATAAATGGTTAAATTGCATCCTATAGCTGAACATTACGCTAACATTTTAAGACTACAGTGGCAATTGTCTAACTAATTAACCATGTTGTGCACAAATACTCACCAACGAGATAACCAGGGGGCATTTGTCTTTCCTCAAACTGCCACCACAGGGTGGACAGAGAGAGGATGCTGGCATCATGACAAGCCCCTCCAAAATTCGCACACACGTGCATAATCCTCATCCGTGCATCACAAACATACTTCACGTTGAGGCTATGAAAATGTTTGCGATTTCTGAAGGGCAAGTCATCAATTGGAGCACGCAGCGCAATGTGGGTACAATAAATGGATCCCAAGACATTGGGCAATTCAGCAATATCAAAGAATTCCCGCTTCAGGCGCCTCCAATCACCATCATTCTGTGGGAATCCTATGTAGTGCTTACTGATACATACCATGGCGTCCAGAAAGTTATCAAACACCACAGAGAATGTACCTTGAGACAGGCCATGCATGTACATTTCTCCTGATTGAAAACTCCCGGAGGCCAGGACGTAAAGACAACTTAGCATCTTACTCATGCCGGGAACAGCAGTCCTTATTCTTATACGTGGCTCCAAATGAGGTTTAAGAAGATCGTAAAGTCCAATGAGCTGTTCGCGATTGAGCCGATACTTATCATAAACCTCAAAGTCGCTCATGTTTTCCAAGGTGGGTCTCACCCTGTAGACACGAGGACCTCGAACCAGACAACCCCTTCGTCTCAGTCTGAGCCGCCGAGGCTGCCTGATTCTATCAACAGCTAGTTTGCCAATAGCAGCACCAGCAGCGTCTACCATATCATCATCATCCATATTTCCAAACAGCAGAGCAAGGAGTAACAGGGTATGCGAATTGATATGATGTTGATCACCATGGATGCTTTGGCCATGTTTTTGGGGGATTTATAGTACAATTAGTCCAATGGTAGTGAGTTTGTAATGATTGCTAATTGTATTCACTTGTTTGTATGTGAGCGGCCCGAATGCTTTCAAAGTGGGCGTTTTTTTAGGTGTTTGCTGAAATGTTGTTTTCCACCAATGAATCTCAATGTGAAAGTGTCAAATATCACACATACAGTGCATGTTTGTAATGTTTGATCATATGCGTAATCAATATTTATTAAACGCGATCTTATAGTAAAAAGCACACGTCCAGGCTAACATGAATGAAAGTGCATAGTTGTGTATAATGTGCATCGAATGTGATCGATCAATGTTGCTGCAATATTGTTTGTAAACGATAAAGTAACATCTGCCATCTGTAGTATTGTATATATAAGTGATTGCCGAGATGTCAATATTGTATGCGTCCCATTAAAATCGCACTAATACTGAAGAACTTCCGGCTGTCATCTGTAGTATTGTATATATAAATGATTGCCGAGATGTCAATATTGTATGCGTCCCTTTAAAATCGCAATAATAATTCAGAACTTCCCGTCTGCCATCTGTAGTATTGTGTATATATAAGTGATTGCCGAGATGTCAATATTGTATGCGTCCCATTAAAATGGCACTAATACTGAAGAACTTCCGGCTGTCATCTGTAGTATTGTATATATAAGTGATTGCCGAGATGTCAATATTGTATGCGTCCCATTCAAATGGCACTAATACTGAAGAACTTCCGGCTGTCATCTGTAATATTGTATATATAAGTGATTGCCGAGCTGTCAATATTGTACGCATCCCATTAAAATCTGCATAATAATTCTGAACTTACAGGGAGTGCAGAATTATTAGGCAAGTTGTATTTTTGAGGATTCATTTTATTATTGAACAACAACCATGTTCTCAATGAACCCAAAAAACTCATTAATATCAAAGCTGAATAGTTTTGGAAGTAGTTTTTAGTTTGTTTTTAGTTATAGCTATTTTAGGGGGATATCTGTGTGTGCAGGTGACTATTACTGTGCATAATTATTAGGCAACTTAACAAAAAACAAATATATACCCATTTCAATTATTTATTTTTACCAGTGAAACCAATATAACATCTCAACATTCACAAATATACATTTCTGACATTCAAAAACAAAACAAAAACAAATCAGTGACCAATATAGCCACCTTTCTTTGCAAGGACACTCAAAAGCCTGCCATCCATGGATTCTGTCAGTGTTTTGATTTGTTCACCATCAACATTGCGTGCAGCAGCAACCACAGCCTCCCAGACACTGTTCAGAGAGGTGTACTGTTTTCCCTCCTTGTAAATCTCACATTTGATGATGGACCACAGGTTCTCAATGGGGTTCAGATCAGGTGAACAAGGAGGCCATGTCATTAGATTTTCTTCTTTTATACCCTTTCTTACCAGCCACGCTGTGCAGTACTTGGACGCGTGTGATGGAGCATTGTCCTGCATGAAAATCATGTTTTTCTTGAAGGATGCAGACTTCTTCCTGTACCACTGCTTGAAGAAGGTGACTTCCAGAAACTGGCAGTAGGACTGGGAGTTGAGCTTGACTCCATCCTCAACCCGAAAAGGCCCCACAAGCTCATCTTTGATGATACCAGCCCAAACCAGTACTCCACCTCCACCTTGCTGGCATCTGAGTCAGACTGGAGCTCTCTGCCCTTTACCAATCCAGCCACGGGCCCATCCATCTGGCCCATCAAGACTCACTCTCATTTCATCAGTCCATAAAACCTTAGAAAAATCAGTCTTTAGATATTTCTTGGCCCAGTCTTGACGTTTCAGCTTGTGTGTCTTGTTCAGTGGTTGTCGTCTTTCAGCCTTTCTTACCTTGGCCATGTCTCTGAGTATTGCACACCTTGTGCTTTTGGGCACTCCAGTGATGTTGCAGCTCTGAAATATGGCCAAACTGGTGGCAAGTGGCATCTTGGCAGCTGCATGCTTGACTTTTCTCAGTTCATGGGCAGTTATTTTGCGCCTTGGTTTTTCCACACGCTTCTTGCGACCCTGTTGACTATTTTGAATGAAACGCTTGATTGTTCGATGATCACGCTTCAGAAGCTTTGCAATTTTAAGAGTGCTGCATCCCTCTGCAAGATATCTCACTATTTTTGACTTTTCTGAGCCTGTCAAGTCCTTCTTTTGACCCATTTTGCCAAAGGAAAGGAAGTTGCCTAATAATTATGCACACCTGATATAGGGTGTTGATGTCATTAGACCACACCCCTTCTCATTACAGAGATGCACATCACCTAATATGCTTAATTGGTAGTAGGCTTACGAGCCTATACAGCTTGGAGTAAGACAACATGCATAAAGAGGATGATGTGGTCAAAATACTAATTTGCCTAATAATTCTGCACTCCCTGTATAGCTATTAACCCCTAATCTGCTGCCCCTAACATCGCCGACACCTATATTATATTTATTACCCCCTAATCTGCCCCCCCCAACGTCGCCGCCACCTACCTACAATTATTAACCCCTAAATTGCGGACCGGACACCGCCGCCACTATAATAAATGTATTAACCCCTAAACCGCTGCACTCCCGCCTCGCAAACACTATAATAAATTGTATTAACCCCTTATCTGCCCTCCCTAACATCGCCACCGCTTACCTACAAATATTAACCCCTAATCTGCCGCCCCCAACGTCACTGCTACTATAATATAGTTATTAACCCCTAAACCTAAGTCTAACCCTAACCCTAACACCCCCCTAATTTAAATATAATTTACATTAATCTAAATAAATTTACTATAATTAAATAAATTATTCCTATTTAAAACTAAATACTTACCTATAAAATAAACCCTAATATAGCTACAATATAACTAATAGTTACATTGTAGCTATTTTAGGATTTATATTTATTTTACAGGCAACTTTGTATTTATTTTAACTAGGTACAATAGCTATTAAATAGTTAATAACTATTTAATAGCTACCTAGTTAAAATAATTACAAAATTACCTGTAAAATAAATCCTAACCTAAGTTACAAATACACCTAACACTACACTATCAATTTATTAATTAAATAAATTAACTACAATTAGCTAAACTAAAATACAATTAAATAAACTAATCAATAATACAAAAAAAAACACTAAAAAAATTACAAGAAGTTTAAACTAATTACACCTAATCTAAGCCCCCTAATAAAATAAAAAAGCCCCCCAAAATAATAAAATGCCCTACCCTATTCTAAATTACAAAGTAATCAGCTCTTTTACCAGCCCTTAAAAGGGCTTTTTGCGGGGCATTGCCCCAAAGTAATCAGCTCTTTTACCTGTAAATAAAAATACAATCCCCCCAACATTAAAACCCACCACCCACATACCCCTACTCTAGCCCACCCAAACCCCCCTTAAATAAACCTAACACTAACCCCCTGAAGATCTCCCTACCTTGAGTCGTCTTCATTCAGCCGAGCCGAATTCTTCATCCAAGCGGATCAAGAAGAGGTCCTCCATCCGGTAGAAGTCTTCATCCAAGCGGGGCAAGAAGAGGTCCTCCATCCTGTAGAAGTTTTCATCCAAGCGGGGTCTTCTATCTTCATCCATCCGGAGTGGAGCGGAGCCATCTTCCATACAGCCGACGCAGAGCCATCCTCTTCAACCGACGGACTAACGACGAATGACGGTTCCTTTAAGGGACGTCATCCAAGATGGCGTCCCCTAGAATTCCGATTGGCTGATAGGATTCTATCAGCCAATCGGAAATTAAGGTAAGAAAAATCTGATTGGCTGATTCAATCAGTCAATCAGATTGAAGTTCAATCCGATTGGCTGATCCAATCAGCCGATCGGATTGACCTCGCATTCTATTGGCTGATCGGAACAGCCAATAGAATGCGGCAGATTAGGGGTAACTATTTGTCGGTAGGTGGTGGCGATGTTAGGGAGGGCAGATTAGGGGTTAATACAATTTATTATAGTGTTTGCGAGGCAGGAGTGCGGCGGTTTAGGGGTTAATACATTTATTATAGTGGCGGCGAGGTTCGGTCGGCAAATTAGGGGTTAATAACTGTAGGTAGGTGGCGGCGACGTTGGGGGGGCAGATTATGGGGTACTAAATATAATATAGGTGTCGGCGATGTTAGGGGCAGCAGGTTAGGGGTTCATAGGTATAATGTAGGTTGCGGGGGTGTCCGGAGCAGCAGATTAGGGGTTAAAAAAAATTATTATAGGGTTTGCGATGTGGGGGGGCCTCGGTTTAGGGGTTCATAGGTAGTTTATGGGTGTTAGTGTACTTTATAGCACAGTAGTTAAGAGCTTTATGTTCCCGCGTTAGCCCATAAAGCTCTTAACTACTGACTTTTTTTGATGGTAGGAGTCTTGTCGGTTGAAGGTCTACCGCTCACTTCTTCCAAGACTCGTAATACCAGCGTTAGGCAAATCCCATTGAAAAGATAGGATACGCAATTGACGTAAGGGGATCTGCGGTAGCCTCGAGTCGCGGAAAGAAAGTGAGCGGTAGACCCTTTCCTGCCTGAATCTAAATACCAGCAGGCGTTAAAAAGCAGTGTTAGTAACCCTTAACGCTCCTTTTGATGGCTAACACCAAACTCTAAATCTAGGCGATGGATTTTATTACAAGAACAGAGACTCGTATTTTGCATTATATTTTCCTTTACTGCTAAAGACAGCACTTAAAAGCATAAACAACGTTTGAAATAACATAGTTAAAACAGAAAAAAACATTAACCAATCAGAACACAGAAATAGTGGTCAGATTTGCAGTGACCAATTAACTAACATCAGAGCTAATAAAAGACCAATACACTATCAAACACCCTCTTTTTCTTTGTTTCTCGCACAGATAAGTATAAATATATAACTAGTTGCTTTGCTTGTTTTAATAAATTAATTATGTCACTTTAATCTTTTTATACCTTATAATAAAGATTTTTTTATTCATGTGATATCTTTGTTTCATACCCTCCTTTTGTGTCCTTCAGTATCTATTCTTTGCAGCTCTGTTTTTTCTTTATTTTCTTCTTCCTGGTTTCTTCTGTCACTCCTACTGCCCAATGAGGTAGCGGGCTTCATTTTCCCACCCTTCCCCCTATGACTCATCTCTTCCTGCTCTCCTCCATTCACTTTGCCTCAGCTAGACTGTTTCCTTTAGCTGGGTTTTGGGAAGCAACATTTTGCTACTATATAGTTATTTTAGCAGCATTATTTTTCTCTGTATTTACAATTGGTCTAGTGGTATACTAGCTTGACTAGTAATCTATTCCAGTTTCATAGTTAGAACAATTTATATACACTTTAGTTTATTTATATATATATATATATATATATATATATATATATATATATATATATATATTATTCATTCATACAATAATGTGAAGGGGATGCAATTGCATATATGGAAGTATTTTGAGCTGAATAATAGTATAAATCACTATTAATGTATAGGCAAAAAAGCCTCAATTGAGTGTAACGATTTAGTGGTGCAGACCCTTGAAAAAATGTAGCATGAGTAGACCAGAGAGGCGGCCTCAGGAATGTAATCCTGAATTAAAGAAATTCAGCACTCTTTTATTAAAAAACAGCTCGTCTCACATAATTAAGTGAGGTGACAAAAATTAGGACGGGTAATGACGTTCCCCCCTCCACTCCAAGTAAGGCACACACAGACTAAGTTAGTAAATTAATAAGTTTTTATATCAGTAATTTATAATAGAATACATAAACCTAGTGAAAATTAATAAAACAAAACAGAAAATGCACAAATCAAAATAAACCTGACCGGTCAGGGGTACATGCTAAGTGATAGGTGAAGCGTCAACAATACAAAATAAAGTGGACCGTAGTCAAGGTCTAAACCCAGATAAGCCCTGTCATGAGCTCCGCTCGTAAGCATATAAATAGGAGCCAAATCTTCAATAGAAACATGTCAGGGTTTAAGCAAGGCCGAAATGTTAAATAATGGTATCACACTTCAAGCCTGGATATAGATAAGATAAATAGGTGTTCAAGCTATGTTTAATATACAGCGTTTCAAGCTTATACCTCATAAGTCCACTACAGTCTGACTACACCCAGCTGCACACAGCACCCCTGTGGTGGGGAATAATACTGGGCAGGTTTACCAAGGGGATCTAAGCAGACTGTAAAGTAGATCAAATGGATATGTACAGCGTGTTATGCAGACATAGAATATAACACATTGATAGCCACTCTTGATAAGGGAAATATGTATGGCACTGCTAGGGTCCTGCCGTAGACTGAAAAACAAGCGTGTAGAGAGTCATGCAGGTTAAGGGTTAAAGCAGCTGCTATTGTTAGAGTGAGTTCATCAAGCAGTCAAATAGGTTAGTGCAGATCTGAACCTTGCAAGTCCCATACAATCACTGTAAAAGGTACTCAGCATGTATAACACTTCAGATAAAGGTAATGCAACTGCCGTTATTTTTGTAGAATACCATCGGCAACTTCAACCGAAATTAACAGTTTTTGTTTGGCAGGGAGGTCTTATGTCCGCATACTCTTTATCCAAGACAAAAGCTGACAGAATAAGTATCGCCGTTTCTTGACAACAGTTCTTATATGACCTGTTTGTGTGTCGTCCTCAATTCCTTCAACACCAGGTAAATCCAGTATAGGCCAACGCTATACATAGAGACAGCGCGGCGTCTTTCCACGAGAATTCAGTTGACAGCAGCACATGCACGTATCATGTGACCGGCCAGGACAGCCAATGCCTACGCGCGTTTCACCCGCTCGTCTTTCACTTCAGACCGGGCTTCATCAGGGCGGTATTCTGGTTACGTCAATGCGTCCTCCTTTATAGTAATCTCAAGTTCGCCTCTGCTGGTGGGTGAAATTATTGCATATCATACCCAGGCAGCTCTGCCAGTAAGGATTTTCAGGCCACTTGGGAAATATTTGAAAATATAATTATAGATCAATTATCTATACACAATTTAACTGAAATAACAACAATATTATTTAAACCAATATAACCAGATACAATGGGGCCTAGTTATCAAGCCGTCAACCTCAAATACGCTGGAATTCCGCATCATATTTGTGGCGAGGCTGATACGCCTTAGTTATCAAAGGCTCGAGACCGGCAAAAGTAGAATTTTGTGACGTAAGCATCGATCCGCCGGACTCAGTCCGACACAGATCGATTCTTACGTCACTCCAGATGTTCCGCACACAAGTGCGGCACATTCTCACTACTTTTGCTAGTTATCAAAAAACTAGCAGGTACGCTCGGCACTTTTACGGCCCAGCGTACCTGGTTTTCAATCCGCCACCCCTGGAGGCGGCGGATCCCATAGGAATCAATGGGAGTCTGACCATAGCGAAAGTACAAGTTCGCTGCTGACAGACATCCCATTGATTACTATGGGAGCTGTCTACACCTAACACCCTAACATGTACCCCGAGTCTAAACACCACTAATCTGTCCCCCCCTACACCGCCACAACTAAATAAAGTTATTACCCCCTAAACCGCCGCTCCCGGAGCCCACCGCAAGCTACTCTATACATATTAACCCCTAAACCACCGCTCCCGGAGCCCACCGCAACTATAATAAATGTATTAACCCCTAAACCGCAGCTCCCTGAACCCGCCGCAACCTATATTAAATGTATTAACCCCTAATCTGCCCCCCTACACCGTCGCCACCTATAATAAATTTATTAACCCCTAATCTGCCCCCCCCTACACCGTCGCCACCTATAATAAATTTATTAACCCCTATCCTGCCCCCCACTACGTCGCCGCCACTGTAATAAAATTATTAACCCCTAAACCTAAGTCTAACCCTAACCCTAACGCCCCCCTAACTTAAATATTAATTAAATAAATCTAAATAAATTAACTCTTATTAGCTAAATGAATCCTGTTTAAAACTAAATACTTACCTTTAAAATAAACCCTAATATAGCTACAATATAAATAATAATTATATTCTAGCTATCTTAGGATTTATTTTTATTTTACAGGTACCTTTCAATTTATTTTAACTAGGTACAATAGCTATTAAATAGTTATTAACTATTTAATAGCTTACCTAGCTAAAATAAAGAGAAATGTACCTGTTAAATAAATCCTAACTTAAGTTACAATTACACCTAACACTACACTATACTTTAATAAATTAATCCCATTTAAAAATAAATACTTACCTGTAAAATAAACCCGAAGATAGCTACAATGTAATTAATAATTATATTGTAGCTATCTTAGGATTTATATTTATTTTACAGGTAACTTTGTATTTATTTTAGCTAGTTAGAATAGTTATTAAAATAGTTATTAACTATTTAATAACTACCTAGCTAAAAGAAATACAAAATTACCTGTAAAATAAATCCTAACTTAAGTTACAATTAAACCTAATACTACACTATCATTAAATTAATTAAATAAACTACCTACAAATAACTACAATTAAATACAATTACATAAACTAACTAAAGTGCAAAAAATAAAAAAAGCTAAGTTACAAAAAATAAAAAAAAAAGTTACAAACATGTTAAAAATATTACAACAATTTTAAGCTACTTACACCTAATACCCCACCATAACCATATACCCCTAATCTAACCCAAACCCCCCTTACAAAAACCTAACACTAATCCCCTGAAGATCATCCTACCTTTAGTTGTCTTCACTCAGCCGAGCCACCGATGGAACTGAAGAGGACATCCGGAGCGGAAGAAGTTAATCCTCCAAGCGGCGCTGAAGAAATCTTCCATCCGATGAAGTCATCATCCAGGCGGCGCTGAAGAAAAGTCTTCGATCCGGCCGATGTCATCTTCAAAGAGGCGCTGAAGAGGTCTTCTATCCTGGCGAAGTCATCTTCCAAGCCGGGTCTTGAATCTTCCTTCCGCCGACGCGGAACCACCTTCTTCACCGACGGACTACGACGAATGACGGCTCCTTTAAGGGACGTCATCCAAGATGGCGTCCCCTCAATTCCGATTGGCTGATAGGATTCTATCAGCCAATCGGAATTAAGGTAGGAAAATTCTGATTGGCTGATGGAATCAGCCAATCAGATTCAAGTTCAATCCGATTGGCTGATCCAATCAGCCAATCAGATTGAGCTCGCATTCTATTGGCTGATCGGAACAGCCAATAGAATGCGAGCTCAATCTGATTGGCTGATTCCATCAGCCAATCAGATTTTTCCTACCTTAATTCCGATTGGCTGATAGAATCCTATCAGCCAATCGGAATTGAGGGGACACCATCTTGGATGACGTCCCTTAAAGGAGCCGTCATTCGCCGTAGTCCGTCGGTGAAGAAGGTGGTTCCGCGTCGGCGGAAGGAAGATTCAAGACCCAGCTTGGAAGATGACTTCGCCCGGATAGAAGACCTCTTCAGCGCCTCTTTGAAGATGACATGGGCCGGATCGAAGACTTTTCTTCAGCGCCGCCTGGATGATGACTTCATCGGATGGAAGATTTCTTCAGCGCCGCTTGGAGGATTAACTTCTTCCGCTCCGGATGTCCTCTTCAGTTCCATCGGTGGCTCGGCTGAGTGAAGACAACTAAAGGTAGGATGATCTTCAGGGGATTAGTGTTAGGTTTTTGTAAGGGGGGTTTGGGTTAGATTAGGGGTATGTGGGTGGTGGGTTTTAATGTTGGGGGGGGTTGTATTTTTCTTTTACAGGCAAAAGAGCTGTTTTCTTTGGGGCATGCCCCCACAAATGGCCCTTTTAAGGGCTGGTAAGGTAAAAGAGCTTTGAAATTTATTTAATTTAGAATAGGGTAGGGCATTTTTTTATTTTGGGGGGGTTTGTTATTTTATTAGGGGGCTTAGATTAGGTGTAAGTAGCTTAAAATTGTTGTAATATTTTTAACATGTTTGTAACTTATTTTTTTATTTTTTGTAACTTAGCTTTTTTTATTTTCTGTACTTTAGTTAGTTTATGTAATTGTATTTAATTGTAGTTATTTGTAGGTAGTTTATTTAATTAATTTAATGATAGTGTAGTATTAGGTTTAATTGTAACTTAGGTTAAGATTTATTTTACAGGTAATTTTGTATTTCTTTTAGCTAGGTAGTTATTAAATAGTTAATAACTATTTAATAACTATTCTAACTAGCTAAAATAAATACAAAGTTACCTGTAAAATAAATATAAATCCTAAGATAGCTACATTATAATTATTAATTATATTGTAGCTATCTTAGGGTTTATTTTACAGGTAAGTATTTATTTTTAAATAGGAATAATTTATTAAAGTATAGTGTAGTGTTAGGTGTAATTATAACTTAGGTTAGGATTTATTTTACAGGTAAATTTCTCTTTATTTTAGCTAGGTAGCTATTAAATAGTTAATAACTATTTAATAGCTATTGTACCTGGTTAAAATAAATTGAAAGGTACCTGTAAAATAAAAATAAATCATAAGATAGCTAGAATATAATTATTATTTATATTGTAGCTCTATTAGGGTTTATTTTAAAGGTAAGTATTCAGTTTTAAATAGGATTCATTTAGTTAATAAGAGTTAATTTATTTAGATTTATTTAATTCATATTTAAGTTAGGGGGGCGTTAGGGTTAGGGTTAGACTTAGGTTTAGGGGTTAATCATTTTATTACAGTGGCGGCGGTGTAGTGGGGGGCAGGATAGGGGTTAATAAATTTATTATAGGTGGCGACGGTGTAGGGGGGGCAGGATAGGGGTTAATAGGTTTAATATAGGTTGCGGCGGGTTCAGGGAGCGCGGTTTAGGGGTTAATACATTTATAAGAGTTGCGGCGGGGTCTAGGAGCGGCGGTTTAGGGGTTAATACATTTATAAGAGTTGCGGCAGGGTCTAGGAGCGGCGGTTTAGGGGTTAATAACTTTATTTAGTTGCGGGAGGCTCCGGGGGCGCCGGTATAGGGGGTAGAACAGTGTAGTTTAGTGTGAGTGCTTAGTGACAGGCTAGCAATAAAGCTGGGAAAAAGCCGAAGGGCAGCGAGATCGGATGAGTGATAACTCTCACAGTCCGCTGCTCATCGCCCCGCGGCTTTTTGACAGCTTTATTTGATAACTTAGGCGTATTTTTTCAGGTCCGCGGCAGCGATGTGAGGCGAGCTTAGGCGGGCGTATTGTGCCGGCGAAGCCAGAAAAGTAGACGGCTTGATAACTACCCCCCAATGTGTACTCAGCCTATTAAGATCTGTATGTCATACTTTATACACCTACCTATGTATCTGATTCACATTCACCAGGTTTTTGAACAAATAAGAAAATTATAAAATACTTATACCAAAAACATATATAGTCTCCAATGCTTTTTATTTACAACTGGCCTATCATAATATTACAGAAAACAAGCCATATCCAGTTTGTCATTAAGTCCCTGAGGAATCTGGGTCTCAAGAATTGAGATCCACCTACATTCCTTACGGAGGAGGACCTTGTCGTTGTCCCCTCCTCTTCCATTCATGATGCCCCTATCAATGCCTATAAACCTTAGAGAGTCAGGATCACAATTATGGACATGTTCAAAGTGTTTTGCTACATTGCTTTTTGGATTTTTGTTTTTGATATCGTCCCGATGTTCAGTAATTCTATCCTTTATAGCTCTTCTTGTTTTCCCTAAATAAAAGAGTGGACAGCTACAGGCAAGAAGGTATATCACACCTTCAGTGTTACAATTTACAAAATATTTAAGTTTGTAAATTATATATATATGTATATATATATATATATATATATATAAATTACTGATATAAAAACTTATTAATTTACTAACTTAGTCTGTGCGTGCCTTACTTGGAGTGGAGGGGGGAACGTCATTACTCATCCAAATTTTTGTCACCTCACTTAATTATGTGAGACGAGCTGTTTTTTAATAAAAGAGTGCTGAATTTCCCTGTCTTTAATTCAGGATTACATTCCTGAGGCCGCCTCTCTGGTCTACTCATGCTATTATTATTCATTCTAGTATATTTAATTTATTAATTAGCAATTTTAATTAGTTTCTAATTTAGTTTTTATTAACCTCATTTTCCTTAAATGATACATTTTTTATGTCTCAAGATTCACCTAAAATTTACTCTGATAAGACCATGCAGAATATTCTCTCCTCTATGGAGGACTTTCAGAATAAAATCCAAAAACAAATGCAATCTGCTATGACACCTGTCAGTCATTCTGTCCCAAAAAAAGTTTCTCAAAAAAGGAAACATATGTCTAAATCTCCTGACAGAGTTATTTCTCTCAAAAAAGGAAAAAAGTCTGATACACGTCTGCTTAGCTCAGACATACTGATTCTGCTTTTATTAATGTTAATCTCTCACGGCTAGATTTACAGTTTTGTCGGTAACGACCCGCGTAGCTAACGCTGGCTTTTTTCTGGCCGCAACAGAATCAAGTTCAATCCGATTGGTCGATCGGATCAGCCAATCGGATTGAACTTGATTCTGATTGGCTGATTCCATCAGCCAATCAGAATTTTCCTACCTTAATTCCGATTGGCTGATAGAATCCTATCAGCCAATCGGAATTCGAGGGACGCCATCTTGGATGACGTCCCTTAAAGGAGCCTTCATTCATCGGTAGTCCGTCGGGCCAGCAGGATGTTCCGCGTCGGAGGTCTACAAGATGGATCTGGAAGAAAGAAGATTGAAGATGCCGTTGATAGAAGACTTCAGCCGGATCATGGACCTCTTCAGCTCCCGCTTGGATGATGACTTCAGTCGGATCATGGACCTCTTCAGCTCCCGCTTGGATGAAGACTTCAGCCGGATCATGGACATCTTCAGCCCCCTGCTTGGGCTTGGATCAGGACATCGGAGGAGCTCTTCTGGATCGATCGGTGAACCTGGTATGGTGAAGATAAGGTAGGAAGATCTTCAGGGGCTTAGTGTTAGGTTTATTTAAGGGGGGTTTGGGTTAGATTAGGGGTATGTGGGTTGTAATGTTGGGGGGGGGTATTGTATGATTTTTTTTTACAGGAAAAAGAGCTGAATTCTTTGGGGCATGCCCCGCAAAGGGCCCTGTTCAGGGCTGGTAAGGTAAAAGAGCTTTGAACTTTTGTAATTTAGAATAGGGTAGGGCATTTTTTTATTTTGGGGGTCTTTGTTATTTTATTAGGGGGCTTAGAGTAGGTGTAATTAGTTTAAAATTGTTGTAATATTTTTCTGATGTTTGTAAATATTTTTTTATTTTTTGTAACTTAGTTCTTTTTTATTTTTTGTACTTTAGTTAGTTTATTTCATTGTATTTATTTGTAGATATTGTATTTAATTAATGTATTGATAGTGTAGTGTTAGGTTTAATTGTAGATAATTGTAGGTATTTTATTTAATTAATTTATTGATAGTGTAGTGTTAGGTTTAATTGTAACTTAGGTTAGGATTTATTTTACAGGTAATTTTGTAATTATTTTAACTATTTTAGCTATTGTACCTGGTTAAAATAAATACAAAGTTACCTGTAAAATAAATATAAATCCTAAAATAGCTATAATATAATTATAATTTATATTGTAGATATATTAGGATTTATTTTACAGGTAAGTATTTAGCTTTAAATAGGATTCATTTATTTAATAAGAGTTAATTTATTTCGTTAGATTTAAATTATATTTAATTTAGGGGGGTGTTAGTGTTAGGGTTAGACTTAGCTTTAGGGGTTAATAAATTTATTAGAATAGCGGTGAGCTCCAGTCGGCAGATTAGAGGTTAATGTTTGAAGTTAGGTGTCGGCGATGTTAGGGAGGGCAGATTAGGGGTTAATACTATTTATTATAGGGTTAGTGAGGTGGATTAGGGGTTAATAACTTTATTATAATAGCGGTGCAGTCCGCTCGGCAGATTAGGGGTTAATAAGTGTAGGCAGGTGGAGGCGACGTTGTGGGGGGCAGATTAGGGGTTAATAAATATAATATAGGGGTCGGCGGTGTTAGGGGCAGCAGATTAGGGGTAAATAAGTATAACGTAGGTGGCGGTCGGCAGATTAGGTGTTAATTATTGTAGGTAGCTGGCGGCGACGTTGTGGGGGGCAGGTTAGGGGTTAATAAATATAATATAGGGGTCGGCGGTTTTAGGGGCAACAGATTAGGGGTACATAAGTATAACATAGGTGGCGGTCGGCAGATTAGGAGTTAAAAAAATGTAATCGAGTGTCGGCGATGTGGGGGGGCCTCGGTTTAGGGGTACATAGGTAGTTTATGGGTGTTAGTGTACTTTAGAGCACAGTAGTTAAGAGCTTTATAAACCGGCGTTAGCCCAGAAAGCTCTTAACTACTGACTTTTTTCTGCGGCTGGAGTTTTGTCGTTAGAATTCTAACGCTCACTTCAGCCACCACTCTAAATACCGGAGTTAGAAAGATCCCATTGAAAAGATAGGATACGCAATTGACGTAAGGGGATCTGCGGTATGGAAAAGTCGCGGCTGAAAAGTGAGCGTTAGACCCTTTTTTGACTGACTCCAAATACCGGCGGTAGCCTAAAACCAGCGTTAGGAGCCTCTAACGCTGGTTTTCACGGCTACCGCCAAACTCCAAATCTAGGCCTCAGACTCTTCTGATTCTGAATATGATAAAAATATATATGTTAAAAAATTGTGAAAAGCATAACTGATGAAGACCCATTTTCTACATCTGAGTCTTCTGACTCCTCCCCTGACAATGATAAAGATGATAATTCTGATGAAAATTTTCAACCTCTCCCTCAGCACCGGTATATTTCCCTTATCACTGAAACATGCACTGGTCACACCTATCCTCAAAAAACCTTCCCTTGATCCTGCCTCCCCATCCAACTACCACCCTATTTCCCTGCTCCCTCAAAGCTTCTCGAAAAACTAGTTTATGCACGCCTATCCCATTTCCTTACGTTAAACTCCCTTCTTGACCCACTGCAATCTGGATTTCGTCCCCATCACTCCATAAAGACAGCAATTGTTAAAGTTACCAATGACCTACTTACAGCAAAATCAAAAGGCAACTTCTCTCTGCTTATCCTCCTTGATCTGTCCGCAGCTTTTGACACTGTTGACCACCCTCTTTTGCTCCAAACCCTCCAATCATTCGGCATCTGTGACAAAGCCCTGTCATGGCTCTCTTCCTACCTGTCAAACCGTACCTTTAGTGTAGCCTTCCCTGGGTCCTCCTCTGCCCCATCACCATTTTCTTAGGTTCCCTAATAAAGTCCCACAGTTTCCAATATCATTTGTATACCGACGACACCCAAATCTACTTCTCTGCACCAGACCTATATCCTTCCTTGCTAACCCATGTCACTAACTGTCTTTCTCATATCTGGATGTCCTCTCACTACCTCAAGCTAAATCTCTCCAAAACTGAACTCCTCATTTCCCCCCCTTCTTCAAAAATCTCCACCCCCAATCTCTCTATAACTGTCGACATCTCCATCATTACCCCTACCCCGCATGCCTGATGTCTCGGGGTCACATTTGACTCAGATCTTTCTTTCACTCCTCACATTCAGTCCTTGGCTAAAGCCTGCCGCTTCCACCTTAAAAAACATCTCTAAAATTAGAAACTTCCTTACACAAGACACAACTAAGATTTGATTCCACTCTCTCATTCTTTCCCACCTCGATTACTGTAACTCTGTCCTCTCTGGTCTCCCCACCTGCCACCTAGCTCCTTTACAATCCATAATGATTGCCTCTGCCAGACTCATCATTCTTACACGTCGCTCTTCATCTGCTGCACCTCTCTGCCAATCCCTTCGCTGTCTTCCTCTTGCCTCTAGGATCAAACACAAAATTCTCACTCTGACATACAAATCCATCAACTGCACTGCTCCTCCCTATATCTCAGACCTTGTCTCCAGATACTCTCCCTCCCATCCCCTTCGTTCTGCTCATGACCTCCTACTCTCCTCCTCTCTTGTTACCTCATCACACTCCCGTTTGCAGGACTTCTTCAGACTGGCTCCAAACTTGTGGAACTCTCTATCTCACTCCACAAGACTCTCCCCTAGTTTTGAAAGCTTCAAGCGCTCCCTAAAGACTCTACTGTTCAGGGATGCATGTAAGCCTAAGAGTCCAGCTGTTTGTAGATCACCTTCTTAAGAGCTGACTACAACAGTTTAACTCTTGGCAGAGCCCTCTACCAATTTGATCCCTATAATTGTTTTGTTGTACTCCGCATTTGTTTATAGTGCTGCAGAATCTGTTGTCGCTCTACAAATAACCAATAATAATAATAATGAAAATTCTAAGATAATTTTGATTTTGATAAGAATTTTTTTTTTAATTTTAGTTCTTCCTCTTCTGAGGACTCTAAATCATTTAAGAGGAAGAAAAGATCTTATGAACCTAAAAGACCTAAGCTTTTTGATAACTCTGGGAAATTATTTTCAGTTCCTAATGATCTCTAACATCCCAGGTCCTCTCAATGGAGGCCTTCTAAGAGAGAGGCTACATTTTTAGATTTCTATGTGTGCAAACCCCTAAGTAAGAAAACCAAATCTCTTTTAAATGCTGGTCGCCCTAGGCCTGAATTGCCATATAACACACACTTAGCTCCTGATATTGACCAGAATATTCTCAAATTTATTGGCATTAAAAAAAAATATTTCCGTAAAGGACCTGACAGATATCTAAAGGCCTGTAAGGAAAAACTCCTAGTTGCTTTGGGCCCCTTAACTAAATTATTCGACTTAACTGAAGAACCTTTATCTAATGATTCTTCTCTGGATCCTTTACTTATGAGAGAATGGATTCAGAGAGTGGTTTATATGTTTGGGGATGCCATTACTGCCCTCTCTACTCAGAGACGTAAAATTATTTTGAGAAGAATTAATAATCAGATTGCAGACTTTGCCCCTACTGAGATGGGCCCCAAGGCTAATGGCCTTTTGTATGGAGAAGCTGGTCTAAAGGAATTCCAAAAATATGTGAATTCTTTTAATTCTTTAAACAAGATTAAAACCAATACTAAAAAGATATTCTATCAACATAATAACATTTTTGACAGGGCCGGGATAGGCAGGGGCTGCTTTCCCGGCCATTCCAAATACATCTCAAGGTCCTACTTCCAAAATTATGCCACCCCCTCCACTTCCAATGCAAACTTCTTCCCTTCAAGAGCTAGACCTTGGGCAGGAAGAAATCATTGTCTCCGTGTCGCCAGGAGAACCTTTATAGGTAAATTCTCTCACTTATCCTTACACCCTTTCTTCCCCTCACAAAATTGGAGGAAGACTCTCTCTCTTTCTTCACAATTGGAATATTATAACCAAAGATCCATTGGTTCTTCAGTCTGTTTCAGGCCTTCATCTAAATTTTGTTTCTCAACCCATTCAGCAAAAACTTCCCATTCCCATAAATTTCTCCCAGTTAGATTTTTACTATCTAAACTTAGAAATGCTAGATCTTTTTCAAAACCAAGATATAGAAAAAGCTTCATCCTCCCCAGGCTCTTTTATAAGCAATATGTTTATTTTAAAAAGAAAGAAGGTTCCTTTCGCCCTGTTATAAATTTAAGAGAACTAAGTTATCACCTAGAATACAACCATTTCAAGATGGAGGCTTTTCACCTTCTAAGAGACTTCTGGAAAAGGATTGGTTGGTTTGTTTGGCCCTAAAAGATGCTTATCTTACTGTTCCTATCCATCCTTCTTTCAGGAATTTTCTTCATTTTTTCTGGGAAGGCAATCTTTGGCAATTTACCTGCCTTCCTTTTGGTCTAACCTCCGCCCCTTGGGTTTTTACAAAGATTTTAAAGCTAGCTGTTTCCTGGCTCAGAACAAGAAGTATTTGTCTAATTATTTATTTAGACAACATTTTGATTATGCATCAAGACTTTTACTCTTTCTCGACAACTGAACCTGACAATATCTCTACTTCAGAATTTGGGTTTCATCATAAATTCCAAGAAGTCTGTCTTATCTCCCTCTCAGTCTCTGGTGTTTTGGGGATTTAAAATAGACACCAGAATTTCTACCTTGAGTGTTCCACAAGACAAAAAATTAAAAAGATCAAAAGGAAATTATTTATGTTCTCAACAAAACAGATTTTCCTATTTAAACTCTTGCTCTTTTTATAGGTTTGCTCTCTTCCTCTATTCAGGCCATATTTCCAGCTCCTCTTCATTATCGAGCTCTACAGAGATTGAAGATTCACTATCTCCATCAGGGTTTTTCCTATTTTTACAGAATCTCTTTATTAGAAGAGGCAAGATCAGAATGTCTATGGTGGTTAGCGAACATAGAAGCTTGGAATGGCAAAGACATTTTTGGCAATGCTCCAGATATCATTCTGGAATCGGATGTCATCAATTCAGGATGGGGAGCCAGATTGGGCCCTCATGTAACTGGAGGAAAATGGTCTCTAGAAGAACGCAAACTTTATATCAACTGTTTAGAACTTTTAGTTGCTTATTTTGCCATGAAGAGTTTTGTCAGGAACAAATTCCTTGTTTCAGTATTAATTTGAATGGACAATATTTCTGCCGTCAGGTATCCCAATCATCTAGGCGGTACTAGCACTGCGGAATCTGTTGGCACTCTACAAATAACCAATAATAATAATAATAATAATACTACATCAAAAATCCTTTCGGATCTTACCAAAGAGTTTATTCATCTTTGTCTTTCACACAATATTTATCTACAAGCCGAGTATATTCCCGGCCTCAACAACTCTGTGGCAGATTGGGGGTCTCGATTTCTTAGGGACTGGCATCTGAAGAAGTCAATTTTCAATCAGATTCAATCTTTGAGGGGTCCTTTTGTGATTGACCTATTTGCCTCTAATCTGAATTTTCAGATTCTGCCATTTTTCAGTTTGAGACTGGATCCAGAGGCTCTGGCCATAGATGCATTTCTGCAGAAACGGCCAATGTCAGGAGCTTATGGTTACCCCCCCTTTTCAATGATTCCTCTGATTATTTTGTTTGTCAGGAGGAATCTTCTTTGAATCCTACTGATAACTCCATGGTTGCCGTCCCAGTCCTGGTTTCCAGCTCTTCTAGAAATGTCATTTCGTCCACCTCTCCTTTTTCCTCTTCTAGACAACATTATTCTAGATCCTAACAGAGAATTTCACAATCTGGTGTTGCAGGGCTCTCTTAGTCTATTAGCTTGGATTATTTCAGGGGATCCTGGTCCTCTGAGGGCCTTTCACTAGAAGCTAAACTCCTCCTTCAGGACTCTTGGGCCCCTGGAACCAATTTTTTTTATTTTTCCTCATGGTCTAAATGGGCTTGCTGGTGCAATTGCAGGAATCTGGATCCCGTTGCAGTTCCTTTAAATTAAGTTATTAATTATCTCACTTCATTGTTTGAGGCTGGAATTGCCTACAGATCCATTAATGTAGCTTGCTCTGCTATTTCCGCCAGTCCCTCTTTTATTTCTAAAATTCCCATTGGCCAACATTCTACTATTTGTAGGTTAATGAAAGCTATTCGTATTAAAAAACCTAAACATAATTATTTTTGGGATGTGGATTTAGTAATTATTTTTTTTATAAATTGGACAGATAATAATGTAATCTCTAAAGCAACTAACATCTAAATTAGCTACTTTACTTTGTTTACTTTCTTGTAGAAGAGTTTCTGATGTTAGAGCTATAGATTACAACTCTAAAATGTTTTCCCCTCAAGGTTTTATTTTCTCTCTTTCTAGAATAACTAATACTTTATCTTCTTCTATTTTTTATCCATATTTTCATGACTATCCTAAACTATGTGTATCCTCTACTTCTATCAGTCGGTGGGTTAAGTGGATTATGACACCATCTGGTTTCTTGATTTACTTTGCTTTAAACTAGCAAAATATGAGTCTCTGTCCTTGTAATAAAATTCTGATTATCCTAACTTTGAATAATCTAAATTTTAGATAGAGAAGAGTATTTCCCCATCTCTTACTGTATCCCTCCCTATAAATAAAATGTTATTTCATTTATATCTTACATTAATTACATTTTTCGGCTCCAGTTCCAGCTATTCAAGGATTATAAAGAAATATCTTCAGTAATATTGCAGGACTCGGATCATCAAGTTTTCAAGCTCCCTTCTTCTCCTGCTTCAAGGAATTCTAACAAGTGTCCGCGGGACTGATTCTACAACCTCAAGTTTTCAGTCATTTTATTATATTTTTCAGTATATTTGTAAGTTTGTCAGACTTTTGTTCATTTTTTCATTCCTACCTTCTTTTGCCTCCTCGCAGCAAAGGTCAAGGAGGACATTTGATAGTGTATTGGTCTTTTATTAGCTCTGATGTTAGTTAATTGGTCACTGCAAATCTGACCACTATTTCTGTGTTCTGATTGGTTAATGTTTTTTTCTGTTTTATCTATGTTATTTCAAATGTTGTTTATGCGTTTAAGTGCTGTCCATAGCAGTAAAGGAAAATATAATGCAAAATACTCGTCTGTCTCTTTAATAAAATCTAGATTATTCTGTCACAAAGTTAGGATAATCGGAATTTATACATACAGAGCTATGTTTAACTATGGAGATAATTAAAAGATTTCACATTACAATCTTATGCATAATAAACAATATCTCATATGGATTTTCAAAGAGATATTCGCATATAGATCTTGAGATATCTAGGCATTTTCCATTAACAAAAGAAACGTGCAAAATTAAATATTTGGATTTTCATGTACACTTTTCGAGGAGAATACGTCCTGGGCTTTGTGCAACAGATTAGGGTTTTGTTTTTTTTCTATTTGTCTTCTCCATTGACTTATGTAGGGGAATAGGCGAACGTGCATGCAATTTGGCTTTATGGATTACTCGAGTTAACCAGAGCACAAAATAAGTTATTTTGCAACTTGTAATAGCTACGCAACCCCAAATGCGGAAAAAAAACACAATGCACACTCTTTTCGCGATTGCGAAAAACAGATTTGCCATGCAACTTGTAATCTTGCCCAAAGGGTGTTGAAAAAGTTAAAAACTGGACATGTTTGAAAGCATTCCAAGACAATATGGAATAATTGTATTATCTTGTGGATATGCAATACATTAAAACATCTATAGATGCCATTTTAGATGTGTATATCAATATAAAGTATTGTCTAGGTACATACATAAATATATATAAATATATATGTGTGTGTGCATACATACGTACGCATACATTAATACACACATACACATACATTCATATACATGCAAATACACCCTTCCAAGTCCAATACTTTTTCATGTACCAAATCCCTTTAAATCACTTTTAAAAATGTATTTTAATGCAAAACATATAATTTACTTTTAATATATATAAATATGAGTAAAAAACTGTATTGTAATATATTTTATATGTTTTTTATATACTTTTATTCTAGCCTTAACTCTTTGCTTCAGGTCTCAAGTTGCAATAACTTTTTTAGCTTGAACAAGTAATTCATCACTTGAAATTTGAGCGATTTTTTGCAACTGCACTATCCATTTAAATTGTCGGCTGTGCTCACATTCTCTGGTAGTAATTTTTTTTTAACCCTTGACGTATAGCATCAGATTGTGCGCTATTCTTACACAGAGTCACAATAAGGAAAGCGCACTCTGGCCCCTATTTAAGAAAGGTCTTGCTGACCTGATCCGACACTGCGGATCAGATCCTCAAGACCTCGCTGAATGCGTAGAGCAATATGCTCTCCGTATTCAGCATTGCACCAGCAGCTCACAAGAGCTGCTGGTGCAACGCCACCCCCTGCAGACTCGCGGCCAATCGGCCGCCAGCAGGGGGTGTCAATCAACCTGATCGTACACGATCGGGTTGATTTCTGGCGATTCCTGTCCGCCTGCTCAGAGCAGGCGGACAGGGTTATGGAGCAGCGGTCTTTAGACAACAGCTCCATAACTTGTGTTTCTGGTGAGTCTGAAGACTCGCCAGAAACTCAGGCCCACAAGCTCCCTACGGAGCTTGTTAAATGGGCCCCTATGTGCTGTCAATAGCTCTCCACTGTTGTAATCTGGACCTGATTGGGATATCCATCTTACAACAACCCCATGCAAGGCATATAGGGTATAGGATAACACTAAAATCAGTATGCTAACCAGATAGCATGCATGTGAGATGAGTGGCGTTCATAGGGAATGTAATTTTGACAAATATCTGCACGTTTATAAATATGAACAACCTATCTTTAAATTTACTTGAAAGAGTAACAGTTAAATTACATGCTACTAGTGCTCTGTTATATTGCATATTTTAGCTTTAGTTTTGACCTTTTTCTGCTCATTACTCTATCGTGATTATAGTGATTTCCAATTTGAGTGTCTTCTCTGACTCCTGAGCAATTGGTCTTAACAATGTAATGAAATAATTTATTGTCATGACAACAGGACATCATCAACGTCTAAAAGTATCTTTTAAAGTCCAAATAAAAAATCTTCTTAGCTGAGCTACATAGCATAGGTTGCCACTATAAAGTGAAGGGAACAAAACTAGTACTGTAAGAGTAAAATAATAGTGATGTAGAGGTAATTTTATTAATAGCTGTCTGAAAAGAAATAACACACTAGCCTTCCTCATATATGTAGGAAGAAGGTAAATATGTAGGTGTTCAGTTTTTCCGTTAAGAGACCTTTCCTTTTGGCATCGAGTGTTAGATTATTCGGGTTCTATTCCTTGTAAAGCAAGTGTATCTATTTCCTTTGGGTTTTGACAGTTTTTTTATTTAGTTGGAAACAGGATTTTTATGAGGCCTTGTCTTTGGTAGTGAAGTAAGTCACTGACAAAGGTGATCTGGTGATCTGTCGGTAGAGAGTTAGTGAATGTGCAGTACAAAGATGATCCTTTGAAGAATGGTATAAGATGGCTTTAAAGGGACACTCCAGCCAAAATTGTAATCCACATGGATACATTTCAGTTTTGAATACAAGCATTTTTGTAATATACAAGTATTAGCAAAAATACTTCTAATACATGCTATAGTTGATTCAAAAGTGTTTAAGTATGCTCTATGCACCAGCATTTTAAGCACATCACTTGCTCAGATAGTCTAAGGTGCTTCTGACAGCTGGTAATAACTCAGATGGTTAATTGCTGACATGCTATAAGACCCACTGGTGCTCTGAGCAGTTGCAGTATTTAAAATGCTGGTGCACTGAGAATATTTAGCTATGCTTCACATGTGCATGCAGAGAAAAATGTTAACACTAAAACAGCGATAAATTGACTTGAAGAATTTCTACCAATACATGCATATTGCAAATATGTTAATTTTATATTCAAAGATGTAATTAATTTAAGTTTGTTTACATGCCTTTACAGTCTGGACTCTAACTTAAGGTTCAATATGTTTATCTGTTTAAGGCCCTGATATTCAAAGCATCAACAGACTGTCAAGAAACTCTCTCGAGATATTCAAAGAAAGGGAGTGTGTCCGAGCAATGCCGGGGAGCAGCAATGTCTCTCCCATAGAAGTCAATCAGAGCGTGATGTCACCACCCGCATGGCCGCCATCGCCGCTTGTCTGCATTTTTCTGCGACCGGGGCCCTATTTGAAGTGGGCCCACATGGCACAGACAGTGCGCTCACTGAAACTAAAATTATTTTCTGTGTAGGCACACTCCAAATATTGCCATGGGGACCTAAGTTTAATTACACTAACTACCTCAGGCGTTGTAGACTCAACAGCTAATAGCTATTGAGACAAACATGGCTGCTACCCTCCCTGCAACCTGCACTTCGCTGATTTGAACATATCGATCTTGTGTCGATGTGTCCGAATCAAAGTACAGTCTACTCCCACTAGCATGACCCACTAACTCTCCCTGAACATCTATAACTTTGTCACGCCTAACCTACACTCCCCCTGCACCACCTTGTTACCTCCCAGCGACCACCTACACGTACATCACAGCTAACATACACTCCGCCTGCACTGCTTAGCTAACTCCCCCTGACTGCCTACACCTACGTCATGCCTAACCTACACACCCAAGAATGCCAAGCTAAGCCCCTAATACTGCCTTCACTGACATAATGTTTAACTTACACTCCCCTGGAAGAGCCAAGCTAACTCACACATGCTGCCTACTGTCTGAAAAATACCTCACTATAATAAAAATATACTAAATAGTATAGGCCTCCCCATTATAACTATGAGTCTATGTAGCTAAAATTATAATCAATGTTTAAATAATGTGTCACAGAGATGAGCTAAAATGCCAGTGGCGAACCGCCGGAGGGCCAGCAAAACCTTGCCGGCCTAACCAAGCTCCTGGAAGCGCAGGACAAGAATTGAGCAACAGTCAGCTGCTTCTTAAAAGGGGTGCCCATTGAGCAGTGTGCAGGGGATCAAGTCACCCTTTTACTATGTTGTTGGCAATTTAATGAAGCACCTAGGGATACCACTTGTTTGGGGGTGCTACCTTCTGGGAGGAATGGGGGACCGGAATAGAAAGGTCGCTCATTCCTCCCAGAAGGTAGTACACCCAAACAAGGGGTATCCCTAGGTGCCTCATCAAATTGCTGCCAAAATAGTAAAAGTGCAACTTGAAACCTGCTCTATCGGCACCCCTTTTAAGAAGCTATGGGCCAGGGCTCAATTCTGGTCCTGTGCTAAGTTTCAGGAGCCCATCTAGGACAGCAAAGTTTTTCCGGCCCTCCGTCATTTAGCACATCTCTTTGACAAAATATGTATTGTCATGTACAATATAGATTATTTAAAGTATTATAGATATCTTAAAATGGATTTAATGATGATTGCTATTATTTCAAACATAAATATATATTTGAAAATATATGTTTATTTTTAAAATAATAGAAAGCATAATTAAATAACTTTTTCTCTATAGATATATATAATGCTTTAAACAATATGCATTGTACATGACTATGCATATCATATCATTTAAACATTGACCCCTAAACTGCCATAACTTAAAACTAACTGTACAAGCTTAGGCCCTACATATAAATATTCAATATTTAAATGATGCAATGTTATGTAGCATGCATATTTTTTAAATATTTGCATATAAATTATAATGCAATTAATGTTATTTGTTGTGTTTATCATTTGTTATTAAAATTCTACATAACTGCATGCCTGGTATGTAAAAAATAGATTTAATGCTACTGACTACTATGACATAAATATATATTAACATATATATCTATGTTATCACTAATAAACACAACACAACAATACGTAAAGCATTATGCAACATACATGTATAACAGTTTAAATATTTAATATCAATGCAAGGCCTGATTATATTATATCTATACAATGTTTGAAATAAACTATACATGGTCATGTATAATGCGTATTAGTTTAAGTATTGGATATATACATTAAAAGGTAGATATTATTGTTTGATGCATCTATTATTTTAAATATAACTATAATTTTAAAATAGATATTTATGTTTTAAAAGACAGTTGCATTATATTTATAGTATTACATAACTGCATGACTGTTATGTAATAATACAATTATAATAATAATGCCATTTATAGCATAAATATACATTTTAAAATATTTATGATTTATAGATTTATGTTTACAATAAAAAACACACAAAAAAATGAATGTATGTTAATTTATATACAATAATTAAAAGAATATGCATAATCCATAAGAATGCATAATATTTAAAAAATTGTTGATAAATGCAATATTAACCCCTAAGGTGCCCTAACCTAATGACCTAGCAATCAACCCCCATATAGGTATGGGGGTGGTTAGGAGATTAAGGTCTAATAAATGGTTACCATCAATTATTACCTATTCAACCCAAATACCATTATAGGGGGTTGTTAGGAGTGTAAGGCCTAATAAATACTAACTATTATTAATCACCTAATCAACCCCCATCAAGGTATGGGGGTGGTTAGGAGATTAAAGCATAAACCTCAACCTCAAAGAATATAAAAAATGTGTGCCACTGTAAATAAGTTCACATAATAAAGGCGCCAGTTCAGACTTCCATCCAAAGGTTAAAACCACATTAAGGATCAGCTCTGTTCCAAATTTAAATTCAAGATACTACAAAAGAATAAAAAGAGAAGGCACTCCACCTTTTACTATATGGGTAAACTGCCTAGTAACCATAATTTAGTGTTATTCTAGAGTAAACCAATAGATGGCACATCTAATATATTTTACAAGAGTGTAATTTCAGAATAAAATTTTGGTGATAACCAATAGAGCACTTTTCTAATTTTAATAATATTATCTATGGGTAATGGGAATTCCTTGATAAAGCTCATTAGCGAAACGTACGTCGGATATATCTTTCCTTGGCGTCCATTCAAGTATCTGCACACCGAAAGGGAGAGCAACATATACTGGACATTCAAGTGGGAGGTTGTGTGGTTAAGTTTCTGCACTCCTTACCACTGTCTCTGCTTACTTTGAGCAATTACTACATTTGTATTGCCAATCCTGTTGTACATGGTGTTTTCACCAGCTCTTGTGACACTTTTTATATTTGAATTTTAATAAATCTTTTTATCCAAATATCCTGTACAAGTAACTGTTTACCCAACAGTATAAAGTGGGTGTGCGCATTCACCTGAGCTTGGTTATAGCTCCATCCCATGTGAGTAATCATTTGTACACACATATTCTGCACTGAAATAAGGTTACAGAGTTACGCTATGTGGCATATTTTTTCTTTTATATGAGGATGAAACAAGAAAGATCAGAAGATTGAAGATTCTCAGGAAGAATCCATATATCCTTATATGAACTTTACACACACGTTTTTACTTTATTATATATTTTTTTTTGTGTCACTATTTATCACACCTTTTTGCATCTTTATCACATTTATTATATGCAATATTCTGCCTAAAGAAGAAGTACCATATAGTACTAGGAAAAGCATTGCAGTATTTTATTATTGTTTTTAATGCTTTAATAAATAAATCCCCTGTGCCTTAGGTTTTTTGGGCTGAATCACATTGGTTTGGTGATTTAATATACCCACTTGATACTAGTGAAGTCTATCTTTGTTCCTGAACAAGCTGTGCTTACTGGAGGGAGCTAGCTGGGGCTCTGATTCACCTAGTCAGCCTATATTGCACTTATTTTAGTGCATTTAAAATTGTGAGTATTCTTTCTCGTGTATAAGAAGCATTCGGCTAGATTACGAGTTGTACGTTAAGGTAAAAAAGCAGCGTTAACAGGCCCTAACACTGTATTTTTATGCCCGCTGCTATTAGGAGTCTTGCAGGATTAGGGGCACTGCACACTTCTTTGGCCTTACCGAAAAACAACTTACGTAAACTTCGTAAAGTTTTTTTTCTATGGGACTTCCATAGCGCCGGTATTACGAGTCTGTCCTGGGAGGCCAAAAAGTGAGCGGTACAACCCTCTACCTCCAAGATCCCTAACGCATTCTAAAGTCAGTAGTTAAGAGTTTTATGGTACAACGCCATAGCATAAAACTCATAACTAAAGTGCTAAAAAGTACACTAACACCCATAAACTAGTCAGAGTTGGTTAGAATGTAATGGACACTATAAATGCGGTGCAACAAGATGTAAAGCATATTTATATGCACTGTCTTGTAAAACCTTTCAGTCTGCAAGTACTCTAAAAGTATTTATGATGGATGCCTGTACTAACTATCAGAGTACTTATGTTGTGTATTTAATTACATGCTATGACTGTCAGAAACAATATGTAGGTCTTACGACAAGGGAAGCCAGGGATAGGATCAAAGAACATATCAATGATATTAAGTCAGAGGATCCAGACTCACAAGTAGCCAGACATTATAAATATTGCCATGATGGCAATATAGATAAACTAAAATGGCAAGTCATTGAATGGGTTAGAACCTCTAAAAGAGGTGGAGATAGAGACAGGATGCTTCACACACGCAAATCATTTTGGATCTTTAAACTTAAAACCCGGGTACCAGATGGATTAAATATACAAAATGATCTTATTAATTTTTGGCGGTAACTATGATATGTTGGTTTACTTTTTGTATATTAGTGATCTATTAATTATCAACACAGGTTATGGTATACATTTATTGGTTCATTTTACCAATATGTATTTAAATTTAAGTTACTGAACTGTTGGTAAAGGGCTCTCCTAATTATTTATACATATGATACAATTCCTACATTAAGCTTACACTAATATCTATATGAATCTAATTGTGGATTTATGTCCATATAAACTATAAGAGTTATTTTCTAGTAGTAGTTGGATGGATGATGCATTATTATTCTATGTTTTCTTAGGGAGTTTTTCTTACACACTGTGCCACCCTTGATTATTATTGTAAGGTACTGGGGCATATTATGGTTTATAATTATACATTTTTAACCATAACTGAGTACACATATGCACCTTCTAAACATTCTTCTGGAAAATATGTGTGGCTTATTTTGATTCACTGTGTTAAACTTTAATAGGATATTATTCCTTACATGTACAATGACTTCTTGTTAGAATATTTTCTCATTTGTGGCATTTGAAATTAAGGTGATATATGTTTTACTTAGACTCCTTAACCTTATAATAGGTATTTGCCATAAATTATCTTAATTATATATTCTTTAGTCTATTTGTCATGTTACATTCTTTTTCTATATTTGTAACTTAAGTAGCACAGATAACATTAATTAGCAACACACTCTTTATTATTAAGAAGTGATACACTTTTTTGACCACAGGCATTATGTCCTTTATTCCTTTTGTCCTGGATTAGCAATGGTTAAAAACTTCTATGTTGCTGTTTACGTCAGAGTGATTTTCTAATTTAAGAGGACTGTGAGCTAGAGACAGCACAGTCTATGAGTAAGGCAGGAGCTGAAACATGTTAGACCGCTGCTGTCCTAGCTCACTCTGATTATTATTTTTGCACTGAAGTATGCATGCTTTTTATCCATACATTCTGCTAGAAGTAAAAAATAATTACAAGTTTTTTTAAACTAATTACACCTAATCTAATCCCCCTAATAAAATAAAAAAGCCCCCCAAAATAATAAAAAGCCCTACCTTATACTAAATTACAAATAGCCCTTAAAAGGGCCTTTTGCAGGGCATTGCCCCAAAGTAATCAGCTCTTTTACCAGCCCTTAAAAGGGCCTTTTGCGGGGCATTGCCCCAAAGTAATCAGCTCTTTTACCTGTAAAAAAAAGTACAATACCCCCCCAACATTAAAATCCACCACCCACACACCTAACCCTACTCTAAAACCCACCCAATCCCACTTAATAAAACCTAACACTAACCCCTTGAAGATCACGCTACCTTGAGAAGTCTTCACCCAACCGGGCCAAAGTCCTCAATGAAGCCGAGCGAAGTGGTCCTCCAGACGGGCATTTCCACATAGGAATCAATGGGGCTGCGTTAGGAGCTTTACGCTGCTTTTTTTCAGCCGGCTCTCCCCCATTGATTCCTATGGAGAAATCGTGCACAAGCACGTTTTACCTGCTCACCACTAACATAAGCAGCGCTGGTATCGAGGTGAGATGTGGAGCAAAATTTTGCTCTCCGCTCACTTTTCTGCGGCTAACGCCGGGTTTGTAAAAGCCCGTAATACCAGCGTTGTCTGTAGGTGAGCGGTGAGCATAAACTGCTCGTTTGCACTGCACACCATTACCGACAAAACTCGTAATCTAGGTGATTGTTTCTGGCAATAAACGTTAAGTTTTAAATTTTGAGCCTGTTTGCCCTGCCTCACCTTTTTTCTTTTACTTTGTATACTGGCATTGGCAGGCTAGCAGGAAGTCTGCAGGCGGTTTGCAGGGAACGCTGAAAGTGGTTGCATTATCACAGAGGAGTCACGGCTTCTATGTTTACACCTGATGCTGACGTAACAGGAGGAGGATCAACCTTGGAGGAGACAGACTGGGACCGGGACTGAAGCCTGTGCAGTGAACGGCGGAAGGCTATCGACGGAGTAAAAGTATTGTGTCTCCCTTTAACAGCCTGTTAGGACTTTGTAATTTTGAGAGTATATCTCTGGTTCTGATCATCTGTTACGTGCACCTGTTTGAGCGCTGCTTATGGGAATATTTGGAGGAGTGGACCCATAAACTACCTATTAACCCCTAAACCGAGGCCCTCCCGCTTCGCAAATACTAAAATAATTTTTTTAACCCTTAATCTGCCGCTCCGGACATCACCGCCACTATAATAAACGTATTAACCCCTAAACCGCCGCACTCCCGCCTCGCAAACACTAGTTAAAAAATATTAATCCCTAATCTGCTATCCCTAACATCGCCGCCACCTACCTACATTTATTAACCCCTAATCTGCCGTCCCCAACGTCGCCGCCACTATATTAAATGTATTAACCCCTAAATCTAAGTCTAACCCTAACCTTAACACCCCCTAACTTAAATATAATTTAAATAAATCTAAATAAAACCTATAACAGCCAATAGAATGTGAGCTCAATCGTATTGGCTGATTGGATCAGCCAATAGGATTGAACTTCAATCCTATTGGCTGATTGCATCAGCCAATAGGATTTTTTCTACCTTAATTTCAATTGGCTGATAGAATTCTATCAGCCAATCGGAATCTAAGGGACGCCATCTTGAATGACATCACTTAAAGGTACCTTCATTCAGTAAGAAGACTCCGGATAAAGAGGATGCTCCACATCGGATGTCTTGAAGATGGACCCGCTCCGCGTCGGATGGATGAAGATAGAAGATGCCGTCTGGATAAAGACTTCTGCCCGTCTGGAGGACCACTTTGCCCGGCTTGGATGAAGAATTCTCCCGGCTTCGTTGAGGATTTCGGCCTGGTTGGATGAAGACTTCTGCCGCTTCCTTGAGGATGTATGTCCGGCCTTCAGAACTGTAAGTCGATCTTCAGGGGGTTAGTGTTAGGTTTTTTAAAGGGTGTATTGGGTGGGTTTTATTTTTAGGTTAGGGTTTGGACTTGCAATAGAGATAACTGCCCTTTTAAGGGCAATGCCCATCCAAATTCCCTTTTCAGGACAATGGGAGCTTAGGTTTTTTTAGTTAGTATTTTATTTGGGGGGGTTGGATGTGTGGGTGGTGGGTTTTACTGTTGGGGGGGTTGTTTGTATTTTTTTTACAGGTAAAAGAGCTGATTACTTTGGGGCAATGCCCCGCAAAATGCCCTTTTAAGGGCTATTGATAGTTTAGTTTAGGCTAGGTTTTTTTTTTATTTTGGGGGGCTTTTTTATTTTGATAGGGCTATTAGATTAGGTGTAATTAGTTTAACCCCTTAATGACAACTGACGTACCAGGTACGTCATGCATTAACAAGCAGTTAATGACAATGGACGTACCTGGTGCGTCAGTTGTCTAACAGAGTGCTGGAAGTGATCACAATCACTTCCAGCAGCTCTGAGGGTATTGCAGTGATGCCTCGATATGGAGGCATCCTGCAATACCCCTTTACAAGACTCTGATGCAGAGAGAGCCACTCTGTGGCCCTCTCTGCACCGGTAGTGATGGTGCCGATGGTGCCTTTGTCTGGTGGGAGGAGGGAGCGTGTGTGCGCGCCTGCACGTGCGCGGGTGTGCGTGTGCACGTGGGCGCGCGTGTACACGTGGGCGCGCGTGCACGTGCACATGCACATGCGCTCATTAGCCACACTGACACCAATGAAAAAGGAAGGGGAAAAAAAGTTTTTTGTTTTTTTTTACATTTAAAAGGATCTGGGAGGGGGAGGGGGTGGGGGTATTGTGGGGGGGCTGCTACACTACAGAAATAATTAAGCATACAAATAAAAGTTATAAATAACATTAAAATAGTTTGGTTTGTGGGGCCAAACTGGGTACTGGCAGACAGCTGCCAGTACCCAAGATGGCGGTAATTAGGTAGGGGAGAGGGTTAGAGAGCTGGAGGGGGGGATCAGGGAGGTTGGTGCTAAGGCAGGGGTCCATCACAACTAAAATATTTTATAATTTTTATTTTTATTTAAAAAAAAAAAAACTCTTTTATTTAGTACTGGCAGACTTTCTGCCAGTACTTAAGATGGCGGTAACAATTGTGGGGTGGGGGAGGGAAGAGAGCTGTTTGGGAGGGATCAGGGGGTGGGATGTGTCAGGTGGGAGGCTGATCTCTAAAATTAACCCTGCAAGCTCCCTACAAGCTACCTAATTTAACCCCTTCACTGCTGGGAATAATTAATGTGTGGTGCGCAGCAGCATTTAGCGGCCTTCTAATTACCAAAAAGCAACGCCAAAGCCATATAAATCTGCTATTTCTGAACAAAGGGGATCCCAGAGAAGCTTTTACAACAATTTCTGCCATAATAGCACAAGCTGTTTGTAAATAATTTCAGTGAGAAACCTAAAATTGTGAAAAATGTAATTTTTTTTTTTTATTTGCTCGCATTTGGCGGTGAAATGGTGGCATAAAATATACCAAAATGGGCCTAGATCAATACTTGGGGTTGTCTACTACACTACACTAAAGCTAAAATTAACCCTACAAGCTCCCTACAAGCTCCCTAATTAACCCCTTCACTCCTGGACATAATACACGTGTGGTGCGCAGCGGCATTTAGCGGCCTTCTAATTACCAAAAAGCAACCACAAAGCCATATAAGTCTGTTATTTCTGAAAAAGGGGATCCCAGAGAAGCATTTACAACCATTTGTGCCATAATTGCAGAAGCTGTTTGTAAATAATTTCAGTGGGAAACCTAAAGTTTGTGACAAAATTTGTGAAAAAGTGAACTTTTTTTTTTTTTTATCGCATTTGGCGGTGAAATGGTGGCATGAAATATACCAAAATGGGCCTAGATCAATACTTTGGGATGTCTTCTAAAACAAAATATATACATGTCAAGGGATATTCAGGTATTCCTGACAGATATCAGGGTTCCAAAGTAACTAGCGCTAATTTTGAAAAAAAGTGGTTTGGAAATAGCAAAGTGCTACTTGTATTTATTGCCCCATAAATTGCAAAAAAAGCAAAGAACATGTAAACATTGGGTATTTCTAAACTCAGGACAAAATTTATAAGCTATTTAGCATGGGTGTTTTTTGGTGATTGTAGATGTGTAACAGATTTTGGGGGTCAAAGTTAGAAAAAGTGTGTTTTTTTCCATTTTTTCCTCATATTTTATCATTTTTTTTTAGTAAGTTATAAGATATGATGAAAATAATGGTATCTTTAGAAAGTCCATTTAATGACGAGAAAAACGGTATATAATATGTGTGGGTACAGTAAACGAGTAAGAGGAAAATTACAGCTAAACACAAACACAGCAGAAATGTAAAAATAGCCATTGTCATTAAGGGTAAGAAAATTGAAAAATGGTCCGGTCATTAAGGGGTTAAATATCTTGTAATTTGTTTATTATTTACTGTAATTTAGTGTTGTTGTTTTTTTTTGCTTTTTAGCTAATTGTATGTAATTAGCTTTTTTGCTAATTGTATGTAATTGTATGTAACTTAGGTTAGGTTTTATTTTACAGGTACTTTTGTATTTAATTTAGCTAGGTAGTTATTAAATAGTTAATAACTATTTAGTAACTATTCTACCTAGTTAAAATAAAAACAATCTTGCCTGTAAAATAAAAATAAACCCTAAAATAGCTACAATGTAACTATTAGTTATATTGTAGCTAGCTTAGGGTTTATTTTATAGGTATTTAGTTTTAAATAGGAATTATTTAGGTAATAATATAAATTTTTATTTAGATTTATTGTAATTATATTTAAGTTAGGGGTGTTGGGGTTAGGGTTAGACTTAGATTTAGGGGTTAATACCTTTCGTATAGTGGTGGCGACGTTGGGGCGTCAGATTAGGGGTTAATAAGTGTAGTTAGGTTGCGGCAACATTGGGGGAGGGATATTAGGGGTTAATAAATGTAATGTAGGTGTCGGCGATGTTGGGGGCAGCAGATTAGGGATTCATAAGTATAATGTAGGTGGCGGCGGTGTCCAGAAAAGAAGATTAGGGGTTAATAAGTATAATGTAGGTGGCGACGATGTCGGGGGCAGCAGATTAGGGTTAATAAGTGTAAGATTAGGGGTGTTTAGACCCGGGGTTCATGTTAGGGTGTTAGGTGTAAACATAACTTTTATTTCCCCATAGGAATCAATGGGGTTGCGTTACCGAGATTTACGCTGCTTTTTGGCAGGTGTTAGACTTTTTCTCAGCCGGCTCTCCGCATTGATTCCTATAGGGAAATTGTGCACGAGCACGTACGACCAGCTCACCGCTGACTTAAGCAGCGCTGGTATTAGAGTGCGGTAAGAAGCACAATTTTGGAGTGCGGTAAGAAGCACCTATTTTGTATTTTTTAACCTTTTATCTACGGAGACGTCCGTTTTATAAATATCCCTCACTGTGGAATAAATGTATGTTTAAATCTTAGACATCTATCTGTTTTTAATTTTGAATTAGTCTATCTAAATTATCCTGCATTATCACCTTTAGCTATAGCACTCCTGATTTCCCCCTTTTATGTTTATTCAATTTTACCTAGCTAGGGACTCTTAGGTATTTTTAGGAGTTTGGTGTATCACCCTGCGCTCATTAGTATAACTTCCTTAAGAAGCACAATTTTGCTCTACGCTCACTTCTTGCCTTTTAACACCGGGTTTGTAAAAACCCGTAATACCAGCGCTGCAGGTAAGTGAGCGGTGAGAAAAACAGCTTGTTAGCACCGCATAGCTTCTAACGCAAAACTCGTAATCTGGCCGTATGTGTGGTGGAGTAGAGCAGTGAAATATTATACCATTAGAGCACCCTCTCTTTTTATTCTTCTGCAGTAAACCCCCACCTACCAACGCAAACTAGAACTACACTAACACCTACCCCCCAAAATAAAAAGCCCCTCTAAACTAAGGCCCCCTCTAAACTAAACCCCCAAAGTTTCAAAACATAATAAACTACTGTATCACATTAAAAAAACACCATTATACTGGACAGATGGCTCAGCATGCTAAGGCACTGTGGCTGAGCTCTGTAGCAACCCAAGATTTGCAGGTTCGATCCCCGGTGAGGTCCACTCAGCCTTTCATCCTTCTGAGGTCGATAAAATGAGCAACGCCTTGAGACCCTTACGGGTGATTAGCCACGCTTTACAAGTACCCAATACAATACAATAACTAACACTAATTTACATGCCCCATAAAATAAAAAAACCCTAAATGTTGTACTTACCTTTGGGAAATATGGCTCCTATTGATCCAAAGTTGGGCCCTCTTTGCCCCAGTTCCTCTCACTAGGGGCCAATTTTCATGGCGGTGGAGACTGACTTCAGCAGCCTCTTACTCCGCTGGGCAATCTTCTTCCACATCAGAGCCCTTTTCATCCCTGTTCCCGGTCCCGGGGGTCCATCTTCATGGCAGCGGAGGTGGACTTTGGTGGCCTCTTCTTCCACTTCTGCTCTGAAATCTTTTTCCACGTCTGGGCCATTTTCATCCCAGTTTCTGGTGCCAGGTGGCCCATCTTCACGGAGGCAGACTTCGGCGGCCTCTTCCGCTGCCTCGCATCTTCTTTTCTTCGGCTCTCTTCCTCGAATCCTCGTCTTCATGCAGTTACCACTGCACACTGAAATTCCTGAAGCTTGGAACCCTAATACATAGGGGTACCACTTAATCCCGATTGGCTGATTTTAAATCAGTGAATACCTATTGGCTGATTTCAATTAGTCAATAGCAAGAACATGTTTTAATTTAAATTCTAATCATCCAATAGAAAGGGATAACTAGAATTTTGCTATTGGCTGGTTCTAATCAGCCAATAGGGATTGACTGATTTAGCCAATTGGGTTTAAGTGGTACCCTTATATATTGGGGTTCCACTCTCCTGGAATTTCAGTGATCAGCAGCGACTGCATGAAGATGAGGGCTCACGGAAGAGAACCGAAGAAAAGAAGATGCAGAGTGGAGGCGGGAGAAGAGGCCACCAAAATACTCCTCTGCCAATGAGAAAATAGGCACTCGGTGCCAGGAACCGGGATGAAGAGGGCCCTGATGAGGAAGAAGATTGAGGAGAGGAGGTTGCGGAAGAGGCCCCCGAAGTCCAATACCACTGAAGATGGGCCCCTGTCACCAGGAACAGTGATAAAGAAGGCCCAAAGTCGGATCAAGAGGAGTCGGATTTCAAAACGATAAATACAACTTTTCTTGATTAGTTAGGGCTTTTTGGGTTTTTTTTTTATTTTTACTTTTCTTTTCTAGTATAGATTTTTAGGTAGATTTTGTTATTTTGCCGCGTTACTTGTATTGTAGAGGGGGTTTTAGAATTGTTTTTGAAATGTAAAAGAGCTGAAATAACTTTAGGGCAATGCTCTACAAAAGGTCCCTTTAAGGGCTATTGTAATGTATTTTAGTGTTAGTGTTTTTTTTGTTTTGGGTGGGTTTTTTATTTTATGGGGCATATAAATTAGTGTTAGGTATAATGATGGGTTTTTTATTTTAGATACTGTAGTTTATGATTTTTTTGTAACTTAGATTTTTTTTTAATTTTGTTTGTAACTTAGGGGGTTTAGATTAGAGGGGGGTTAGTATAGAGGGGGGGTTAAGTGTTAGATAGAGTAGGGTGAGATTGTGTTTATGGTTGTGGCAGTTTAGGTTTATTTTTCTTTTGGTATTGTAACTTAGGGGGTTTAGTTTAGATGGGGGTAGGTGTTAGGATAGTTTGCGTTTAAGGAATGTGGCGGTATAGGAGTTAATAGGATAGATACTTGCAGATGGTATGTGTTGGTTAATAGGATAGACACTTGTTGTGGGGTTTTGGTGGTATAGGAGATAATAGGATATATACTTGTGGTGGATATGTGTCTGTTTAGATCTTTATAAGTGTAGTGTTAGTTTGCGATTGTAAGGTACTTTGATTTAGAGGTATTAGGATTAGTGGTTAGGCACGGCAGTTCTATTGCAAATAATCTTTTACTATACATTTCCAATATGGGCGGTAACCAATGCCAGTTATAGTAAACGCCTCTTGGCAATGCCACTATGTCGGAAGCTTGGAATATTTCGACAGGCTCACTCTACATAGTGGCGGATCCTTTGGAATATTTTGCCACCTCGTAGCACTTTCAATCATTGGGGCCAAAGAGATAGTCCAGTCAAAATTAAAATTTCCCGATTCAGATACGCAATGCACTTTTAAACAACTTTCTTATTTACCTTTATCATCAAATTTGCTTTGTTCTCTTGGTATTCTTTGTTGAAAGCTAAACCTAGGTAGGCTTATATGCTGATTTCTAAGCCTTTGAAGCATTTCTCTTATTTTAGTGCTTTTTTACAGTTTTTCACGGTTAGACAGTGCTAGTTCATGTGTGCCATATAGATAACATTGTGCTCACTCCCTTGGAGTTCACTGATTTGCTAAAATGCACGTCTGTCAAAACTGAAAAATGAGTAACAAAGGGATTATGTATCTTTTTAAACAAAATCTGAGGACGGGGGTGAAACCCCGAAACGTCACGTAGTAAACTATTTTGTTGAAAACTTAAACGGAGAGTGCCTGCTTCTTTTTGAGATTATTTGCACTTTTGCTGTGCACCCCGGATTGATAACTATTTTCCATTAAGTCATTATAATAAACTTTTTATATGTGATATACAATACGTTGTCTCTGTTTCATGTAACTGGTGTTTTTCATGCTATGTTCTTTTAATATTTCTTTTACAAACTGTCTCTTGGCTCTCTACATATTCCATAAAAATAATAAGATTTCATAAATATGCACAGAAAACCAGGAACGTATGCCAGCGAAAGGTATGCAGATAGCAGAATTACTCAGAGGTTGCCCCTTGGGTAATATAACTGACGAATAAACATCTCTTCAATGATCAAGCTGCCGTTTTCTAGATTGAAAGAAAAGGTCAACAACATCTTAGAAATGTTTCAGAGATTTAGTTATCTAAAACAAAACAATTACACACCTGACTCTCAGTAACCAGGCAGCTGTCAAAAAGAGTGTTTACATTTTGCAATAATTAATTAATTCCATTCTAAGGTATTCCAATCCATCAGAAGCATAGTCATTTAGGACTGGCATGACCATTCTTTTTTTTTCCATTGTTTAATTTCCCTCATTTCTATGTAAAGAGCTGCAGCCAAGTGTTCAGGGTTGCATCAGCCTAAAATGTTTAATTTCTATATATAAATCAAATATTCTAACACACTACATTAACTATTTTTTATTTATATTCAGCTAGATTACGAGTTTTGAACACTATAGGGATTTTAACGACCACAACAAAAGCGGCGTTATTTCACCTCCCTATAGCGCTGATATTACAGGTTTTTGAAAAGCAGATTTGTGCGGGCATAATGGATGCGCTGAGCTCCATACCGCACCAAAAACAAGCGCTGCTTTGACATGCTTGTGTACAATTTCCCCATAGACATCAATGAGGAGAGCTGGCAAAAAAAAAGCCTAACACCTGCTATAGCGGAATGGAAAGCTCCGTAACGCAGCCCCTATTGTTCCTATTGGAACAGCCAATAGGATTTTAGCAGCTCTAATTCCTATTGCCTGATTGAAATCCTTCAGCCAATAGGAATGCAAGGGATGCCATCTTTGATAGCATCACTTGCATTGAAGCTTCAGTTTACGGCGGAGACTGTATGAAGAGGATGCTCCGTGCCGGATGTCTTCAGGATGGACCCGCTCTGCGCCGGATGGATGAAAATAGAAGAGGCCGCTTGGATGAAGACTTCTTACTGCATGGTTGAGGACTCCGCCAGATGGATGAAGATAGAAGAGGCCGTCTGTATGAGGACTTCTTGCCCCATAGATGAGGACTTCACCGGCTGGATGAATCCTTCAAGCGGGACTTCAACAACAGTAAGTGGATCATCGGGGGGTTAGTGTTAGGTTTTTTTAAGGGTTTTTTGGGTGGGTTTTTATTTTAGCTTAGGGTTTGGGCTTTTCATAAAAGAGCTGAATGCCCTTTTCAGGGCAAGGCAAAAGAGCTAAATGCCTTTTTAAGGGCAAATCCCATACAAATGCCCTTTTCAGCACATTAAAATCTAAATTAAGAAACACAATTAGTGCATGGAAAAAAGAGCTGCCAACGCACCCTCTAAATATTAATAATAGTAAATAACAATCCCAGCACAATTAAAACATAAATTGTATGTAAGCTGGAAATGACTGAAACAATGGCCCCGATATTCAAAACATTGATGGATAGTGATGCCGCGATTAGTTCGCCGGTGAATAGTTCCCGGCAAACATAGCATGTTCGCGTTCGCCTCGGCGGGCGAACATATGCGATGTTCGATCCACCCCCTATTCATCATCATTGAGTAAACTTTGACCCTGTACCTCACAGTCAGAATACACATTACAGCCAATCAGCAGCAGACCCTCCCTCCCAGACCCTCCCACCTCCTGGACAGCATCCATTTTAGATTCATTTGGAAGCTGCATTCTTAGTGAGAGGAGGGACAGTGTAGCTGCTGCTGATTTAATAGATAAATTGATAGCTAGGCTAGTGTATTCAGTGTCCACTACAGTCCTGAAGTACTCATGTGATCTCTGCTGTAAGAACAGCACCCCAAAAAGCCCTTTTTAGGGCTAGAACATCAGTCTGTTTTTCTTTTTTTTTCCCTGTGTAATCTAATTGCAGTTGCCTGCCTGCCAGCGTGTGTGTCAGGCCCACAGCGTATACTGTGCCCACTTGCCCAGTGCCACCACTCATATCTGGTGTAACAGTAGTGTACATTTAAAAAAAAAACACTTTTTTGACTGTGAAATAATAGCATACAGCTGCCAGTACCCAAGATGGCCGCCAATAAGGCAGATGGGGAGGGTTAGAGAGCTGTTTTGGGGGGGATCAGGGAGGTTGGGGGCTAAGGGGGGATGCTACACCACAGCATATGTAAATATGCTAAAAAATATATATATTTTTTTTAAAAAACCTTTTATTTTAGTACTGGCAGACTTTCTGCCAGTACTTAAGATGGCGGGACAATTGTGGGGTGGGGGAGGGAAGGGAGCTGTTTGGGAGGGATCAGGGGGTCTGATGTGTCAGGTGGGAGGCTGATCTCTACACTAAAGCTAAAATTAACCCTGCAGGCTTAATTTTAACCCCTTCACTGCTAGCCATAATACACGTGTGATGTGCAGCAGCATTTAGCGGCCTCCTAATTACCAGAAAGCAACGCCAAAGTCATATATGTCTGCTATTTTTGAACAAAGGGGATCCCAGAGAAGCATGTACAACCATTTGTGCTATAATTACACACGCTGTTTGTAAATAATTTCAGCGAGAAACCTAAAATTGCGAAAAAAATTAAGTTTTTTTTAAATTTGATCGCATTTGGCGGTGAAATGGTGGCATGAAATATACCAAAATGGGCCTAGATCAATACTTTGGGTTGTCTACTACACTTAAGCTAAAATTAACCCTAAAAGCTCCCTACATGCTCCCTAATTAACCCCTTCACTGCTGAGCATAAAACACGTGTGGTGCAGAAGTGGCATTTAGCAGCCTTCTAATTACCAAAAAGCAACGCCAAAGCAAGTCTGCTATTTCTGAACAAAGGGGATCCCAGAGAAGCATTTACAACCATTTATGCCATAATTGCATAAGTTGTTTGTAATAATTTCTGTGAGAAACCTAAAGTTTGTGAAAAAGTGAACAATTTTTTTTTATTTGATCGCATTTGGCGGTGAAATGGTGGCATGAAATATACCAAAATGGGCCTAGATCAATACTTTGGGTTGTCTACTACACTACACTACACTTAAAGGGACAGTATAGTCAAAATTAAACTTTCATGATTCAGATAGGGCATGCAATTTTAAACAACTTTCCAATTTACTTCTATTATCTAATTTGCTAAATTCTTTAGATATCCTTTGTTGAAGAAATATCAATGCACATGTGTTAACCAATCACACAAGGCCTGTATGTGCAGCAACCAATCAGCAGCTACTGAGTATATCTAGATATGCTTTTCAGCAAGTGATATAAAGAAAATGAAGCAAATTAGATAATAGAAGTAAATTAGAAAGTTGTTTAAAATGACATGCTCTTTCTAAATCTCAAAAGAAAAAAATTGGGTTTCATGTCCATTTAAGCTAAAATTAACTCTACAAGCTGCCTACATGCTCCCTAATTAACCCCTTCACTGCTGGGCATAAAACACGTGTGGTGCGCAGTGGCATTTAGCAGCCTTCTAATTACCAAAAAGCAAACGCCAAAGCCATATAAATGAGACAAAAAAGAAAGGGCGCCTCCTAGTGTAGCCAATTTATATATGAATAGATAACAATGTTTGAAGATTTTATACTCACATATAGTGAAGGCAACGATAATGCCTAGGTAAGCGGTCTGGAAACTTATCAGTGTCCCAGTTGACTGTGCACCATAAGCAGGGCAGCTCCTCTTGAATGGTAAAAGTAACAGTCTGAAAAAATGGAATGGTATACAGAGGGCGACTCCTAGTGCAGATCAGTTGGTACAGTATTTATCCCCCAACTTATCCCTTTAGAGAGATACTCACATATTATGGAGCACACTATAGTGTTAATGAGACATGCTGGGTATATTGTAGTGGCCCAGCGCACATAACACTCTGGCAAGCAATGGATGAATGTTGAAAATAGAAGATAGGCGACTTCAGAAGTGTATCAAAATATTTTATATTAAAATAAATAAATTAACATAAAAACAATCAGTAAAACACGCTACGCGTTTCTCAGAGCTGACCACTCTGTTTCCTCAGGCAAGTTAACTCTACAAGCTCCCTACATGCTCCCTAATTAACCCCTTCACTGCTGGGCTTAAAACACGTGTGGTGCGCAGTGGCATTTAGCAGTCTTCTAATTACCAAAAAGCAATGCCAAAGCCATATAAGTCTGCTATTTCTGAACAAAGGGGATCCCAGAGAAGCATTTACAACCATTTATGCCATAATTGCATAAGTTGTTTGTAAATAATTTCTGTGAGAAACCTAAAGTTTGTGAAAAAGTGAACAATTTATTTTTTATTTGATTGGATTTGGCGGTGAAATGGTGGCATGAAATATACCAAAATGCGCCTAGATCAATACTTTGGGTTGTCTACTACACTACACTTAAGCTAAAATTAACTCTACAAGCTGCCTACATGCTCCCTAATTAACCCCTTCACTGCTGGGCATAAAACACGTGTGGTGCGCAGTGGCATTTAGCAGCCTTCTAATTACCAAAAAGCAACGCCAAAGCCATATAAGTCTGCTATAATGGCATGTCTGGCACACAGTGTTGGGGCAAGGGTCCATCTGACCACTGATACCTGGTCTGCAAAGCATGGGCAGGGCAGGTATATCACCTACACTGCGCACTGTGAAGCGGGCGTAACCCTTACACTACCTGATCGATACAACATCATACCTGATGTTTTAAAGCACATTATTCCAAACAATTTAGGAATGTTAGGTGATTTATGCCCTTTATGGATTAAAACCAGACTCTGCATCAACTTTGTAATTTTCCATGGGAGTTTTGCCATGGATCCCCCTCCGACATGCCACAGTCCAGGTGTTAGTGCCCTTGAAACAACTTTTCCATCACTATTGTGGCCAGAAAGAGTCCCTCTGGGTTTTAAAATTCGCCTGCCTATTGAAGTCTATGGCGGTTCGCCCAGTTTGCCCGTTCACAAACGTTTGTGGAAGTTCGCGTTCGCCGTTCGCGAACCCAATTTTTTAGGTTCCCGACATCACTATTGATGGACCAACGAAAAAACTGCCTGTTTGAGTTCACCAGGCTTGTAGTTATTTGGTCTAATAAAATATTTTAAAAAAAGTGGGCTGAACCACGCTGTGCGAATGATTGGCGATGTGTCTCCCAGGAGATAATAGGGATCAAAGCTTCAGCAAAAGTACGCCCACATCGCCAATCATCTGCGATATCAGCGGAGCATGGTTGGCTCTAATTGAAGTGTTCCTACACAGCACAGACAGTGCTTTCACTGAAACAAAAATAGGTTTCTGTGTAGGAACATTTCAAATAATGCTTTTTTAACCTTACTTTTACTGTAACTACACTACATTCCTCACAATGGAAAGTATCGCCACTGAAACGGTGGTGACACAATTATGGCTGAAAACCTGTACCTAACCTGCAGGGCACTGCTTGGAATGTTACTCCCATGGAACGCCCAGCTAACTTCCACCGGACGCCTATATCTACGCCATGACTGTGATCTACATTGCTAATAAAGACAAAAAAAAAAGATTAAAACTACAGAAGCTATGGCATTATCATAAAAAATGAGCAGTACTTGCAAGTGACGAGATATCTCCTATTAAAAGTAATGGAGCTCAATGGAAAGGGACACTTCGCACCAAGAAGTGAAGTTTACAGTGAGCAGGGTCGCACTTTAAGAATTAAATCCTGCAGCCAATATAAATCACATTACACTGCTTTTTGTGCATAGCATCTTACAATCATCTATATTTTTGTATGCATGTGTTTGTCTATTAGGGTTATAAGTATTTTTAGTGTTTTGACTAAAGCTCACCACCTTTTAGTTGGCGAGAAAAAACGGTGGCATCCGCATTCAGTGTACTTAAATTAAGATTTCCACTGTGTATATTTCATACAATTTATTCCAGTTTAATTAACATGCAATTTTTTACATTTTTGATAAAATACGATTTTTGGTGAACAATTTCGTTATGATTTTTTATGCACCTTAACAAAACCATTTTTCCCTTTGCCTTTTTTTGTGTGAATGTTTCAATTTTGTTTTGTTTTTTTTGCGTGTTCTTATATTTGTAAACAATGATTTTTGTTATATAAATATGTTATAAAAGTCAATGGCAGTGGCATTACTGCATAATGTTTAACAATGCAAAGTTAAACAAATGCAGTTTTGAAAAAATTGAAAGTTGATTGACTTTTATAACATATTTATATAATGAAAAATGTATATTATTGTTAAAAAAAAGAACACACAAACCTCCTTCAGCTGTTTAAAATCAATACAATACAATACTTAAAATAATATGCATTATACAAGAACATATACAAGAACAAATAAATAAAACAATGTATATACATATAATGCGCCTCTTACGGATTAATCAAAATTAAAATCAGGCAATAGAAAAAGCTTTTTTTCTATTGGCTGATTTGAATTTTGATTGTAAATTCAACAATAGAAATACAAGGGCACCCCTGTATAAGGGGAAACCTTGCATTCAATTGTCAGTGTGTTGCGTTGACAGAATGATGGAGCATTGGATGGAAGAGGATGAAGGATTGGATGGAAGAAAAAGAAGAGGACAGCCCCAGAGGACAGCCCCAGAGGACAGCCCCAGAGGACCGACGCTTTGGATGAAGAGCGAAGAGGAGTGTTTTTTAAAAAAAATAAAAGCAAAAGAGCTTTATAACTTATGCCCTTTTGATGGCATTTTTTTGGGATAGGTTTTTTTTATCTCAGAATAGGGCTATTTTTAGAGTATGCTTTTTAAAGATAGTTTATGTTTTGGAGTGGTTTCTTTGGTTTTAGTATATGACTTTTTTCAATGCAATAGGGCTGTCATTACTTTAACTAGAGCACTGTCTGACAAATGCCCTTTTTCAGGGAAATTTTTAGAGTAGGTTTAAGTTTTAGTTTAGGATTTATTTAGGGACTTCTTTAAGGGGTCTATAGTTTTAGGATAGGACTTTTATTGGTAGTGTTTTTTTAATTTTTTGACATTTGTTTTGTATTGGTAGTGTTTTTTATTTTTTGTAACTTAGTAGGTCTTAGGTTAAGGGTCTTTTGGGGGTTAGCTGTTAGGGGATTAAGTAGTGCAGGGGTAGTTTGCGATGAGGGGTTGTGGTACTAAGTGGGATAGGTTAGGTTTCTTGAGGGGTTAGCTCTTATGGAGTTAAGTAGTATAGGGGCAGTTTGCGATGGGGGTTGTGGCAGTTAGGGGGTTCGCTGTTAGGGTGTTTAGTAGTGTAGTCATAGATTGCAATGGGGTTTGTGGCAGTTAGGGGGTTTATTGCAGTGTGGGGATGTGATGAATTATGGGTTAAGCAGTGTAGGGGTTATTGCAGTAGGGGTTATGTTGGTTTAGGGGTTAATAGTGTAGGGGTAATAGTGATGGGGCTTATGGGGGATTAGTGGTTATTCTTGTAGGCGTCTGTACATTTACTCTGTTGAGTTATATAGTTAAAGGTGATCCTTTACTTTACATAGTCATTGTAGGAGGTGATGCTGCTTGGAATATACTGCCAGCATTAGCACCCATTGCAATGCATAGTAAAATGCAATGACGCCTTTAAACATTTATGTCAGCCGTATGGAATATTTAGCCAGCTTGTTCGACATGGCAACAGATCTCTTTGAATATCTCACCGTTTCATGGTACTTTCAATCCCCTGGGCCTATATGAGTTGATACTGCATGATTCAAACACATGTGCTTTTTGAACATTTCTTTTTTTGGACCTCTGAGTATATTGCTACAGTGGGCTCTTTGCTTATTAGATTTTTTTTGTCCATGTGATGAAATACGGCTCCCCCTTGGGATGCCTTGGCTCTTTTTAAAGCTGTTTTTGTCTTTTTTTTTCATCCTGGATGTATACCCGCAGTATGCATGTGTGGGGGAATGACTTGGAGTTTCGTACAATTATTTTCTTGATAAATGATATTTGATTCAATTAATGTTTATGATGTTCTAATTGTGCTGGATTTGTAATCTATTATTAACTACTAGTGTTAAAGCCTGTGTACACTGGCCAAAATGTGTAAGGAAAGAAATTTCCCACCTGCTCATGCCCCCTCTCTCTATCCCTCTATCTCTATCCCTCTATCCCTATCCCTCTATCCCTATCCCTCTATCCATCTATCCCTCTATCCCTATCCCTCTATCCTCCTATCCCTATCTCTCTGTCCATCTATCCCTCTATCCATGTATCTCTATCCCTCTATCTCTATCCCTATCCCTCTATCCCTCTATCCCTAGCCCTATATCCATCTATCTCTACTCCTCCATTTATCTCTATCCCCCTATCCATGTATCTCTATCCCTCTATCTCTATCCCTATCCCTATCCTTCTATCCATCTATCCCTATCTCTCTCTCCATCTATCCCTCTATCCATGTATCTCTATCCCTATCCCTCTATCCATCTATCCCTCTATACCTATCCCTCTATCCATATCCCTCTATCCATCTATCTGTATCCCTCTATCCATCTATCCTTATCCCTCTATCCATATCCCTCTATCAATCTATCTCTATCCCTCTATCTATCTATCCCATCCCTCTATCTCTATCCCTCTTTTCATCTATACCTACCCCTCTATCTGTATCCCTCTATCTCTATCCCTATCCCTTTATCCATCGATCCCTCTATATCTAGCCCTCTATCCATCTATCTCTACTCCTCCATTTATCTCTATCCCTCTATCCCTATCCCTCTGTCCCTCTATCTGTATTCCTCTATCCATCTATCCTTATCCCTCTATCCATCTATCCCATTCCATCTATCCATCTATCCATCCCCATCCCTCTATTTCTATCTCTCTATCTCTATCCCTACCCCTCTATTCATCTATCCCTCTATCTCTAGCCCTCTATCCATCTATCCATCTATCTGTATCCCTCTATTCATCTATCCTTATCCCTCTATCCATATCCCTCTATCCATCTATCCCTATCCCTCTATCCCCATCCCTCTATCTCTATCCCTCTATTCATCTATACCTACCCCTCTATCCCTACCCCTCGATCCCTATCCCTCTATCTCTATCCCTATCCCTCTATCCATCTATCCCTCTATCCCTAGCCCTCTGTCCATCTATCCCTACTCCTCCATTTATCTCTATCCCTCTATCCATATACCTCTATCCATCTATCCCCATCCCTCTATCTCTATCCCTCTATCTCTATCCCTATCCCTCTATCCATCTATCCCTAGCCCTCTATCCATCTATCTGTATCCCTCTATCCTTATCCCTCTATCCATATCCCTCTATCCATCTATCCCTATCCCTCTATCCATCTATCCCCATCCCTCTATCTCTATCACTCTATTCATCTATACCTACCCCTCTATCCTTATCCCTCAATCCTTATCCCTCTATCTCTATCTCTATCCCTCTATACCTAGCCCTCTATCCATCTATCCCTACTCCTCCATCTATCTCTATCCCTTTATCCCTATACCTCTATCCCTCTATCCATCTATCCCTATGCCTCTGTCCCTCTATCTGTATCCCTCTATCCATCTATCCTTATCCCTCTATCTATCTATCCCATTCCCTCTATCCATCTATCTCTATTCCTCTATCTCTATCCCTCTATCCATCTATCCCTCTATCCATCTATCCCTCTATTCATCTATCCCTACCCCTCTATCCCTATCCCTCTATCCTTTTCTCCCTATCCATCTATCTCTATCCCTCTATCCATCTATCCCTATGCCTCTATCCCATTATTCATCTTTCCCTATCCCTCTATCTCTATCCCTATCCCTCTATCCCTTTCCCTCTATCCTTATCCCTCTATCCATCTTTCCCTCTATCCCTATCCCTCTGTCCCTTTACCCCTATCCCTATATCCATCTATCCCTATCCCTCTGTCCCTCTATCTCTATCTCTATCCATTTATCTCTATCCCTCTATCTCTATCCCTATCTAGGTAGCAACTTCCTCCTCCCACAATGCATAGTGTGTAACTTACACTGAGCATGTGTGCGACCAGATCAATGTACTGTGTAGTGACCGCTTGTAGCACACTGTTCTGCGCATGCTCTAATAATGGTGAACACACCAAAATTATATTTGAACCATTGGAAGCACTTTTGTTTTATTATCGGCAAGTTTGTCCCACCCGCTCCCACTCCAGTGATGGGCCGCCCACCCGCCTCCCTCCTAACCCTCCATTGCCACCAACGATCAGCACCACCACTGCCCGATGCAGAGTGTGTCCCTCTCTGCTTTGTTACCTCTGCAAGACTATTTTTGCACTGCCCCACTCGTTGGGCATGTAGAAATAGCGTGATCATGCTACTTTTAGCGAGATTGAGGCAGGGAGAGGCCTAGGGCTTAACGACCAGCACCATCCTCATCCTGCTTCTACTGCGCATCGGCACTGACCATTAAGGGGTTATGGCCAGGTATGTTTGTCTCACGCTGCAGACTCTACTGCGCAGGACTGCATCTGACAAAAATGGGGCTAATGGGAGTTTGGCCTTTTATAATAAAAGATTATTCCTAATATATATTAAGTGCCCCAAATGAAATGTATTATGTTTAATGTCAACATCAAAGCAAGCAACTCTGTAACCTGAGATAATTAAATATTTGATGTCTGATTTAGCAATTCTACATTTTTACATTTGAAAATCACATCACACAGAGAAATAAATAGTTCATCAAAGTTACTGTTTAAAGGTGTTTACAAGCAAAATCTATGCATAAATTATACCCACTGCACATTCGTTTATACTTAAAATTTACACAAGGATGAACTGTAAATCTTATTCTAACTTTCAAAGATTTCAGTGTGCTCTGATTTATGATTATTTTAATAATGTTACAATTAAACACAATCTAATATCAATGGGCCTAGAAAAAGGCAAGGTATTCCAGTTTCTACTCTGTTTAGCATCAAATTTATATGCAGTTTTCCATTTTTAAAAATTACATTAGGTAGAAAAGTACAACTTGATAAACATTCCAAATATATGAGAAATGTAACAAAGCATGCAAAAAAAGCAATCAAATCAAATAACAGATTATTTGCAAAGGATTGTAAGTCAATACCCTAAAAGGTTTTATAGTACATAAATAGCAAAATATCTAAGAAAGAAAATATAAATGCATTAAAATGTTTAAAAGGTAGCAAGATTAATAGTGACAGGGAGAAGATTGAGGTACTAAACCAGTTATTTTCTTCAGTATAAACAAGAGAGGAGCCACTGGGAAATATTTTAAAACAAACTAGAACATACAAGCCCAAAAAATTATCTTTAGAGGATATAAGGAAAAAAAATTGGATAATATTAAGGTAAATAAAACTCCAGGCCCAGATGTAATAAACCCAAGGGTTTTACAGGAATTTAACAATGTTATAGACAAACCTCTACTCTTAATTTTTCAAGACTCATTATCCTCAGGCATAGTACCCCAGGACCGGTGTAAAGCTGATGTAGTACCTCTTTTTAAAAAAGGAAACAGGGCTGATCCAGGAAGCTATAGACCAGTTAGTCTGACATTGATAGTGGGGAAGATACTTGAATGGATTATATTGATGAGTCTATCCATGTAAACAAAATTATGAGTTCAAATCAGCATGTTTTTATAAGAAATAGATTATGTCAAACTAATCTAATCAGATTCTACAAGGAAGTAAGTAGAAATTTAGATAAAGGGTAATCAGTTGATGTGATATACTTGGATTTTGTGAAGGCGTTTTATACAGTGCCACATGGAAGATTAATGCACAAATTTAAGGGACTGGAAATAGCTGAAAATGTTAGCTCACGGATTATTAACTGTATAAATGACAGGGAGCAGTGACTAGTTGTAAATCAATCATACTCAGATTGGACAAAAGAAATCAGTGGAGTCCGCCAGGGATCAGTATTGGGCCCTGTTCTTTTTACTATTTTTATTAATGACTTGTTGCAAGGATTAAATAGCAACATCTCTATTTTTTTTTATTTTTTTTTTATTGAGGTATAGGATAAAACAATACAAGGTAACCACAAACATAGGCCCCCAACCCGTGGGAGTAATTCACAGAAATATACATTACTATTCATACACTGAGTATCACATCAAAAATAAAAGGCATAAATAATAGCTTACATTTCAAGAGCCATACGTAGTGAAGGACTAATAGCCAGAAGTAGTTTCTAGTAATGTAGCGTTATCTAAGTGGTTAATGGACCTATAAATTGGTCTCAGATTTTTAAGTTATTAATATATAGGACCTCTTTTGGGTCCTCACAGCTATAACCTTCCATATTTGGTAAAAAAAAAAGAGAATTTAACATTAGTGAGAGAAAAGATATGCTAAAACAAACATACAGTAGGGTGCGCAAATATAATATTGGGTGCACAAAAAATGGGGGAGGGGGGGTTTCACTCTGTGTGGTGATTGTGAGTGCTGGAATAAATGGGTGTTCAAATAGTGTTCATGGTATGGTATGAGTGAAAAAAGGTATGTGTTAGATAGAAGTCGTATCCTTAGTTTAAAAAGTGTTTTTAGTGTCGTGACACAATGTGAACTCAAAGAGTGATATTTTCATACACCACTTGGAAAGTACAAATCTATATTCGTGTTAATATTAGTATCAAGCTATACAAAAAAGTCCAGACAAAACAAATAAATGAATAAACGTTGAGTAGAGTCGCTGTTACAATCAGCAAATGTGGCAGGCAGCTTCACTCCAAGCCGGTGGTAAGTCGGATAATCTGTAATATTAGAAGTGAAAGAGAGAGCGCCTAATGGTGTGATATCGTTTGAGACCAAATAGATATGATTACTATACACTTCCGCCAAATGGATACTCACAAAAGAGTCGGCACTCACAAGTAGTGTATACAGGTAGGCTGACCTTAGTACATCAGTCAGTACGTTGAATCTGTCAGATTAGTGTTGTAGATCTGTTGTAATAGAAGAGGGAGAGAGAGCGCCTAATAGTGCAATATCGTCTTTAAACAGCAGTCAGTACGCTGAACTACTAGAATTTGTATCCCTCTGGCCAGTAGTATGATGGTTTGCGGATTTTTGTAGATCTTGCTTGTCTTTGTCACCCAAATTTTCTGCACGATAAACGTCTATGGCACAGTGGTTCTGTGTTAACCAATGATCCTAGGAGAATAATGGAAGTACTCCAAATAATACACCTGAAGCTGTGTGGTGGCTCAGAGTGTATATGGAACAATTTTCAGTCCATTGAATTCATAATATAAAAACAAAATGAACAAAGGAGAAGTCAGCGAACAAATGCTAGGTGATTTATATTATAAAAGTATTTATTTAGAGCTAAATACAACGCGTTTCTCGGCCGTAATGCTCACTGGCCGTTTCCTCAGGTAAGTATACAAGGTATAGCGGGAAAAAAATATTTAAAACGACAAAGTGGTCATGATTGGTTGGAATATCAACCAATAAAACACCATGCATTTGTTATATATTAGAAACATTGTTACGCTGACAACTATGAATAACATTTGTTGTTTACAAATATAAAGAACATATGAATATTAAAAACAGAAAACTTTTGTTGCAATTTAAAATCATTTGGTAAAAAAAGAAAACTTTTGTTGCAATTTAAAATCATTTGGTAAAAAGACAACAATGTGGAAGGAATTATATGCTGCACTACGTGAATGTATTTATAAAGTACAATGTACTCTGCGATTGTTCCGATAGCGATAGAAATTGATCTACAGACAAATACATATGTGCTTAGACTTTTGCACAAACTATGAAAAAAATAGTATGAAAAAATAGTATTATAACATCAGTGCTGACACGATATCCGTGCTAACACAAAAAGAGAGAGAATTGCTTCATAGCACTGTGTGAATGTATTCTAGATGGTATTATATAACCATTTATATTTTTTAAAAATATGTAAATATAAATGTTCAAAAAACGCTGGCAATTCTTCCGACCATAAAGACAATAGATTGGTCATAAATGTCAGAGTCATATGATAAGTTTGATATATCGAGTGTACTAATATATAATGTATAATATATAGAGTTTTTAAGCGAACTGTATTATTATGGCATTGTAGCATCTGTGCTGACACAAAAATAATAATAATAATAATAATAATAATAATAATTATATGTGCATGTAATAACTAATTGTGGTGAGAGTCTTGACATATGGGACAGGTAGCTGATAGTTATGTCCACAAACAACAGACATAATAGTTTACCTAACCAAAAAAGGTTTAGCAGAACCATCAGAAATTGTGAACCAATAAACTTGTCAATTAAAAGCTGCCAGATCAATATTTGAATTCAAGCCTGCTGGCCATAAGGTATTAAGTTTATGGATCCAAAAAGTCTCACATTGCCTTAATTTAATTAGTCTGTTGTAATCTGTTGAAGGGGGTATATAGTCTATAGGGTAAAATTTGTAAATTTCAGGGTTGCCTTGATGTTTATATAGGCAATGTTCAGGTATACTGTGTTTGACTTTTTTCTTTTTACAATTTTTACAATTACGTAAATGTTTCCCCCATCGTGTTCTGGCCTTTCTTGAGGTGCGACCCACATATTGTACCCCACAAACACACTCCAGTACATAGACTATAAAGCTAGAGTTGCAATTAAGAAATTTCTTTATGGGATTCCAAGGATGAACAGTTGCGTCTAATCCTCTCAAATTGGCTTAACGGAATATTAGACAGCCAACTTTTGTAGTGATTGCTTTTATAATTTAGATAGCTATTGCTGTCTACTTTTTTGAAAAATGTTTTTGAACACAGATTACCTGAGTGGTCCCAACTCAAAGTAAGATCTAAAAAATCTATGGTTTGTTTGTTAATATCAGCAGTGAAAGCCAATCCAAATTCATTATCATTAAGAGAAGTAGCAAAAACTGTTGCTGAGGAAAGGTCACCTCTCCATAAAAAAATCAGATCGTCAATATAGTGGCCATAGAACACCAGACTCGCCCCGGCAGAGGAGTTGTAGATATAGATATCTTCAAAAATGCCCATAAAAATGTTGGCAAAGCGCGGCGCGAATCTGGTGCCCATGGCCGTACCCTTGATCTGTAGGTAAAACGTATCCTGAAACATAAAATAATTGTGTTGTAAAATAAATTTAATGCATTCAACAATGTATTCTTTTTGGAAAAGGGGCATATAATCATCTCCATTTAGTGTTTTAAAAAAAGAACAAATGAAGAGAAAGAGAAAAACATTTTTTCTTCAAGTCCATTATTCATTACCCAATATAACAATAATTATAAACAAATTAGACAGATATTAAATAAATATTGGCCAATTATACTTAAAGATCCCATCCTAAAGAATCTTGTAGGTAATTATCCTAAAATCACATACACCAGAGCCCCCACTTTGAGGAGCAAGCTAGCTCCCAGTAAAAAAGTTAAACATATAATTTCCAAAAAAACATCCACCACAAAAAATACTTTTCTAAGTCACATAGGTGTTTACAAATGTGGAAAGAGAGGTTGCAACACCTGTAAATACATACAATCTGGCAAAAAAACTTTCTCTTCAACAACCACGGGGGAAAGTTTTCCCATAAAGAAATTTCTTAATTGCAACTCTAGCTTTATAGTCTATGTACTGGAGTGTGTTTGTGGGGTACAATATGTGGGTCGCACCTCAAGAAAGGCCAGAACACGATGGGGGGAACATTTACGTAATTTTAAAAATTGTAAAAAGAAAAAAGTCAAACACAGTATACCTGAACATTGCCTATATAAACATCAAGGCAACCCTGAAATTTACAAATTTTATCCTATAAACTATATACCCCCTTCAACAGATTACAACAGACTAATTAAATTAAGGCAATGTGAGACTTTTTGGATCCATAAACTTAATACCTTATGGCCAGCAGGCTTGAATTCAAATATTGATCTGGCAGCTTTTAATTGACAAGTTTATTGGTTCACAATTTCTGATGGTTCTGCTAAACCATTTTTGGTTAGGTAAACTATTATGTCTGTTGTTTGTGGACATAACTATCAGCTACCTGTCCCATATGGCAAGACTCTCACCACAATTAGTTATTACATGCACATATAATTATTATTATTATTATTATTATTATTATTATTATTATTATTATTTTTGTGTCAGCACAGATGCTACAATGCCATAATAATACAGTTCGCTTAAAAACTCTATATATTATACATTATATATTAGTACACTCGATATATCAAACTTATCATATGACTCTGACATTTATGACCAATCTATTGTCTTTATGGTCGGAAGAATTGCCAGCGTTTTTTGAACATTTATATTTACATATTTTTAAAAAATATAAATGGTTATATAATACCATCTAGAATACATTCACACAGTGCTATGAAGCAATTCTCTCTCTTTTTGTGTTAGCACGGATATCGTGTCAGCACTGATGTTATAATACTATTTTTTCATACTATTTTTTTCATAGTTTGTGCAAAAGTCTAAGCACATATGTATTTGTCTGTAGATCAATTTCTATCGCTATCGGAACAATCGCAGAGTACATTGTACTTTATAAATACATTCACGTAGTGCAGCATATAATTCCTTCCACATTGTTGTCTTTTTACCAAATGATTTTAAATTGCAACAAAAGTTTTCTTTTTTTACCAAATGATTTTAAATTGCAACAAAAGTTTTCTGTTTTTAATATTCATATGTTCTTTATATTTGTAAACAACAAATGTTATTCATAGTTGTCAGCTTAACAATGTTTCTAATATATAACAAATGCATGGTGTTTTATTGGTTGATATTCCAACCAATCATGACCACTTTGTCGTTTTAAATATTTTTTTCCCGCTATACCTTGTATACTTACCTGAGGAAACGGCCAGTGAGCATTACGGCCGAGAAACGCGTTGTATTTAGCTCTAAATAAATACTTTTATAATATAAATCACCTAGCATTTGTTCGCTGACTTCTCCTTTGTTCATTTTGTTTTTATATTATGAATTCAATGGACTGAAAATTGTTCCATATACACTCTGAGCCACCACACAGCTTCAGGTGTATTCTTTGGAGTACTTCCATTATTCTCCTAGGATCATTGGTTAACACAGAACCACTGTGCCATAGACGTTTATCGTGCAGAAAATTTGGGTGACAAAGACAAGCAAGATCTACAAAAATCCGCAAACCATCATACTACTGGCCAGAGGGATACAAATCCTAGTAGTTCAGCGTACTGACTGCTGTTTAAAGACGATATTGCACTATTAGGCGCTCTCTCTCCCTCTTCTATTACAACAGATCTACAACACTAATCTGACAGATTCAGCGTACTGACTGATGTACTAAGGTCAGCCTGCCTGTATACACTACTTGTGAGTGCCGACTCTTTTGTGAGTATCCATTTGGCGGAAGTGTATAGTAATCATATCTATTTGGTCTCAAACGATATCACACCATTAGGCGCTCTCTCTTTCACTTCTAATTTAACATTAGTGACTATGGTTAAGCACAGAAAAATAGACTAAAAAGTATGTAACAGAGGTCTCTAAATGTCCATATGTATGGAAAACTTTCAAGAATATAGCATATAGGGCCTTATTTGAGCCCTCATATATAGCACACTCCTTAAACTAAAGAGACCACACTCAGGTCTCTAACCACTAACAAAAAAGCATATAAAAAAAGGAGGAGAATAAAACTAACATTATATATTATAGGGGTGGGAATAATACTAGCTGCTACATTGTGTCAGCCATATGTAGAATAACAGGGAAATTAAATGGAATCTGTGTTGCTGAGTTTAATTGTTAAACAAATACTAAGGGAAAACCCTTAGGGGGGGAATCGAAGCCAGCCAGCTAATAGTATAAGACTAGACAAATAGGACTGTGGGGGAAGGAAGTTCACAACACACCCATGTAACATAGCTAAAATATTATTGCAAACTTTTCTTAGTGGACCGTCCTTATGTCCCATTGGTGTAACCTAACATATAAAATGCTATATCAGAGTAAGACAAGACAGCTTAACATGGTTAACTAACCACATGCTTCTGACTTAGTGTCTTCATTTAATCTAATGTATTTGTTGGGGTAAGTATTCTCGACTATAAAATGAAATAAGCTGCTTAGTTGAAATATGCTAGGTGATGCAGTCTCTACCAATAGACAGAGTTCTAGAACTCAACTAGCTATGGCGGTCAAACATAAAGCCAATAACTAAGACATATAGAAACATACAATGCACAAAATGTAGGATAACATTTCCAAGAACATATATAATATAAAAAGTATCTGTATTTATGAACAGCTCTAGGAGAACTCTAATGTTCGTACACAACTGGAGCACATTAGAAAAAAGATAAAGAACATAAACACACCCTTATATCTAAACTTACAAGTTACTACTCAATAGCATCGTATATTATTATCTCAGACCATTTAAATAGCTATGGGTAAATATAGCAGTTGTTAATAAAAGAACAATAGGATCTGTGTATGTATGCTCAGCAATAAAGCACTGACCCGGGGCATGGGCTCTATACCCCAGGGCCAGGAGCAGAATATGCCACCCCCTAGTCCAAAATAGAAAAAAAATGACTAGTACATAAAAATTAAGGGGCTGAAGAATACAGATATAGACTAGAACAAACATCTTATGTCTACAGATTACTATAGTAGTGAGCACTAAACTGGGAATGAATCTTAGTAAGAGACTACTAGGGGTTAAAATATTATCCAGTAGACTTTCCTAAATGAACAGGTTATAAGATTAAAATGTTTACCCTGCAAATTAGCTAATAACAAACAGAAATATATTATGGATTATCCCCATATGGTGACATATAAAAATTAGCACAAACAAGCATTTTCCTAGGGTAAAAACATAAAAGGCTGTAGTTGCGAGACCACATAAGTGCATAACATCTGCTTAGTACAATTAGCAACTTAACTATATTGGTAGCTCTCAGCTAGTTACATTCTGAGGAGATCGTCAGTATAGATGACATTATATAGTCCCCTATATTTAACTTAAGTGTTCAATGTCCCAGGGATTGTAGTATCAGTATCTAGTATTATGTATGCATAAACATAAGCATTTCAGCAGAAGGTAAGAACAAAGAACATTAAGAACAAAGAACAAACAAAGGTCATCTGCATATTTATCCTGAAGTCTCTTTCAATAAAGCCTTTAGGACCTCTCTGAAAGTCTCCCATTTAGCCCACTCTGATTCTCACTGTGACCATCGCTGCATAAGTAAAAGCAACAGCTTGACCCCTTACTGAAACTAGTATGTGCGGTCTCTGTAGAATAAATGCGTAAGAGTTCCCATGTTGAGAGAGACCGCCAAGGATTCCACCATGCTTGTTTTGTATAGTCTGAAACCATTTTGCCAACTCATCCTTAGCTTTACTGGGCATTGCGTTTCTTACTCCATATTTCTGCAAATCTGCAGCTGGGCTGCGAGTGTCAGACGCTCTCACCTCCTCATCCAGAGTATCCGCCAACACAGCTTCAGCGTTATTGGGCATCACAATCTCGGCAACACATTGTCCCACTACACCTTCAAAAGTCTCCATGATCTCCCAATTGCCACAATCTATTGCATTCTCACAGTTTCCTGCGCAGCTAGGGTCCCTCTGAGCTTTAACACCCATGCAGCGTACTGCTTCTGAGAGGACTCTGATCAGTTGCAATTCGACTAGTTGGAGAGCCTTCTCTAGGGACTACAGAGTTTCAATCTTCCATCTATCAATAGCCGCCATGTTTCCTGAATGATCAGGTAATATCTTGCGTAACAGTGGGGCCAAAATGTAATCAGCCTAACACCGCAGACAACTGAAGTCTTTCAATGTGAATATTTATCTCTCTGTGCTACGGAGCCTGTATGGTGGCAGATCGCTTCAAAAGTCAAAATGTATTTGCCAAGTAGTCATGCAAAATGGCGCCGGTCCATCTGAGCTTCGCATCAACTTCTTTCCACTGTTGTACTCCCTGAAGTTTAGCCTTCATTCTATCGGTTCCATTTTCCGATAACAGCGAGTCTATAGGCATAAATCTCCCTTTTTAGTATAGTTTCAGGGAAAATCTTAGTCTAAGAACAGGTTTTTTGGTCAATTTGTGCAGAGAGCTACAGACCCACACGTCTGCTCCTGCTGCTGGCAAGCTCCGCCCCCCAACATCTATTTTTGCCGCTGATACAAAGTTGTCTATGGTCATTAGGTCAATACAGGATGATATTGCTTTTCAAGGGGATTTACAAAAAATAGAAGAATAGGCAGGTAAATGGTAAAATGAGATTTATTTCTGGAAAATGTAAAATTCTAAATTTTTGAAGTAAGAATAAGCAGGCAATATATTATTTAAATGGAACTAGACATAGCCAAACAGAGGAGGAAAGGGATTTGGGAGTAGTAATAGATAACAAGCTAAAGATGGGCAGACAATGCAGGGCAGCAGCTTCTAAGGCTAATAAGATACTAGCATGTATTAGAAGAGGCATTAATGCCAGGGAGGAAAGCATAATTATGTCACTATATAATTCCCTGGTAAGACCTCACCTTGAGTATGAAGTGTAGGACCACAAAACTAATAAAGGGAATGGAGAATTTAAACTATGAGGAGAGGTTAGCCAAACTGGCTCTGTTTCTTTTAGATAAAAGACACTTGAGAGGTGACATGATTCCTTTATATAAATATATTCAAGGTCCATATATAGAGATGGCAGAAGCTCTGTTTATTCCAAGAAAATTGTTTGCGACAAGAGGTCACAATTTAAGACTGGAGGAAAAGAGATTTAATCTCCTGCAATATCAACATTTTTCCACTGTAAGTGCAATAAAATTGTGGAACTAATTACCTAGGCGGTAGTAAATGCCAATACCTTAGATAAATTAAAAATGGTTTAGATACATTTCTGTCTAGAAACATAATTCAGGGATATGATTGCTGGTGTTAAATGTGTCACCTTTTAAATGGGATTAATTTAAGATCAACTGGAGCTTTTATTGTAGATGAATTAAGATTTGTATAGGTTGAACTCGATGGACTTCTGTCTTTTTCTCAACTTATCTACTATGTTACGATGTATAATGTGACTGGACATCCCTATTACTTATGGACAGTCTCTAATTTTGTCTGTTGGCCCCTAATTTTTAAAAGGCACTTCAGGGCACCGATTTCAGTGCAGCTGTCCCCGATTGTCCCGAATTGCTTGAATTTGCCTGAATGGGTTTTCTACCCCTTATTCCAGTATATTAATGACTAGAACTAACTTTACTTTACAGAAAATCAGCTGCAATTACTTATCCAATTGAGCAGGGATAAATATTGTTTATCTCACTTTACTTTCTCAATGACAGCTTGAAAGCAAATGGTAGTTCTCTTGCTCTTTGCATTCTTCCGGATGGTCGGCGTGAAGTTGGTGGAGGAAGGTAAAATATTTTTGGTCAGCTTTTTACCGGATACTTCTGCCAGGATAAGCGCTGGTGTTCTTCTTAATCGTGGTCAATGCCTATTTGGTACTTTTTTTACAAGGACTATCTGTACCACGTAGAGATGTGCAGCTGTGAAACATTTTGTTTGTCTGAATCTTTTGTAGCAAATATTCGGAGAAATTCATCTCCCTGAATATTCGTTTGCTGCACTATTGAGTGATCGTTTAATTTAAAACTTAACAAAAATTGAATATTTATTAAACAGTTACATTAATTTTCACTGAACGAATGTAAAAGTTTAAAAGCTACAGGTGAAAAAGTTCTCCTGCAGCCACATACTTACCTTTTGCGTGCTGACGAGTGCGCTAACTTATTTCTCTTCTTCACAAAACCCAGCCGTGCTAATAGAAGGCATATTGTTTTCGTTTTCATTACATTTCTTTGGTGCATTCATTCAGCTATCTGTTTCGTTAAAATGAAATGAATATCCGATTTTCATTATGAATTTGCATTTTTAATTAAATGGATGCAGCTCTAGTACCAGGTACAATTTGTTCAGAGCTAGGGTAGTTCTATACAAATATATTATAGAAGGTTTTACAAATTGCATAACCAGAGTTTAAAATATTGAGTTCCTGTCTACTAAATAAATAATTTGTAATTTATTAACCCCTTAAGGACCAGCGACGTACCCTGTATGTCACTGGCCTTTTTTTGGGACTTGATTGTTTTATAGCACGGTCTTGCCACCAGCGTTGAGACTGCTCTATTTCACAAAGCCTGCTGGAGGGAGGGCATTAATAGCGTGTTCTTGCTAGACTTGTGCTATTATGTCCTGAAAAAAACCCTTAAAGACCAGTGACATACAGGGTACATTGTGGTCATTAAGGGGTTAATGCGTAATTTTGTCTGGCTTTTAAAGTTGTGTCTGTAGTTCCTCAATATTCTGACTGCTACCTACATGTGATTTTGTTTGTATCCTATGTATTGTATATGATTTTCAAGTCATTCAGATCAGGAAGCATGGCAAACCATAAACATGAGTGAGAGTGATAAACTATGTGTTAATATTTCAGTATTCTTTAAATTATATAAAATATGTAGTTGCACTTACAGCATGAGCTGACATACAGAGGCAGGTGATAATAAGATATTCACATTTCGTCATTTTTTCACTAAGCCAATGCTGAAAATGGCAACAGCCAGTAGCATTCATTTCCTTTTGGTGCTCAGATATTTGTGTGTTACACTTTTTTTTATGAATTTATCCAGAGCCGAGAAGAGACAAATACCATAGACGCAGCCATTTTTAGCATTGGTTTAGCGAATGAATGCTGAAATACATGTCTAGTTATTATCTGCCTCTGTATGACAGACCATGCTGTGGATGTAAGTGCTCATACACATTATCACGTGCCTCTTTATGCCAGCTCATGCTGTAAGTGTACCTGCATATTAGATTTTAATGATTATGTATTTGGGTTTGGAGAACTTACAGCTACAGCATGGCCTGGCATACAGAGGCAGATGGCAACCAATCATAACTGGAACCAATGCTTTCACTGAAAGGGTATTTTCCGTCATAAATAGCATATGGGCCAGTAACAAAATTCAGCTGGGTGTAGACACTTTAAAGTCAATGATAGTGTCTAAGGTAAACTATGATGAAACGTGTGTTAAGGTTTTTTTAAGAGGCTTTTGATGAGGAAAGATCTCCCTAAGTTCTGACAGTTACAGCATATCTTCTTATTTATTTTAATGTAAGGAAAACAGTAACTTTATCTTAGCAATGTTTTTTTTATTGTACTATTAGCTTTCATTGTTGGTAATATATTTACACATTTCAAAACAGTATATTTTCTATTTATTTTTTTCAGCTACTCAACTTTTATGAGGTGTTCAGAATTTGTTTCTGGGAAATGTGGTCACCTTAGTTAACAGTGAAATCTATGCACAGTACGTCCAACAGAGATTTATTTGAGCCTAAACTTTGCACACAAATGAGCAGACAATCTCTTTGCAAATTTAGGAGATTAACGGTAAACTATGATACATGACTATTAATATAAAAGAAAAAAAGTAGTGATTGCTTTATGTGGACCTAGAACCTGTGAACTTCAATTTAGCATCAAGGTGCTTTATACCTAGAGTTATTTGGCCATAAGAAAACTTTATTTGCAATTTTCTAATTTATTATATGGTGTATAAAGTTGGACTCACTCCTACTAGTGTAGGATATGTGCGTATTCATTTTCAATAAGGGATAACAAGAAAATTAAGCACATTAGAAAATAGAAGTGAATTTAAAAGTGTCTTAAAATTACATGCTCTATCTGAATCGTGGAAGTTTAAAGGACCAGTTAACACAGTAGATTTGCATAATCAACAAATGCAAGATAACAAGACAATGCAATAGCATTTAGTCTGAACTTCAAATGAGTAGTAGTTTTTTTTCTGCCAATTTTAAAAGTTATGTCTTTTTCCACTCCCCGTGTACAATGTGACAGCCATCAGCCAATCCAAATACATACACGTACCATGTGACAGCCATCAGCCATTCACAAATGCATACACTCTTATTCTTGCACATGCTCAGTAGGACCTGGTGATTCAAAAAGTTTAAATATAAAAATACGGTGCACATTTTTTAATGGAAGTAAATTGGAAAGTTGTTTAAAATGTCATGCTCTATCTGAATAATGAAAGTTTAATTTTGATTGAGTGTCCCTTTAATTTTGCCTTTCCTTTCCCTTTAAACACAAGTGAAATATGTAAAAAAAAAAAATACTATGCAAATATGTCCAACAGAGATTTATTTGTTCTATGATACAAGACTATTAAAATTAAAGCATAAAGTACTACTACCTTGCATGTCCAAGGTGGCAAGGCCCTGTATTTCCTGAACTATTTAGTAGAGATGTGCATTTGTTTTCAGACAAATGCACATTCGTCACAAAAACTGAATCTTTGTTTTTGTAAACGAAAATGAAAATCTGAATGAAGACACCAGCTAAAATGAAAGAAAATGAAAAATACTGACAACATTTCTCACTATTCATTAGTTTCCTTTAAAAATGTAAGGGTTCAATACCTTAACACACTGGCAAGCTGGTTAACAAATCTTCTTCTTGCCAGAGCCCAGGCCGCGTTAATAGGAGGCATAGCGTGTTCGTCTCCCAGGACCTGCACTAATGTTAGTGCAGGTCCTGGGAACCAAGAGCATTAAGCCTGGTTTTCGCTGGGGCTCTGGCAAAAAGAGGATCGGGTTAGCGTAAGCTAAGTATTTGCTGCTACAGGTGGACTTTTCACCTGTAGCTCTGAAACATTTACATATATTTAATGAAAATGAATGTAAATGTTTAATGAAAATTTGATTTACCGAATAGTGCAGGCAACGAATATTCAGGGAAACAAATTTTCTCGAATATCCAAAACTAAAATTTTCTGGCCTGCACATGTCTACTATTTAGCTCATTCTTTTTGTAGGTTTCCATTTTATAGTAACTTAACATAGACCTTAACAAGTACATGAATCCTGTCCTGAAGTATTGTACCAGTTGATATAGGATTGGTAAGTGCTGTATGCACAAAGTAAAATAATTGGTTTGTACTTAAAGGGACATGAAACCCCAAAAAATACTTCATGATTCAGACAGAGCATACAATTTTAAACAACTTTCCAATTTACTTCTATTATTTATTTTGCTTCCTTCTATTGTTATCCTTTGCGGAAAGGTTTATCTTGGCAAGCTCAGGAGCAGCAGAGAACCTAGGTTCTAGCTGTTGATTGGTGTTTGCATATATATATATATATATATATATATATATATATATATATATATATATATATTGTGATTGGCTCACCCAAGTGTTCAGTTAGAAACCATTAGTGCATTGCTGCTCCTTCAACAAATGATAACAAGAGAATGAAACAGATTAGATAAAAGAAGTAAATAAGAAAGTTCTTTAAAATTGTATCCTCTATCTGAATCATGAAAGAAAAATGTTAGGTTTCATGTCCCTTTAAACCATACACAGAAAAGAATCAGCTTTAATGTACTTCCAAATAAATTTCCACATTTTCCACTTTGATTTAAAGGGTTTTTACTTAAACAAAAAAATAAAAAATGCTCATGTTAAGTAGCAAGTAGTTTTTATTTAGTCAAGTCTAGTCTGGTGTTATTCCTAAAATATGATCAGACTAAATCAGAATGAAACAATCTAATCGAATACATTAAAGAAAAAAGATCCACTGCCCAGATGCAGCGAAGGTGTGTGAACAACTTCTCGGGTTGAGAAGCTTGTCCTCACGCCAATTAATACACGTAGGTCTAAATAATGTACATTTTAGATACTTCCCTTCCATCATCGGTGCTGCCATTTTGAAACCTAGGTTTTTTTCTTCAGGTATCTAAAGAAGGGTTTTTGTACAAGTGCAAACATATCAGCCCTCAAATACAGTGAAAGCTAAATTTCAACATGGCAGCACCCATGACTAGAGGGAGCCAGATGGTAACATCAGTACTATGATTATAAAATGTACTTAGGGGCCTATCTATAATGCTCCGAATGGAGCTTGATGGCCCGTGTTTATGGCGAGTCTTCAGACTCGCCAGAAACAGCAGTTATGAAGCAGCGGTCTAAAGACCGCTGCTCCATAACCCTGAGCATAACCTCTGAGCAGGCGGACCTCTGAGCAGGCGGACAGGAATCGCCGCAATTCAACCCGATCGAATACGATCGGGTTGATTGACACCTCCCTGCTGGCGGCTGATTGGTCGCGAGTCAGCAGGGGGCGGCGTTGCACCAGCAGCTCTTGTGAGCTGCTGGTGCAATGCTGAATACGTAGAGCGTATTGCTCTCCGCATTCAGCGAGGTCTTGCGGACCTGATCCGCACTGTCGGATCAGGTCTTCAAGACCTTTCATAAATAGAGGCCCCCGTAATTAATGCCCTTTAATACAATAAAATGAAATCACAGATCAAAATATCTTGCAATTTAATTAAAAAATTAGATTTAGGTACAGTGATCTGGTATACAAAACAGTAACTGCACATGCTCACATAAGATTTTCCTGTTTTTATTTTTTTTTTAAATATATCTGCACCAAATTTAATGATTGATTAGTTTATTCTGTATCTTTGACTGCATCTTCTCTAATGAAATACTTATTTTTGTCACTAAAGGTCGAGAGGACAAGCTTCTCAACTCGAGATGTCGGCTCGCCTTCGCAACATACGGGCAGCAGACAAACTGGATCCGCTGCCCTTATGTATCATTACACTTCAAGGGGTTAAACATGTAATTTTACATAAGCAATATTAAAATGCTTTAACACATTTGATTGTTAATTGGACAAAAAAACTGCATTAAAACACAATAATGCCGTCCTCATCAATATTGAATACTTCGGCTGCCATGTTTATATTTCATTTTGGGCCTGTATTGTTTGCTTCTGTGTAGCTCTGCGTGATTACCTCATCATGGTCTAAGAAAACATGCTGTTTTGATTATACAGTTTAGAGAATTAGGGATGCTAAACTAGTTTAAATGACATCTTTTAATGGCTTGAATAATTTAGACAAGGAACTCGAAACCATTTAAATAGAATTTAAAGTTTTTGCACCATACCTCATATGTTTGATTGAGGCCATTGCTAGAATAAATACATTGTGGTGAACAACTATATGATATAAAGCAGATGTTTATGATCATATAAAATGGTCATCAATATTCTTAGTGGAAGAGTCAACACCCTTAGGCCTATTATCATTGCAAGGTGCTGAATATACAAAATGAATACTTAGTTTTATGTATAGCTATCCATCTGGGACCTCTTTTACTTTGTTCTGTTGCTGTTTGAGATATGAGCAGCTACATCACACATCAGGACAAACATCATGTTTAATCAACAAAACTCATGCAGGGGAGAAAATATAATTAGCAATTTGTTTTATTTAAATAATACTGATAACCCTTTTAGTAATGATCAAAATTGGCGAAAAAGTGTTATTTTGGTATTACACCATTGGAGAACTGTCCTGTGGGACATGTTTTCCTTATTTTAATTTTAGAATATTATTGATCATATTTTGTATTCTCTGTGGCTTTTATATTATTCAGTCGAAGTGCAGAATTGTCCTTCCCTGTGTGTTTCTATTGTAGTGATGAATCCATTATTTCCTGAAGCCTCGTTCTGGAGTGCAGAGTAATGAAGGTGCTGTGTAGAAGGACAATGGCTAGTGGTGGGACAACTGGAAGCAGTCTGTGTAATGGTGCATTGTTTGCTCTACTGAATATCAGATAGCCACACGAAATCCCAATATATACAATATTAAATCTAATATTAAACAGCTTTGGTTTCATATCAATAACTTTCAAATATAATTAAACTGTATAAATGGGCTTGTTGTTAGTAAAATAATCTTGACAATTCAGAGTGGAGGGAATACTGAATATCCAAGGCAGAGCCAGGTATAACTATCACTAAAAGGGAGATAATCAAATTAGATTGTCAACTGGTTAAGGATAAAACTTCAAATCTTAATAATGACTTAGGAACTGTAATAGTTGGTAGCCATTCTGTGATTGAAACACTGAAATTTTTATAATGTATATCAATAATTAAAATATGCCATGTGTTAGTTTACGGATTTAAATTCAGTATGTGGATCCTTTGTCACCACTTATACACAAAAGAAATGTAACATAGTAGACAATTAATATTCTTTAGAACAATCTTAATTCAACGAAACATGTGTGGTCACAGGTATTACACTAACCATAATTGAGATGCTTAGTTTATAGCTTCCTGTTACTTGGGAAAAGTAACCAGTAAAAATATTTTTTGTGCCTATACTTGTGTTTCCTCCACACTCTGTAAAGCCAATGATGAAATAAAATAACAATTATGGGCTGCCTAACAAGGTAATCATTTTTTGCCAACTTCAGCAACAGCCACTGAACCTATACATCATCAAAGCACCTTAATCTTTGTACTTCCAAGACTGGTAAATCTCTTTAAAATATGAAGACACATTACCAATTAATGACAATAATAATAATCATAATAATCATCATCCTAATAATATACAATTTGCTGTGTTAGGGTCCTTTTTATAACTTGAATTAAGAGAGATATAATCCTGATCCTTTTTGACCTCTTGGCTGTTGAAGTCTTTGAACACTTCACAATATGGTGAGTTAGGGAAGTGGGTGGGCTATGTGATTCTGCACTGAATTGCATCTTTTCCTTCCTGACAAACTAAACTCAATGAATCAGCATGTGCACCATACAAGCTGAAGCTTCTAGCACTAGTTATGGCATTCAGAGGATGTGATTGTTGTCTATTCAACTTATTTACATGCACAGTTTCCATGCACCAGTCAGGTTCTGCCTATACTTTGAGATCATCATAAGAGATTGTAGAAGATCTAAGTGTTAAAAAGACATAAAAGTTACAATTAAATTTAATTAGCGCTGTGCAATTTGTTGACACTTTACAAATAACTGATAATAACAATAATGGTTCAGATAGAGCACAAGTTTTAAGAGAATTTTCAGTGTACTTCTATTAAATTTCTTTTATTCACATGTTATACTTTATTGAAAAGTATACCTAGATAGGCTCCAGAGCAGCAATACAGGAAGCTCGCTGCTGATTGGTAGTTACACACGTGTCTCTTGACATTGGATCACCAGATGTGTTCATCACACCTGAATGGGTAGAAATTTTGTGTATTAATGTGTAGAATTCAGATAATATGCAACAGTCACATGTCTTGGGAAAAGTTAGGTGATTAGTAAATTAGTGATCTGTAGTTGAACCTTGTTAGGCAGTTGTCATATGTGTTAGGAGAGGTTTAATGATTACTGAATTAGTGAAATATTGTAGAAATATTCAATATTACAATTATTTTAATGAAATAATTTTTTTTATTTAATAAGATAACAAATTCCATGACATCTTCAGCATATATATAAATGTGACATGACAAGTCTTGTTATACAGAAAGTGCAATACAATTATGATGAACCAATCCATCACCATTTCGTACATAGCAAATCATATTATTGTCATAATATTGTCCGTCATGGTTGGGGATAATCCCCAAATAGTGCTATTTAAGGAAAAAGAATGTAAAACATTTTCCCTTATTTGTATTCCTTTATAGTAAGATATTAAGAGTGAAAAAGAAAAAGAATAAGAAAAAGTAAATAGAGAAAGGGAAGAGAATCAGCTATTTAGTAAGAAGAGAAGAGAAAGGTCAAGGACATGTGTCACTAGTGGCCATCAGCACTCCCCGCTGCTCCCTCCGTATGTGTAACCTCCGTTACCTGTATGCTACGTCTATTCTTCATTCATTGCGTGTCTACCCAAACTATCCAATCCTCCCAAGTCTGGAGGAACTCCGTTCTAGTGTCGAGTAAGGTAGAGGAAATATCTGCCATTTGATGATAATATTTAATTTTATTAATTATTAAATTGTAGCTAGGTACCGAAGACCTCCAGAACCTTGCAATTGTTGTCTTGATAGCTGTGCAGACTATTCCCACCAACTTTAATTTAGCTTTGGTAAGGCCCTCAATCGGGAAGTGCAATAGAGCTTGCTCTCTATTTAGAGTAATTTGTCTATTTAGTATCTCAGCCAGGAGATTATTTGTTTATGACCAAATCTTCTGCACCTCCATACAAGACCACCATATATGTGTGTAGGAACCAATATCCCTACAGACTCTATAGCAGTACTTGGGGGTTTTATCTGTCCATTGTGTTCTACTTGGGTGTAGGTACCACCTATATGCTACTTTAATATAGCTTTCTTTCAAATTGGCGCTGATAGAACATGCCTGACCCTTTTTCAGAATTTCAGACCATTCTAGAAGTTCTTTTACAAACTGTCCCTCCTTCTCCCACTTTTCCATAAAATTTAATTTGTCTGCTGAGCTATTATTATTTAATAAATTGTACAAAATCGATATAGCTCCCTTAGTTCTAGTTGCTGATGTGCATATCTTTTCAAAGGGGGTATGTTCAGCGTGTTTAGGTGGTCTGCCTATCTCCCTAATCCTTGACTTCAGCTGCATATATTGGAACCAGGAGCCCAGCAATACCGGTTGGATAGAGTTATATTTCTCAAAGGAAATTATATTTGAATTTATCAAAGTATCAGCTATTCGGTAAAGTCCTTTATTAGCCCAAATGTTACTTATTGCTTTTGGAATCCGAACAGATGGTAAGGTTAACGGTGTTGCTATAGAGCTAGCTGTATGTAGTTTGTACCTCCCTTGTAGAGTATCCCATATCTTAATAGTATGTGCTATGGATAGGTAATGAGACCAATTCAATGGCCTATCCCGCTTGGGTGTCCACAAAATCTGATAGATTGGAGATAATCGTAACATAACACTCTCTAATTTTACCCACATAATGTCATCCCCTCTAACATTCCAGAGCAAGGTTTGTGCTAACCTAGCTGCCCAAAAGTACTTTTGCAAGTCTGGTACTCCTAATCCTCCTCGCTCCTTATTTTGTAAAAGTGTTTTTCTATTAATTCTAGCCTTTTTATTAACCCAGATAAACTTTAACATATACCTTTGCATATCACTTATATCCTCTTGAGAAACGTTAATAGGCAGTGCTCTAAACAGATAGAGCAACTTAGGTAGTATTATCATTTTTGTGATTACTATTTTCCCATAAAAAGATACTTTATAAGTTGACCAAATTTTCATTTCCCTTTTAAGATGCGCAAACATTTTTTTATAATTTAGTTTATATAAGTTGTCTAGGTTATTTGGTATGGCAATGCCTAGGTATGTGATGGCAGAAGAAGCCCATTTAAAATAAAAATGTATCTCAAGTAGTTTTTTTGTTACTTCTGGGAGGTGAGTCTCTAAGGCCTCGCGTTTGTCATTGTTTATCTTATATCCGGATAGTCTCCCAAAGTCTGATAGTAGTTTGTAAAGCTGGGGAAGGGTCATCATAGGTTTAGTGATAGTCAATATTACATCGTCAGCGAATAATGCAAGTTTGTGTACCGTGTCGCCTATTTGAATTCCTGAGATATCTCTCCTATTTCTAATAGTTGCTGCTAACGGCTCTATACAAAGGGCAAAAAGTAACGGGGAAAGGGGACACCCCTGTCTTGTTCCATTTCGAAAATCTTGATTATTTTGGATTGATAACCTGAAAGTCTGATAAAAGCTGACGGGGTTGTATACAATGCTTGGATTGCCTTTAAAAAGTTTCCCTTTATACCAAACTGCTGTAATGTTAGGAACATATAGTCCCAAAAGATCCTATCGAACGCCTTCTCTGCGTCCAACGATAGGAACAGAGAAGGCGTTCTTTCTTTATTTGCATAATCAAGTAAGTCAATTATTTTCCTGACATTATCAGGAGCCTCTTATAAAGCCGACTTGATCAGGGTTAACCAGACTGGTCAGCAACGGGTTTAACCTATTGGCCAGTATTTTAGTAAAAAGCTTGAGGTCTAAATTTATTAAAGATATGGGCCTATAGTTTTTACAATGGAATTTGTCTTTACCCGGTTTAGGCACTACACAGATTCTTGCCGACAAGGGGCCCGATCCGATATAAATCGTCGCCCGCAAAAGCCGGCGACGCCAATATTTGAGCGGGTTTGGTATCCTATATACGGCGTAACTTAGAAGTTACGCGCGTAGATATCTGCCTTCGCCCGTAGTTTTTTGGCCCATAGACTGACATACAAAACACGCGCAGTTTGGTATCCAACATACGGCGTAAGTACTTACACGCGCAGATTTCAGAAAATCTACTCCATTCTCATCTCGCCACAAATTTCAGCCGCAGGAACCCTTGAACTGACTTAGAAACCAACATAACTCTCTGAAGGCCTAACAAGTGCATGCTTAACAACATACATATCAGCAGCTTGATCACAAATAGTTAACCTCTTCAAAGCATTTATTATTCCTGCCCCTGCAAGTTTGTCAAACCAATCACAAAGGGGTGCATCATGGGGCACAGGGGGACATCATGGGGCACAAGGGGACATCATGGGGCACAAGGGGACATCATGGGGCACAGGGGGACATCATGGGCCACAGGGGGACATCATGGGGCACAGGGGGACATCATGGGGCACAAGGGGACATCATGGGGCACAAGGGGACATCATGGGGCACAAGGGGACATCATGGGGCACAGGGGGACATCATGGGGCACAAGGGGACATCATGGGGCACAGGGGGACATCATGGGGCACAAGGGGTGCTGGAAGCCCTACAATCCCCTGTTGTTCTGTCTACACATGCTGATTCTATAGTTGCTGCTGAGGTCCATGGTGATGGTGCTGGCCCTGCTGCAGCTGGTCATCGAATTACATACTGCGGAGTTCCACTGCATGTAAGTGAAATTACTACATGCCACCCCCATTCCCTTAACCACCCTAATTACTGAAAATATATCATTAGTTCAATTCATGTTTTGGTCACTATGATTTATTGACTATCATTTTGAGGAATGAAAATGGATGTTTATACCTTATGTTCACACCTTCTGTAAAAACATTATTATTTAGATATATATACCCATGTGCAGGGATAGGCAAGGTGTCCTTCACTAAAACTCTTTACCTTAGAAAATGTCAGCAACAGCCTTGGCTCGTGCCTATCCCTGCACATGGGTCAATTTCTATTGGATGTGAGAAACCTTGATTTACATCTTAAAAGTGAATATCACTATATGTACCCTTCATACACAACTATGTGATGTGGTTTAGAGAACATGAATATGTCATAAACATGATGATATTACCTTTTCTGGGCCATTTCCACACAGGCCTTATTATATTTCTCAAAGATATTAGTGTACTAAAACACCCCTCACATGGATGTGGATGACAATTATATGGTAAATAACAGAGGACATGATTTAGGATGAAATATAACAATATTTATTTTCTTTTAGGCTTCTTAGATTAGGGGGCTGAGGGACCTGGAGTGGGTCTCCTGCCTCTCCTGGATTGTGTGGATTCTGAGGATCCTGCAGGAGTGCTGGCCACAGATGAGATGCTGGAGGCAATGTCCTGCTGGTGTGTGAAATGCTCCACCAACACACCCAACAGTTGGTTTTGTTCCCTCCATCTGTTGTCACTCTGAATCTGCATGTCAGACATTACTCTCAGCATCTGAGATTGATTCTGAACCATAGTACTTAAAGATGCTGCCATGTCCCGTTGCAGCTCAATGGAACGCTGTTGTAAAGTCTGTTGACTCCTGTAAAACCTGCGTTGGTCCCTCTGCATTCTCTTGCAGGTTGATGTGAGACTCTCGCAGGTTACTGTTTGCCTCCTCTGTAGGGCAATGTATTCATCGCCCATGGCGGAAGTCAGCGGATCTATGGGATCTTCTCCAGCAGGGACTCTAGGCGCCGGTTCAATTTCAAGATCCTCAGCTGCTGGTGCTGCCTGTAGAATCACAGCTGCTGGTGCTGCCTGTGGGATGATCTCAGCTGCTGGTGCTGCCTGTGGAATGATCTCAGCTGCTGGTGCTGCCTGTGGAATCACAGCTGCTGGTGCTGCCTGTGGGATGATCTCAGCTGCTGGTGCTGCCTGTGGAATCAAAGCTGCTGGTTCTGCCTGTGGGATGATCTCCCAAGCTCTTCCAAGTGCAGCAGATGGTGGAGATGTCCGGATGGACTGATAGTCCCATTGCCGGCTGGTGTGCAACCACTCAGCCTGCTGGTAGAATCCCTGAGTGGACTGATATTGTTGGGGGGGTAAAGGCATCTACCCTTCGGGGCTGGCTTGGCTCCCCCTCCAAGCCAAAGGAATAGTCCTCCGGCCAGGGCTCCTGTATCCTCATGTAATGCTGGCGGCATGACATCCAGATTGTCAATTGAGGCAGTCCAACCCAGCTCATGCCTGGCATACTCCTGCTGGAATCTCCAGACCGGTGGTCGAGGTGGAGAAATACTTTGTGGCGGTGGTGGAGGGGATGCATGGGCGTTGGCACCCTGGTGACTGGAGGTTCTGTGGAGGAGTCAAATGATGAGAGGGATTAGTACAGTCAGATATATATCCATGTGGGCATACAATGTACATGCTAGGGCCTATACACATTCTCATGTCAAACTCTATAACATGCATGTGCACATTGAGATTTGTGATATGAGGGTTTTTAATATGCAAAGTATACATGTATGTGTTTCATACAATAGTTCTGTGTACATGTCAGTGATGGCGAAAATGTGTTCTTTAAGTGACACTATGGTTGTGATGACTATAGTGTCCATTTACTGAAAACTCTACATGTGGCTTGTGGCCTGTGTTACTCTGAGAAATGTTAGTATTTCACTATTCCACCTCATATCATGAATTTCAATGTGTTAAGTAGCATTAAATGGACATTAAACCCATTTTGATTCTTTCATGATTCAGCTAGAGCATGCAATTGTAATTAACTTTGTAATTTACTTCCATTACCTAATTTGCTTCATTCTCTTGATATTCTTAGCTGAAAAGCATATCTAGATAGGCTCAGAAGCTGCTGATTGTTAGCTGCACATCAATGCCTCGTGTGATTGCCTCACCCATGTGCATTGATATTTAATAAACAAAGAATAAGAAAATAATGAAGCAAATTAGATAATAGAAGTAAATTGGGATGTTGTTGAAAACTGTATTCTCTATCTGAATAATGAAATAAAAAGATTTGGTTTCATGTCCCTTTAATGTTAAATCTAATTGTAGATATTTTTGTTAGTAGGCCAAATACCATGCTCCTCATTGTGTACATGAATGTGTTACATTATAGGATGTTATATCTCAAATACATATAATACTGGTGTGTGGGATGTTACTCACCAGCATGCTGCGCTGATGTTGCAATCCCTGAGTCACGAGCCCCTGGAAGTCCACGGACTGCTGTAACACTCAGGGACCTACGAATCAGCTCCTGCCACTCGTTATATTCCACCTCATGGTGAGGCCCACCTCCTGTTGCCCTCTGGGACATTGCTTCTTGGCCCATATTCTCCTTAACTCTCCTCTTACAGTCGTTCCACCTCTTATTTAGGCCATCCACATTCCTCCTCTGCTGGGACACACCATTAACGGCCTCCTCCACCTTCAGCCAGGCATCTTTACACCTACGGGCAACTCCTTTGCCCTTCTCTTGGCCAAAGAGGGCGGTATGGTTCTCCAGGACAGCCTGGACTAGAGCGAGGTTTTTAGCAAATGTGAAGTTGGGGCACCTCATATGCTCATCGTCCTGGGCCGCCTGGCTCCCTCCCTGGGATGTCCCTGGTGTGGGTTCCTCCCTATCCTCTCCCTCCTCCCCCCTTCTATCCCCATGTGCACCCTCTATCCCTCTTCTGAGTGTGCCTGGCCTTGGGGCAACCCCACTCCCATCCTCCCTTCTAGCTCTCCCTCTCCCCACTCCGCTCACTCCCTGACGGGGACCCTGCTGCTCCTCCTATCCATAATCCTCTCCCTGCAACTCCCCTTCCCTCCTCCCCCCACCCTTGCTCTCCCTGACATCCTCACACTACACACACTCACACACGCACACTCACTCACACTTCAATCACACACAATCACAACCAAACACTCAGCCTTTCACACTGTAAAAGATAAATAAAATGTGTAAGGTGTTATAAAAAAAAAAAAGTGTTGTGTATTTTGTATATGTGTGTATGCAAAATGTGTGCAATATGTAAAAAAGTGACAGTAATGTACAAGCTTAACAAATCCACCAAATCCGACCTAACTAAATATTATGCAATGCGCCTCTCTCTCTACTCTAACGACTTTCTCCTACTCACTGTAGTGTGCTGTAGCTTCAAGAACCGACCAAACACACTAAAGAAAAAATTTTAAGCAATCTATGCCTTAAAGTTATACGCCTAGATTTAGAGTTCTGCAGTAGCCGTCAAAAGCAGCGTTAAGGGGTCCTAACGCTGCTTTTGGCCGCCCACTGGTATTTAGAGTCGTGTAGGTAAGGGTCTAACGCTCACTTTCAAGCCGTGACTTTTCCATACTGCAGATCCCCTTACGCCAATTGCGTATCCTCTCTTTTCAATGGGATCTTCCTATCTCCGGTATTTAGAGTTTTGGCTGAAGTGAGCAGTAGACTCTCTACCGACAAGACTCCAGCCGCAGAAAAAAGTCAGTAGTTAAGAGCTTTATGGGCTAACGCCGGTTTATAAAGCTCTAAAGTACACTAACAACCATAAACTACCTATGTACCCCTAAACCGAGGTCCCTCCACATCGCCGCCACTATAATAACAATTTTTAACCCCTAATCTGCCGACCGCACACCGCCGCCACCTACATTATCCCTATGAACCCCTAATCTGCTGCCCCTAACATCGCCGACACCTACATAATATTTATTAACCCCTAATCTGCCCCCAACATCGTCACTACCAAGGTAGCGGCGACGTTGGGGGGCAGATTAGGGGTTAATAAATATAATATAGGTGTCGGCGATGTTAGGGGCAGCAGATTAGGGGTTCATAGGGATAATGTAGGTTGCGGCGGTGTCCGGAGCGGAAGATTAGGGGTTAATTGTGTATTGCAGGTGTCAGCGATAGCGGGGGTGGCAGATTAGGGGTTAATAAGTGTAAGGTTAGGGGTGTTTAGACTCGGGGTACATGTTATGGTGTTAGGTGCAGACTTAGAGAGTGTTTCCCCATAGGAAACAATGGGGCTGCGTTAGGTGCTTTTTTGCAGGTGTTAGGTTTTTTTTCAGCCCAAACTGCCCCATTGTTTCCTATGGGGGAATCGTGCACGAGCACGTTTTTCCAGCTAGCCGCTACCGTAAGCAACTCTGGTATTGAGAGTTGAAGTGGCGGTAAATATGCCTGTACGCTCCCTTTTTTGGAGCCTAACGCAGCCCTTCAGAGAACTCTAAATACCAGCGTTGTTTAGAAGCAGCGCTAGAAAAAAAAGACGCGTAGCTAACGCACCCCTTTGGCCGCAAAACTCTAAATCTAGGTGATAATAATTAAATAAATGGAAGGTAGAATAATTAAATGAATACTTAAACACATAAATAAAATCTGATAATTAGGAGTAAAAAGCAGACAGCATGAAAGACTAATGCTATTTTTTGGATCATCAAAATATTTGGAGTCTAAGGCATTGTTACTGTAATTGTAATTGCTAATCGTGCTTTGGATAAAAAGTAGTAAATTAAATATTTCAGGATCTTTTGGTCATACATACCCCCATATATACAGGTAAATACTTCCAGCACCCCATGTCTAAAATAAAGAATTACTAATTATGGAATACCTACAATGCATAGCGCCTGCTGAAAATAGAAAATATGGATATAGCTGTCCTAAAACATATTTTTTTATTTAAGTTTCCATTAAATTGACATTTTAGTGTAAACAATAAAATGAGAACATTTTATTTTTAAACAAATGTCTTTTCTTTAGAGGAAGAAAATACAAAGTTAAATGTATTCTCCTGGGCTAAACCAGATTCCATTAGATTTAATTATGAAACATGACTTTAAAAAAAAAAAAAAAAAAAAACTATTTGAAAATGTTTGTGATTACTTGCGCACACATCCAGCACCAGCAGCACATTGCGTGCACATGTATTACCCGCTCAGGCAAAAAAAGTACTGGTTACTCGTTGCCTTAACGCTTCCATTTAGAGCATGAAAAAATGGCAACTGTCTTCTCAGTGGGATACCAATTACAAGAACAAATATTAAACTGTGAATACTTTTGAATGTAGTATTTTTGGAAAAAAAAAAGGAAAAATGCAAAATTGCTTCTAATTGAATTTGTAAACACTGCCAAAAACTTCAAATTTCACCATTATGTTCTTCTAAGGAAACATTATTAGTTTAAATTAAAGGAGGAAAACATAATTTATGTATGAACTTACCTGATAAATTAATTTCGTTCATAATGGCAAGAGTCCATGAGCTAGTGACGTATGGGATATACATTCCTACCAGAAGGGGGCAAAGTTTCCCAAACCTCAAAATGCCTATAAATACACCTCCCACCACACACATACGTCAGTTTAACGTATAGCCAAGTAGTGAGGTATAAAAAAGGAGTAAAAAAGCATACAAAAAAAAGAGGAACTGGAAAATAATATTGTGCTTTAATACAAAAAATATAATCATCAAAAACAGGGTGGGCCTCATGGACTCTTGCCATTATGAAATAAATGAATTTATCAGGTAAGTTCTTACATAAATTATGTTTTCTTTCATGTAAATGGCAAGAGTCCATGAGCCAGTGACATATGGGATAAAATACCCAAGATGTGGAAATCCACAGAAGAGTCACTAGAGAGGGAGGGATAAAATAAAAACAGCTATTTCCGCTGAGATATTAAATCCAAAAAATAAGTTTTTCTTAAAAACAGAAGAATCAAACTGAGACAGCTGCATGAAGAACTTTTCTACCAAAGACTGCTTCAAAAGAAGCAAATACATTGAAATGGTAAAATGTAAAAAAATGTATGCAAAGAAGACCAAGTTGCTGCTTTGCAAATCTGATCAACTGAAGCTTCATTCTTAAAATACCAAGAAGTGGCAACCTATCTAGTAGAATGAGCTGTAATTCTCTGAGGCAGAGACTGTCCCGCCTCCAAATAAGCCTTGTGAATCAAAAGCTTTAACCAAGAAGCCAAAGAAATGGCAGAGGCTTTCTGACCTTTCCTAGAACCGGAAAAGACAACAAATAGACTAGAAGTCTTCCTGAAATCCTTAGTAGCCTCAACATAGTATTGCAAAGCCCTTACCACATCCAAAGTGTGTAATGATTTTTCAAGCAAATTCTTTGGATTCAGACACAAGGAAGGAACAACAATTTCCCTACAAATGTTAAAATTCACAACCTTAGGAAGAAAATTTAAACGAAGTCCGCAAAACAGCTTTATCCTGATGGAAAATCAAAAAAGGAAAATCACAAGATAGAGCATACAATTCAGAAACTCTTCTACCAGAAGAGATAGCCAAAAGGAACAATACTTTCCAAGAAAGTAGCTTAATATCCAAAGAATGTATAGGCTCCAAAGGAGGAGCCTGCAAACCCTTTTAAAACCAAATTAAGACTCCATGGAGGAGAAAAATATTTAATAATAGGCTTGATACGGACCAAAGCCTGAACAAAACAGTGAATATCAGGAAGTTTAGAAATCTTTCTATGAAATAAAACAGAAAGAGCAAGAGATTTGTCTCTTCAAAGTACTTGCAGACAAACCTTTATCCAAACCATCCTGAAGAAACTGTAAAATTCTAGAAATTCTAAAAGAATTCCAAGAGAATTTATGAGAAGAACACCATGAAATATAGGTTTTCCAAACCCAATAATAAATCTTCCTTGAAACAGACTTGCGCGCCTGCAACATAGTATTGATCACTGAGTCAGAGAAACCTCTATGACTAAGCACTAAACGTTCAATTTCCATACCTTCAAATTTAGGGATTTGAGATCCTGATGGAAAAACGGCCCTTGAGACAGAAGGTCTGGCCTTAAAGGAAGTGACCAAGGTTGGCAACTGGACATCCGGACAAGATCTGCATACCAAAACCTGTGAGGCCATGCTGGTGCTATCAGAAATACATGAGATTGTTCCATTATGATCTTGGAGATCACCCTTGGAAGAAGAACTAGAGGCGGAAAAATATAAGCCAGTTGGTAAGACCAAGGAACTGCTAACACATCCATCTCCGCCTGAGAATCCCTGGACCTGGAAAGGTATCTGGGAAGTTTCCTGTTTAGATGAGAAGCCATCAGATCTATTTCTGGAAGACCCCACATCTGTACAATCTGAAAAAAACACATCTGGATGTGACCACTCCCCCGGATGCAAAGTCTGACGGCTAAGATAATCAGCTTCCCAATTGTCTACACCTGGGATATGAATCGCAGAAATTAGACAAGAGTTGGATTCCGCCCACAAAAGTATCCGTGATACTTCTTTCATTGCTAAACGACTGCGAGTCCCTCCCTAATGATTGACATTTGCCACAGTTGTGATATCTAGAGGATTCCAAACCCCTTGTGCTGTCAGAGACCCCCAGACAGCTCCCCAGCCTGAAAGACTTGCATCTGTTGAGATTACAGTCTAGGAAGGATGAACAAAAGAGGCCACTTGAATAATATGATGATGGTCTAACCACCAAATCAGAGAGAGTAGAATGCTGGGGTTTAAGAATATCAATTTTGATATCCGAGTATAATCCCTGCACCATTGATTTAGCATGCAAAGCTGCAGAGGCCTTATATGAAAATGAGCAAAGGGGATCGCGCCCAATGCTGCAGTCATGAGACCTAAAACTTCCATGCACATAGCCACTGAAGGGAATGATCGAGACTGAAGGTTTTGACAGGCTGAAACCAATTTCATTTGTCGCTTGTCTGTTAAAGACAGAGTCATGGACACTGAATCTATCTGGAAACTTAAAAAGGTGACCCTTGTCTGAGGAATCAATAAACTCTTTGGTAAATTGATCCTCCAACCATGTCTTCGAAGAAACAACACTAGTTGATTTGTGTGAGATTCGGCTAAATGAAAAGATTGAGTCAGTACCAAGATATCGTCCAAATAAGGAAACACCGCAATACCCTGCTCTCTGATTACAGATAGAAGAGCACCGAGAATCTTCAAAAAGATTCTTGGAGCTGTCACTAGGCCAAATGGAAGAGCAACAAATTGGTAATGCTTGTCTAGAAAAGAGAATCTCAGAAACCGATAGCGATCTGGAAGAATCGGAATGTGAAGATAAACGTCCTGTAAGTCTATTGCGGACATGTAATGACCCTGCTGAACAAAAGCAAGTTGGAACCCTTACAAAAATGATTCAAAAACTTTAGATCCAGAACTGGTCTGAATGAATTTTATTTCTTTGGGACAATGAATAGATTTGAATTAAAACCCAGACCCTGTTCCTGAAGCGGAACTGGTGTAATCACCCCTGAAAGCTCCAGATCTGAAACACACTTCAGAAAAGCCTGAACTTTCACAGGATTTGTTGGAACATGAGAGAGAAAGAATCTTCTCACAGGAGATCTTATTCTGAAACCTATTTGATACCCTTGAGAGACAATGCTCTGAATCCATTGATTCTGAACAGAATCTGCCCAAATGTTTTAAAATAATTTTAATCTGCCCCCACCAGTTGAACTGGATTGAGGGTCGCACCTTCATGCAGTCTTAGGGGCTGGCTTTGGCTTCTTATAAGGCTTGGATTTATTCCAACTTGAAGATGGCTTGGTTGGAGTCCTTAGGGGAAGGAGTGGTTTTCTGTTCTCTATTCTGACGAAAGGAACAAAACCGATTAGAAGCTTTAAATTTACTCTTAGACTTTTTATCTTGGGACAAAAAACTCCCTTCCCCCAGTGATAGTGGAAATAATAGAATCCAACTGAGAACCAAATAAATTATTACCCTAAAAAGATAGAGATAGTAATCTAGATTTAGATACCATGTCAGCATTCCATGATTTAAGTCACAAGGCTCTTCTAGCTAGAATAGCTAAAGACATTGATTTAACATCAATCTTGATGATATCAAATATAGTATAACAGATAAAATGATTAGCATGTTGAAGCAAACGAACAATGCTAGACAAATCAGAATCTGTTTCCTGATGTGCTAAGCTATCCAACCAAAAAGTTGATGCAGCCCCAACATCAGCCATATAAATGGCAGACCTGAGAATATAGCCAGAATGTAAATAAGCTTTCCTTAGATAAGATTCAATCTTCCTATCTAAAGGATCCTTAAAAGAAGTACTATCTTCCATAGGAATAGTAGTACGTTTGGCAAGAGTAGAAATAGCCCTATAAACCTTAGGGACTTTTTCCCAAAACTCAAAAATAGCCACCGGATTAAACGAAGCACCAGGCTTAGACCATTCCTTAGCAATCATCTCAGAAACCGCATCTGGAACAGGAAAAAACTCAGGAGTAATCACAGAAGGTTTAAAAACAGAATTTAAATGTTTACTGGTCTTGTTATCAAGAGGATCAGAATCCTCAATACCCAAAGTAACCAATACTTCTTTCAAAAAAGACTGAATAGATTCAATCTTAAAAAGATAAGAAGATTTATCAATTTCAATGTCTGAAGTAGGATCTTCTGAACCAGAGAGATCCTCTTCAGAGGAGGATATTTCAGTATGTTGTCGGTCATCACAAATTTCATCATTTTTATGAGAAGTTTTAAAAGACCATTTACGTTTATTAGAAGGTGGAATAGCAGACATAGCCTTCTGTATTGCATCAGCAATATAATTTTTCATATCAACAGGGATATCATGTACATTAGATGTTGAGGGAACAACAGGTGCTGTACTAGTACTAATAGAAACATTATCGGCATGCAAAAGCTTATCATGGCAACTGTTACATAATATAGCCAGAGATATAATCTCACCTTGTTTACAACAGATACACCTAGCTTTGGTAGAACTGTGTTCAGGCAGCATGGTTCCTACAGTAGCTTCTGAGACAGGATCAGACTGAGACATTTTGCAAAATGTAAAAGAAAAATAACATTTAAACAAAATATCCAATTTCCTCATATAGCAGTTTCAGGAATGGGACAAAATGCATATGCTAAATAAGCAGAAAAGCAAACAGTATAGCCCTCTAGAATATAAAGAGAGCAGGGAGCATAAAGGAAGTGGGGTAATATAACCAAAAAAATATTTACATCCGGAAACGACAGCGCAACTTCATGCCAAACAAACTAACGTCAATAAAGACGCAGGAAATGACGAAACAGACGCGTCAAAAAAAATTGCGCCAAAAAATGACACAATAAATAAAAGCATTTTGCACCCTCGCAAGCCTAGATTTGCCTGCAAAATGTACAGAAAAAAACAAGTCAAATTGGAAAAACTAAACCTCAGGTAAGAATTTTTTTTTTTTAAATAACTTCTTAAAACATGATTCTCATACTGAAACTGTTAGACTGCAAAATATACACAGACTTGACTCATGGCAAATATAAGTAAATACATATATTTAAAACTTTATATTAATACATAAAGCACCAAACATAGCTGAGAGTGTCTTAAATAATGATACATACTTACCAAAGACACCCATCCACATATAGCAGACAGCCAAACCAGTACTGAAAACTATCAGCAGAGGTTATGGTATAAGAGCATATCGTCGATCTGAAAAGGGAGGTAGGAGATGAATCCCTATGACCGATAACAGAGAACCCTTGAAAAGATTTCCCATAAATGAAACCATAAAAATCAACAGGAAATACTCTCTTCACGTCCCTCTGAAAAACACTGTACTCTGAGAGGAATTGGGCTTCAGAATGCTTAGAAGTGCTTATTATAGAATAAATCATAAAAATTAAGCACAAACTTACTTCACCACTTCCATAGGAGGCAAAGTTTGTAAAACTGAATTGTGGGTGTGGTGGGAGGTGTTTTTATAGGCATTTTGAGGCTTGGGAAACTTTGCCCCCTCCCTGTAGGAATGAATATCACATACGTCACTAGCTCATGGACTCTTGTCATTTACATGAAAGAAAGAGATTTTTTCCTATAATAATCCAACCACAACCAATAAGGGATTTTTTTTATTTGTTGATTTTTTTTTATCAGAATGCAAAATAGAAATACATTATTTTAGCATAGTCTATTTTCCACAGCCCTGGAAGAACTGGACCTAACTATTTTAAACATATATTTAATGCTTTCAAAACATTGATTCATTTTATTGCACAATTGTTTACTTCCTTGTATTAATAGAACCATTCAAATATTAAATGTAACATTCAAATGTGGAGGGTAACATAGGGGTATTCAAATATTAGCATTGAAATGTTAATTTTCATATACCTCATAGTAAATAGAAATTCCAGACTCTTCTCTAGAACATGATAAATGCTGATGTAGGCTTCATACAATGTCTGTTGTATAAAAAAAGAATGTATGTGTATATTGTAGGCTATCTTGTACTGCATTTTAAAGCTCTCATCTGTGCTTTTTAATGATGTAACCAAATGTCTTCATGCTGCTAAATACGAATTTCTATGATTTTTCTTTCCTTGGAACAGAAATATTATACATTCTAATTAATTCTCATAGTCACTTGTCTCAATCAAGGCTCTTTGGATCACATTTCTTATTCATAACTACTATTCCTCTATTAATTTTCACTTTATCTTAAATATCCTGTAAAATTTTTAGAGACCAGCCTTTCACATTTGTTCCTTTTCGAAACAGCAGAGCAAGATTAATTTTCACAACATGCCTTGGCAAAACTAATTTATGCTAACAACATTTAATATTCATTTAAGCTCCCAGAACAATGGGAGACATGGTGAAAATTTGTAAAGCGTGTTTATTAGCTAATATTTTTCAATCTAAATTGCTGTATAGTCATTTATTGTCTCACACAGATACCTCTCAGTGTAAAATAAGGCATCTCGCTAAACTTTGTTTTGCAGCTTTGGAAAGCGAAAGCTTTATTTTATATGTAACAGAACAACAGAAGTCATTTTGACACAGTGGAAAGCTCTCTGTTGTTTCATATCTCCCGTGGATTATCTATTCTCACATCAAGCCCATTTCTCAAGTCTGTCTGAATGTGACAGAACTTTCCTTATCAGATAACAAGTCAGATGAAAACACAAGGTTTCAAATGATTATTTTACATTAAAACAAGTCCAGGTAGGTGAAATGTTCAAAGAAAATTTTGGGGATGAGTTTGTTCTAGGAGCTTATTCGCAAAACAACATCAATTAAGATAATTGAAGGCAAAATGAACCAACGAATTGCAAATTAAATATTTCTGTCAAATCTAATTTAAAAACCATTATGATAGAAAAACATAGTTTAATGATTTAGCTCAACATCTGGATACATGTCTTGTAGTATCAACTTAAGTCTCTGTGGCTTCACAAAGCTGAAAGTGCAACATTATTACTTCATAGATATTAATATTTAATGTTTAAAGTAAAATGAGATCAGCTAATAAAATTGACATATTTTAAAATATGTATTAAACACATTTATTTATGTACATTCATAAATTCTGATTTTTTACTTGACACTACTATAATTGTCTATAGTTAGCTATTCTTAATTTTAGGGTGAAGTGTTACAGCAAGGGACAGAATATTCAACACTGAAACTTTACTGCTATTAACAAAATAAACAGCTATGCGTTATTAATGCATTTGAGAAAATGAAATGAGGATAAATCATTTAGTATCACACAAATAAACATTTGTAATTGTTCCGATTGTTGAGCAAAGGTAAAAACACTAACCACACAAGACATTTTAAAGAAATGGGCAGTTCGAGTTATACAGAATGTATGAAAAAAATAAACAATCTATAGCCCAAATAAAGGGAACAAAATTATTATACTCAGACTACCCCTGACTCAAGCCAAGATACCAATCAAGCTGTAAAAACCGAGCCACAATTTAACAATAACATCATTATTTTCTTAAGAGCAATTTGCTAAATTTAACTCATAATTGGCACAAACATTGCCACAATAAGCATTGTTACCTATATTATTTATTTTCCATTATAAACTCAGTATGTGGAAGTATTATTAATTTACAACAAATCAAGGAAATTGTTATGAGGAAGGGGCTTGTGCTGAAATACCATTATAGTGCAGAAAAGTAATTGGAAAAGCAATTGAAAGCCTAGTTTCAATTTCTTGCAACCTATAAGGGAACATTAAACACTAAGGCTTAGATTTTAGGTTGAGTGGAAAAATGCAAAACGTTAGGAGCATAAACATCATTAGAGCGCAAACTATATCGCTTGCATTTTTGTGCTGATATTAAGCCAATGGTTAAGATATATCATGCTTGTGGTATAGTGCGCAGTAGACATGTGCATTCAGCTTCTCATGAATTAGACTTTTGTCCAAATGTATGCGAGAATAGATCACCGAATAAGGGCCAGATTACAAGTGGCACACTAATTCTTTCACACGAGAGATATCGGGTTTATCGCAGGTGCTTGCACGTGTCGGAATGAACGCTCATATTACAAGTTGGAAGTAAATGTGAACATGTAAGCACAATTGCTATTTATGCTAGAATGATTAGCGCAACCTCAGAGCTCTGGTTAACTCTTTGACAAATCAAAAAAGTGTCACAAAACACATCAAAAATACATTATAAAGTACAGGTACACTTATAACAACACAATCTAATAAAAATAATTTTTAAAAAATATTGCAAAAAAAATTTATAAGGGCTCAGGTGTTAGAAAAAACAGACATGCAAAGGGATTTAACATAGAGATACATACACATGTCTACATATGTATATATATGTTTATATGTGTGTACATATGTATTTATATATGTATATATGTATTTACAGACATATACGCATATAACACAAAAATACATATGTATACATATATATATATATATATAAATATATATATATATATATATATATATATATAGTATCTCACAAAAGTGAGTACACCCCTCACATTTTTGTAAATATTTGATTATATATTTTCATGTGACAACACTGAAGAAATGACAGTTTGCTACAATGTAAAGTAGTGAGTGTACAGCCTATATACAGCCAGTATAAATATGCCGTCCCCTCAAAATAACTCAACACACAGCCATTAATGTCTAAACTGTAGGCAACAAAAGTGAGTACACCCCTAAGTGGAAATGTCCAAATTGGACCCAATTAGCCATTTTCCCTCTCCGGTGTCATGTGACTCGTTAGTGTTACATGGTCTCAGGTGTGAATGCGGAGCAGATGTGTTATATTTGGTGTTATCGCTCTCACACTCTCTCATACTGGTCACTGGAAGTTCAACATTGCATCTCATGGCAAAGAACTCTATGAGGATCTGAAAAAAAGAATTGTTGCTCTACTTAAAGATGGTCTAGGCCAGGGGTGTCCAAACTTTGCTCTCCAGAGGTGTTGGAACTACATTTCCCATGATGCTCAGCCAGCATTTTATCTAGATGAGCATCATGGGAAATGTAGTTCCAAAACCTCTGGAGAGCAAAGTGTGGACACCCCTGGTCTAGGCTATAAGAAGATTGCCAAGACCCTGAAACTGAGCTGCAGCACGGTGGGCAAGACCAGTGGTTTCACAGGACAGTTTCCACTTAGAACAGGCCTCGTCATGGTCGATCAAAGAAGTTCAGTGCTCAGACCATACGCCGCACACTGCATCAAATTGGTCTGCATAGCTGTCATCCCAGAAGGAAGCCTCTTCTAAAGATGATGCACAAGAAAGCCTGCAAACAGTTTGCTGAAGACAAGCAGACTAAGGACATGGATTAGTGGAACCATGTACTGTGGTCCGATGAGACCAAGATAAACTTATTTGGTTCAGATGGTGTCAAGTGTGGGTGGTGGCAACCAGGTGAGGAGTACAAAGACAAGTGTGTCTTTCCTACAGTCAAGCATGGTGGTGGGAATGTCATGGTCTGGGCCTGCATGAGTGCTGCTGACATTGGGGAGTTACAGTTCATTGAGGGAACCATGATTGCCAAAATGTACTGTGACATACTGAAGCAGAGCATGATCCCATACCTTCAGAGACTGGGCCGCAGGGCAGTATTCCAACATGATAACGACCCCAAACACACCTCCAAGATGACCACTGCCTTGCTATAGAAGCTGTGGGTAAAGGTGATGGACTGGCCAAGCATGTCTCCAGACCTAAACCCTATTAAGCATCTGTGGGGCATCCTCAAATGAAAGGAAGGGGAGCACAAGGTCTCTAATATCCACCAGCTCCTTGATGTCATCACGTGGCAACCTGTGAAGCTCTGGTGAACTCCATGCCCAAGAGGATTAAGGCAGTGGTGGAAAATAATGGTGGCAACACAAAATATTGACACTTTGGGCCCAATTTGGACTTTTCCACTTAAGGCTGTACTCACTTTTATTGCCAACGGTTTAGACATTAATGGCTGTGTGTTGAGTTATTTTGAGGGGATATCAAATGTACATTCACTATTTTACATTGTAGCAAATTGTCATTTCTTCAGTGTTGTCACATGAAAAGATATAATTAAATATTTACAAAAATGTAAGGGGTGTACTCACTTTTGTGAGATACTGTACATATATATATATATACACTCACCTCCCAGTTTATTAGGTACACCTTGCTAGTACCGGGTTGGACCCCCTTTTGCTTTCAGAACTGCCTTAATTCTTCATGACATAGATTCAACAAGGTGTTGTAAACATTCCTCAAACATTTTGGTCCATATTGACATGATAGAATCATGCAGTTGCTGCAGATTTGTCGGCTGCACATCCATGATGTGAATCTCCCATTCCACCACATCCCAAAGGTGCTCTATTGGATTGAGATCTGGTGACTGTGAAGGCCATTGGAGTACAGTGAACTCATTGTCATGTTTAAGAAACAAGTTTGAGAGGATTTGAGCTTTGTGACATGGTGCATTATCCTGCTGGAAGTAGCCATCAGAAGAAGGGTACACTGTTGTCATAAAGGCATGGACATGGTCAGCAACAATACTCAGGTAGGCTGTGGTGTTTAAATGATGCTCAATTAGTACTAAGGTGCCTAAAGTATGCCAATAAAATATTCCCCACACCATTACACCACCACCAAGAGCTTGAACCATTGATACAAGGCAGAATGGATCCCTGCTTTAATTTTGTTTACACCAAATTCTGACCCTACCATCTGAATGTTGCAGCTGAAATTGAGACTCATCAGACCAGGCAATGTTTTTTCAATCTTCTATTGTCCAATTTTGGTGACCCTTTGCGAATTGTAGCCTCAGTTTCCTGTTCTTAGCTGACAGGAGTGGCACCCAGTGTGGTCTTCTGCTGCTGTAGCCCATCTGCTTCAAGTTTTGACGTGTTGCAAATTCAGCGATGGTATTCTGTATACCTTAGTTGTAACGAGTGGTTATTTGAGTTACTGTTGCCTTTCTACCATCTCAAACAAGTCTGACCATTCTCCTCTGACCTCTGACATCAATATGGCATTTCTGTCCATACAACTGCCACTTACTGGATACCAGACCATTCTTTGTTAACCCTAGTGATGGTTATGCATGAAAATACCAGTAGATCAGCAGTTTTGAAATACTAGGGGCAGCCCGTCTGGCACTAACAACAATGCCAATTTCAAAGTCACTTAAAACCCCTTTCTTCCTCATTCTGATGTTTGGTTTGATCTTCAGGAAGTCATGGAATATTTACAACGAAAATAAAGTTTCCAGCACCTAGGATAAAGAATATACCTGCTGCACTTTAAAGAAGATCCCCTAATAGATCTATTGAAAAGATACAGTTTGAAATATATAGGAGCGCCAGAGAGAGGCTAAGGTATATCACAGGTCTAATATCAGATAGAACAGCTCAAGAGTAAACTTTATAGTCAATGACTATATAAAATAAATTTATTAAAAATCAGAAAAACCAACCAGTTAAGGTTGTTACAAAGTACTAGATAAAATCACAGAGCTTCAATATAATGACAATACAATATAAAACCTATACACTCAATTCTCTTCTATACACTGGGTAAGGTGGCTGGTACGTTCTTTCTCAAATGTTGCCACAGGATCCAAGAAGAAGACCACTTTGGCCTAATGGGTGGTTTACAATGCCTAAATTCACAGTATCCTAACCATTAACTTAATCTACTCCCGATTAATCTAATCGACTACGCTGGTCAAATACATAAGTGCAAAAAAGGTGGGTTTGACAAAGCAAAACTAATCAAAAATTGTATGATCCAAACTCATGAAAACAGGGCAATGCCCAATCCTATCCTAATTGAACAATACCAGTATGTTCTAATAAAAATCCAAAAAATTGTGTATCAAATAATGTGTCAAAAAGTGTCAAATAGTAAGGTGGCTGCCAATGGATAGCGTTTGGTGTGTGATCAGCAATACTAACTATGAAATGACATTTTGGTCTATACACTTTCTAAACAAAGTTTGAATGGTTCCTAAATCAACAAGGTGGATAATTCCCTCTTCCGCTAGCTTAGCGGTTATTCATTGGAATTAACAATCAAATAAACAGTGATATACATAATTATAAACAATAACAGAGAAAACAATAACAGAAAAAAACAATATAGCCTAAAAACAAGATAATATTTTCAAATCAAAGTCAATGATAGTTCCAATTAAGATTGTCCCTTAATAAGGTGCAAAGTAGCTGATAATCCTGGGGGTAGTATGCTCCAATGTCCAAATCCGTTAAGAAACAAGACCTGGGGAAAAAAGGAGAAAAGTGCACTAAACATACGGCCTATGGGGTATAGAATATTGGTAAATAAACTTACCCCAATAGGATATATCCTGGAAATATGACAAGCCTCACAAATCGTGTATCGATCGTCTGTCTACGCGTTTCGGCCCTTGAAAAACTAAAGGGCCAAAACGCGTAGATGGACGATCGATACACGATTTCAACCTTCTTTAAGAATTGTGTGTGCACTTTTTGTTAAAACACAATCATTTAAACCTAAAAGGTCACACAAAGAAGACTCAAATAAAATATACTAAAACAAAGAGCTAACAAGCTAAAGAGATTTTAACAAATCTAGTATAACACGTGTCAAGGGGAGTTGTGCTCCAGGGTGCATCTTACTGACTGTAAAATCAGTCACTTTGCTGCTCGCCTTTCTAAGAATTTTTATTTTGTTTATGTAAAATATAATGTTGCATCTCCTAGAACACTGGTTTTCAAACCTGCCCTCAGACATCCCCAACAGGCCAGATTTTGAGGATATCTGAACTGGAGCACAGGTGAAATAATCAGCTGATTGGTAAACCTGGTTATTTTATCTGCTCTCATCCAAGGAAATCAAGAAAACCTGGCCTGTTGACAAGTTTGAAAACCAGGGCGCGATCCGATATCGATCGCAGTTTGCGGCGCAAGCGAGGAGACCGGCGTCGCCCGCAGTTTCAGCTCGCAACTCGAGCCATCCCATATAGGTCGCCGTCAGATGCTAACGTGCCGTAAGTCTCACAAACCAGCAATGTCCAGAAATCTGCGCAAGTACAAATTTCTGGCGTCGCCAGTGACTTGCGCCACGTTAGAATCTGCCGGCGCCTATAAAACCTGACTAAAGTCTAAAACACCCGCACTGTCTAACACGCCTCCCTAACATAGCTCGCACTGTCTAACACGCCTCCCTAACATAGCTTGCACTGTCTAACCCTCTATCCGCTATCCCCCCTCACTATCCTAACAATAAAAAAGCTATTAACCCCTAAACCGCCGCTCCTTTACCCCGCCGCAACCTAATAAAGTTATTAACCCCTAAACCGCCGCCCCCGTACCCCGCCGCCAGCTATATTATATCTATAACCCCCTAAAGTGAGCCCTTAACACCGCCGCCATCTATATTAAAATATTAACCCCTAATGTAAGCCCCTTACACCGCCGCCATCTCTATTAAAATGATTAACCCCTAATTTAATCTACCTACCCTGCCGCCAGCTATATTATCTATATTAACCCTAAGTATATTATAGTTAATATAGGTATTACATTATATATATTAACTATATTAACCCTAATTATATTAGGGTTAATATAGTTAATATAGTTACTATAGTATTTATATTAACTATATTAACTCTATCTAACCCTAACTACATTTATATTAAATTAATCTAATTAATTTATAAACTAAAATATACCTATTTAAATCTAAATACTTACCTATAAAATAAACCCTAAGATAGCTACAATATAATTAATAATTACATTGTAGCTATGTTAGGGTTAATATTTATTTTACAGGTAAATAGTTAATTATTTTAACTAGGTATAATAGATATTAAATAGTTATTAACTATTTAATATCTACCTAGTTAAAATAATTACCCAATTACCTGTAAAATAAATCCTAACCTAAGTTACAAATACACCTACACTATCAATAAATTTAATAAACTACAAACATCTATCTAAAAATACAATTAAATTAACTAAACTAAATTACAAAAAAAAAACAAACACTAAATTACAAAAAATAAAAAAAAGATTACAAGATTTTTAAGCTAATTACACCTATTCTAAGCCCCCTAATAAAATAATAAACCCCCAAAATAAAAAAAATTCCCTGCCCTATACTAAATTAAACAAATTTCAAAGCTCTTTACCTTACCAGCCCTTAAAAGGGCCTTTTGTGGGGCATGCCCCAAAGAATTCAGCTCTTTTGCATTCAACAAATATAATCCCCCCCCCCCATTACAACCCACCACCCACATACCCCTATTCTAAACCCACCCAAACCCCCCTTAAAAAAGCCTAACACTACCCCCCTGAAGATCTCCCTACCTTGTCTTCACCACACCGGGCCGAACTCCTGATCCGATCCGGGCGATGTCGTCCTCCAAGCGGCAAAGAAGAATTCTTCCTCCGGCGACGTCTTCCTCCAAGCGGCAGCAAAGTCTTCATTCTTCCAGCGGCATCTTCAATCTTCTTTCTTCGCTCCGCCGCCGCGGAGCATCCATCCCGGCCGACTGCTGAACTTGGAATGAGGTACCTTTAAATGACGTCATCCAAGATGGCGTCCGCCGAATTCCGATTGGCTGATAGGATTCTATCAGCCAATCGGAATTAAGTTAAAAAAATCTGATTGGCTGATTGAATCAGCCAATCAGATTCAAGTTCAATCCGATTGGCTGATCCAATCAGCCAATCAGATTGAGCTCGCATTCTATTGGCTGATCGGAACAGCCAATAGAATGCGAGCTCAATCTGATTGGCTGATTGGATCAGCCAATCGGATTGAACTTGAATCTGATTGGCTGATTCAATCAGCCAATCAGATTTTTTTAACTTAATTCCGATTGGCTGATAGAATCCTATCAGCCAATCGGAATTCGGCGGACGCCATCTTGGATGACGTCATTTAAAGGTACCTCATTCCAAGTTCAGCAGTCGGCCGGGATGGATGCTCCGCGGCGGCGGAGCGAAGAAAGAAGATTGAAGATGCCGCCGGAAGAATGAAGACTTTGCTGCCGCTTGGAGGAAGACGTCGCCGGAGGAAGAATTCTTCTTTGCCGATTGGAGGACGACATCGCCCGGATCGGATCAGGAGTTCGGCCCGGTGTGGTGAAGACAAGGTAGGGAGATCTTCAGGGGGGTAGTGTTAGGCTTTTTTAAGGGGGGTTTGGGTGGGTTTAGAATAGGGGTATGTGGGTGGTGGGTTGTAATGGGGGGGGGGGATTGTATTTGTTGAATGCAAAAGAGCTGAATTCTTTGGGGCATGCCCCACAAAAGGCCCTTTTAAGGGCTGGTAAGGTAAAGAGCTTTGAAATTTGTTGAATTTAGAATAGGGCAGGGAATTTTTTTTATTTTGGGGGTTTATTATTTTATTAGGGGGCTTAGAATAGGTGTAATTAGCTTAAAAATCTTGTAATCTTTTTTTTATTTTTTGTAATTTAGTGTTTGTTTTTTTTTGTAATTTAGTTTAGTTAATTTAATTGTATTTTTAGATAGATGTTTGTAGTTTATTAAATTTATTGATAGTGTAGGTGTATTTGTAACTTAGGTTAGGATTTATTTTACAGGTAATTGGGTAATTATTTTAACTAGGTAGATATTAAATAGTTAATAACTATTTAATATCTATTATACCTAGTTAAAATAATTAACTATTTACCTGTAAAATAAATATTAACCCTAACATAGCTACAATGTAATTATTAATTATATTGTAGCTATCTTAGGGTTTATTTTATAGGTAAGTATTTAGATTTAAATAGGTATATTTTAGTTTATAAATTAATTAGATTAATTTAATATAAATGTAGTTAGGGTTAGATAGAGTTAATATAGTTAATATAAATACTATAGTAACTATATTAACCCTAATATAATTAGGGTTAATATAGTTAATATATATAATGTAATAACTATATTAACTATAATATACTTAGGGTTAATATAGATAATATAGCTGGCGGCGGGGTAGGTAGATTAAATTAGGGGTTAATCATTTTAATAGAGATGGCGGCGGTGTAAGGGGCTTACATTAGGGGTTAATAATATTAATATAGCTGGCGGCGGTATAGGGGGATTAGATTAGGGGTTAATAATTTTTATATAGCTGGCGGCGGGGTAGGTAGATTAAATTAGGGGTTAATAATTTTTATATAGGTGGCGGCGGTGTAAGGGGTCAGATTACGGGATAGATAAGGTAGATGGCGGCGGTTTTAGGGGCTCACAGTAGGGGGTTAGTTTATGTAGATGGCGGCGGGGTCTGGGAGCGGCGTTTTAGGGGGTAATAACTTTATTAGGGATTTCGGGGGGGGGGGGATCGCGGTTGACAGGGAGATAGACATTGCGCATGCGTTAGGTGTTAGGTTTATTTTAGCAGATCGCGGTTGACAGGGAGATAGACATTGCGCATGCGTTAGGTGTTAGGTTTATTTTAGCAGCCAGTTTAGGAAGTTACGGGGCTCCAATAGTCAGCGTAAGGCTTCTTACGGCTGCTTTTTGTGGCGAGGTGAAAATGGAGTAAGTTTTCTCCATTTTCGCCATGTAAGTCCTTACGCTGCATATTGGATACCAAACTGCGCGGGTTTGGTATACCTGCCTATGGCCCAAAAAACTGCGGGCGACGGCAGAAATATACGCGCGTAACTTCTAGCTTACGCCGTATATAGGATACCAAATCTGCGCAATTATTGGCGTCGCCGGCTTTTGCGGGCGACGATTTTTATCGGATCGACCCCCCAGTGTCCTAGACTAACATTGCAATAGTCATAAAATTAGTTATATGTTCTGTTAGCATTGAAAGACAAGTTCCTTTAAGTGTTCAATTTCTATTATACTATAATCTTGTACATTTTTTGTTAAAATTAGTTTTAGATTGTGCTTCCTATTTGAATTAGCAGTAAGCAAATTTAATTAATGAGCATATTTCTTTAATGAATATTTTGAATGCCTGCTAGAGCAAAATCAGTTCCAAACAAACTCCAAAAAAAATCTGAAACAAATCTTTTGGACAAAACACATTTTGTTTTGTATATTTAATTACTTTTATTTGTTTATTTATTTCTTATAAAAAAATCCATACCGATTTTCTATTTTTATATATATATATATATATATATATATATATATATATATATATATTTATTATTTCTTGCCAGACGTGCATAGATGTGTCTCTTTCTACCGATAAAGCAGAAGCAGTTGTTCTTATCAGACAGTGATGATTATTAGAAAGTACAAAACATTATTGCAAAACAAGTTTTTTGTAATTTTAAACAGCTTTCACTTAATATTTTTCCAGGCAAAGAAATATTTTAAAAACATATGTAAATTCTGCTCTTTTCATACCCATGATAGAAATGTATCATATATTTGAAAGAATAATGTGAGAGCAGGGGAAATAATTGAAATGTAAGAGGTTTTGGGAGAGCAGGGGGTATAACTGCACAAGGAACTCCAAAAATGTTGTTGTTTAAAAATATAGACAATCCCTTTATTGCCCTTTCCCCAGTTTTGCAGAACGAAAACAGTTATATTAATATACTATTTACCTCTGTGATTACCTTGTATCTAAGCCTCTGCCGACTCCCCCTTATTTCAGTTCTTTTGACAGACTTGCATTTCAGGCAATCAGTGCCCTCTCATAAGTAACTCCCTGGGCATGAGCACAATGTTATCTATATGACAAATGAGCTAACACCCTCTGAAAAACTGTCAAATGCATTCAGAGGCGGTCTTTAAGGTTTAAAAGGTAGGTTTAGTTTTCAACTAAGAATACCAAGAGATCAAAGCAAGTTTGATGATAAAAGTAAATACAAAAGTTGTTTAAAATGACATGTCCTATCTGAATCATAAAAGTTTAATTTGGACATCATTGTCCCTTTAACACTTATTTTTTTTTTCAACATTTAATTTAGTTAGGTCTAAATTACAAGGAGAGAGCAAAAGATAATGTGACTATTTATTTATTTATTTATTTATTTATTTTTAACCTGTATGCAGCAAAGATATATATTTAAGAGGTATAGTTTGTTGTATTTGTTAATACTTATTACACATACATAAAGTTCAGGCTGGAAAATGATTTAGTTTGAGAAAAAAAGGAAGGTTAAACAAACAACTAACTGGTCATGCAATATTAGAAATTAGCTCCTAGCTTCCTAGGAGCTCTCACATTGCTAGGAAGCATTGCACTGATGAGTAGGGATGAGCGAATGTTTCTAAAAATTCGAAATTTAAAACAAATTTTGACACATTTGTTCGTTCGAATCGAATTTTGAATGTTTATATAACATTCTAACATTCTATTTTCGAATTATCGCTTTCTAATTTTTCAATAAAATTTGAAAATATTTGTTTGAATAATAGAATGTTTAGCTATCTATTCATTCAATTTCGAAATGTAATATTCAAATTCGAATGTCACATTCAAATTCGAAATAGTATTTCTAGTCTAATACTGTGTTTTTTAAATGTAATATTCGAATTTGAATGTGATATTCGATTTGAATGTGACATTCAAATTCGAAATAGTGTTTCTAGTCTACAATTGTGTTTTATAAATGTAATATTCGAATTCGAAAGTGACATTCGAATTCGAAAGTGATATTCGAATTCGAATGTGACATTCGAAAACTGTAAATAACATTTAAAAATCGAATTTTTAAGAATATTCGTTCTTATCAACATTCTATTATGTTAATCGAATTTCTACAATAACATTCGTTCTAACATTCGAATTCGAATATAAACACATTCGCCCATCCCTACTGATGAGAGTTTGCTTCCATAGGCACCAATGGGAGCCTCATTCTGATGCTGTCAGAGACAGCATCAGAACCTAAGCACAGTGAAGGGGGTAAGTAGCACAGTAAAATATATATGTATATGATTATATGCATATATATTTATGTGCTGTTATGTGTATACACACATATTAACACATACATATACATGTATATAACCATATACATATATATATTACTAGGAACACACCGTTCCCATAGAACGCTATGTAAAGGCACTTTTTCTAATACCCCACTCCCTCCAACTTTACCCCAAAATACTGCCTAGTACAGTTATTTTTAAAAAAAATAAAAATGGTACAAATTTTTTTTTTTATAAAATACACTACATTTTTGGGGGCATTTGGTGCATATTATAAAATTAACCAGATATCTGATCTCTGGTTAATTTTATAAGTGTTAATTTCTACCTCAAGCTAATTTGCATGTTCAAATTCAAATCAGCCATTAGGAATGCAAGGGTACCCCTATATAAAAAGGGTACCTTGCATTCAAAATCCAGTGGACGGCTGGTGACCGCAAATAGAGGACCTCTGTGTTGAAGATTTAAAGATGGAGGAAGACCACCACCGCCACCACCCAGATGAAGATAAGAAGATAGAACACTGAGTACCATCTTTTTTTTTTTAAAGGTAAGGTTAGATTTATTTTACTTTCACAGGTAAGTTTTTTTTTTAAACTTAGGTACGTTTTTTGGTAAAGGTATAGTTAGTTTATTTTGGGTTAAATTAGGGGGTGTTAAGTTAGGGGGTTTATTTTGCCCTGGGAGGGTTTGCGATTTAGGGGTTAATACTGTAGAAGCTTACTTTGCATGGGTGTGTGGAGGATTAGGGGTTAACAGTGTAGAAAATTACTTTGCAGGGGCGTGTATGGCAGTTTAGGAGTTATTAGTATAATGAAGTAGTTTGCTATGTGGGGGTGGTGAGTCAGGGGTTCAAAGTGTAGTTTAGTGCAACGGTTTCCTCCGGACAAACTCTGAAAGGTGACGTAAAAAGTTTGAGTGTTAAATGCGATTGCGTTTGCGTTTGCGCAATCGCATTTACTTTCATCTTGTAATACAAGCGTATATTACCGCTCAGCGCTACCCATAGAAAATATGGTGAGCATAAATTACCGCAATTTCATGCAAACTTAACCTCTGTAATTTTAACAGCGCACCACTTTTATATGGATTTAAGCGCACAGAACATCGAAATCTCGCGATCATGTTTAACGATATCGCGCCACTTGCAATTTAGCCCATAAAGGTTAAAGGGTTCTGCATTCTACAGAATGTACTCTAGTGGAAAAACTAAAATTGTCAGATTTAAATGACATGTCAAAAAATATAATGAAAGTATATAACTGTTTTTACTATGCATAACTAACTATTTGTATGGTATATGTCTTATTTTATGTTAAATATCCCTTTAAGGCAAATAATACATTGTATATCTTCCATATTTTAGATAAACATTTCTGCATGTTTATTAGGTTTTGTCTGGTATTATATTCAGACAGATTATGTTTTTCTTACATGCTTCACACACATGGATTGAATTCAAACTGAGAAAGCAATTGTTTCATTATTATCAGAGGCAGAGCTAAGTTGAAATGGCGACATGCTGAAAAATTAATTGAGAACCTAACCTTCAAATGAATAATGCTGTAGACTGAGTTATAATCAGCTTACACAGACATATATGAGTTTGGTTTAATAATTTAGTTTTTGCTGTTTTGCTATTAATTAAAAGTCTAGGCTATTTTTTTTCTGTGCACAAGTGACATAAACATAATTCATAAAATATCAATTATCTCTATTGAATGTGGGGACTTTCAATTATACATGTCTCAAAACACTAACAGGATCTGTAACAAGATTAACAGCTACAGCATTTCATTTGCCCAGCAAGACATAACAAAATATTTTTTGCTTTTTTATTTTGCTTTGCTTTGTTTTATTACAGACTGCCATAAGGTTCATGTCCTGCATTTGCCCTTTGCTGTAACTAGATACACACAAAAAAATAATATGGGCTAAAGCAGCAAATAACTCTTTCATGCCTGGGACATTTCTCACCCCTGTTCTGAAACCGTTGTTAAGACTTCGCAAGCTTTGAATTTCTACATCATTTCAGTAACTTTCCATATATATAAATGTGTATATATATATATATATATATATATATATATATATATATATACTGTATAACTGTATATATATATATATACTATATACTGTATATGTGTATATATATATATATATAATTATATAATATACACTAGTGTTCAAGAATATGGGGCCACTTAGAAGCTTTAAAAGGAAAGCAAATCTGTTTATTCATTAAAATAACATCAAATTGATAAAAAAAATACAGTGTATACATTCATAATGTTGTAAATGACTAATGTAGCTGGAAACAGCTGATTTTTAAAGAAATATTTAGATAGGCATACAGATGCCAATTATTAACAACCATGTATTGTGTTCCAATGGAACATTGTGTTTGCTAATCCAAGTTTAGCATTTAAAAAGGCTAATTGATCATTAGATTACAATTATGTTAGCACAGCTGAAAACTGTTGTGTATCTGGAGCATCAGTAATTGTGGGTTTTATTACGGGCTCAAGATGACCAAAAACAAAGAACTTTCTGAAAAATGAAGGCTATTCCATTTGAGAAATTATGAAAAAACTGCAGATCTCGTACAACGTTGTGTACTACTCCCTTCACAAAACTGTGCAAACTGGCTCTAACCAGAATAGAAAGAGGAGTGGGAGGCCCCAGTGCACAACTGAGCAAGAGGGAAAATACATGAAACTGTCTAATTTGAGAAACGGACCCCTCACAGGTCCTCAAATGGCAGCTTCAGTAAATATTACCCGCAAAACAAAAGTCTCAACATCAACAGGGAAAAAACGACTTCGGGATGCTGGCCTTCTAAGCAGAGTTTCAAAGAAAAAGCCATATCTCAAACTGGCCAATAAAAAGAAAAGATTAAGATGGGCAAAGAAACACATACACTGGACAGAGGAAGATTGGAAAAAAAGTGTTATGCACAGAAGAATCTAAGTTTGAGGTGTTCAGATCACAAAGAAGAACATGTCATGCAGACCAAATAAAAAGTTGCTGGAGGAGTGCTTGACACCATCTGTCAAGTATGGTGGAGACAATGTGATGTTTTGGGGGTGCTTTATTGGTGGTAAGGTGGGAAATTTATACAGGGTAAATGGGACCTTGAAGAAGGAAGGATATAACTCTATTTTGAAATGCCATGAGCTACCCTGTGGACGGAGCTTGATTGGAGCCAATTTCCTCATATAATAGGACAATGACCCAAGCCCTTCTCCAAAGTATGCTAAAATTATTTAGGGAAGAAGCAGTCAGCTGGCTACTGAGCTGTTGTGGGAGCAGCTTGACCGTATGGTATGTAAGAAGTGCCCATCAAGCCAATCCAACATGTGGGTGGTTTTCAGGAAGCATGGGGTAAGATCTCTTCAGATTACCTCAACGAATTGACCACTAGAATACCAAATGTTTGCAAGGCTGTAATTGCTACTTATGGAGGATTTTTTGACTATAGCAAAGTTTGAAGGACACAAGTATTATTTTACTTAAAATTTATAATTTTTTACTTGCCAATTACTATATTTCCTATTCAAACTCATTTTTTTTTTATTTTTTTTTATTTATTGAATTCATTTAATTATTTATTATTTATTTATTTCATTAAACCATATATTAGAGAAAGGGGATGCTTCACTGAAGAAGCAGCTTACTACACCAAAATATTATAAGAATAAAAGCTCAAGTTCAAAAGACCAGCAGGTAACACTACCCTTTGTCTTATATAGGTGTTAATTAAGTTTTTATAATAATTATGATGGAAATCCTGGCAGTTAATATACAGTCAAGGACAATAGTCAATAGTAATCTTAAGGAAATTTATAATGTAAGAAATAAACTTTTCTCATTTCTATACCATACCTGTAACATGGAGTTGGGTGTTAACAGTGTTTAATCTTGAAACTAATTATTTGTAAATATATTGATGTTAAGCTGTTATTAACAAAAGTTGTAGCAATCAAGGAAATAATGGTGTCTGCTAATTTAGATGAAATTATTATTCTTGCAAACAAATTAACGCCTAGAGTTTGGCGTTAGCCGTCAAAACCAGCATTAGGGGCTCCTAACGCTGGTTTTGGGCTGCCACTGGTATTTAGAGTCAGTCAGCAAAGGGTCTAACGCTCACTTTCCAGCCGCGACTTTTCCATACCGCAGATCCCCCTACGCCATTTGCGTATCCTATCCTTTCAATGGGATCTTTCTAACGCTGGTATTTAGAGTCTTGGCTGAAGTGAGCGTTAGAAATCTAACAACAAGACTCCAGCTGCAGCAAAAAGCCAGGAGTTAAAGTGAAGGTAAAGTTACAGCGTTCATTTTGCAGTATTGGATTTTTAAGCATATGAAATACAGAGTCGCTAAGTTATTTTTTTGAAAATATTAATTATTTATATAATATCGGGCTTTGTTTTTTCCCTACCGTTCTGTTTGAAACTCCTCCCATTAGCCATTTCTTGAGTTTTGATATTGTGATGTATAGAGCGGTCCCACCCGCTCTATACGTGTCTACAAGGCTCGTGCACGGCGAGTATACAAACTGCGCATGCGCATCAACTCACTGATGCTCAACAATGCGCATGCGGTAATCTCGTCCTGTGTGTTTTACAACTCAGTTTGTATTAACCATGCGCGAAGCGGGGCCACGCTCGCCTTGTCAGTGTGATAAAAAAAAACTAACACATGCGCATATTGTCCAAGACCATGCTGACGTCAAATGATGGCCGCCTAACGGCCAGAAAGTCAATTGGCTGGTGAAAAAACGTGACCAGCATGTAGAAAAAAAAGAAAAATAACGGGCTGATTTATGAGATAGCGAGCTGCAAAATAAAAACGGAGATAACAAAGGATCAAAGTAAAAATATAAATTTTAATGAATGAAAGTGCCATTTATTTGTATTGATATGTATAGGATTTCATTCAAAACAATCGAACTTTACCTTCACTTTAAGAGCTTTCTGGGCTAACGCCGGTTCATAAAGCTCTTAACTACTGTGCTCTAAAGTACACTAACACCCATAAACTATCTATGTACCCCTAAACCGAGGCTCCCCCACATCGCCGCCACTCTAATAATTTTTTTTAACCCCTAATCTGCCGACCGCACACTGCCGCAACCTACGTTATCCCAATGTATCCCTAATCTGCTGCCCCTAACATCGCCGACCCCTATATTATATTTATTAATTCCTAATCTGCCGTCCCCAACGTCGCCGCCACCTACCTACTCTTATTAACCCCTAATCTGCCGACCGGACCTCACCGCTACTATAATAAAGTTAATAACCCCTAATCTGTCTCACTCCCGCCTCAATAACCCTATAATAAATTGTATTAACCCCTAATCTGCCCTCCCTAACATTGCCGACACTTAACTTCAAGTATTAACCCCTAATCTGCCGACCGGACCTCACCGCTACTCTATTAAATTTATTAACCCCTAAATCTAAGTCTAACCCTAACACCCCCCTAAATTAAATATAATTTTTATCTAACGAAATAAATTAACTCTTATTAAATAAATTATTCCTATTTAAATCTAAATACTTACCTGTAAAATAAACCCTTATATAGCTACAATATAAATTATAATTATATTGTAGCTATTTTAGGATTAATATTTATTTTACAGGCAACTTTGTATTTATTTTAACCAGGTACAATAGCTATTAAATAGTTAAGAACTATTTAATAGTTACCTAGTTAAAATAATTACAAAATTACCTGTAAAATAAATCCTAACCTAAGTTACAATTAAACCTAACAGTACACTATCAATAAATTAATTAAATAAAATACCTACAAATATCTACAATTAAACCTAACACTACACTATCAATAAATTAATTAAATAAAATACCTACAAATAAATACAATTAAATAAACTAAATAACGTACAAAAAATAAAAAAAGAACTAAGTTACAAAAAATAAAAAAATAATTTACAAACATTAGAAAAAAATTACAACAATTTTAAGCTAATTACACCTACTCTAAGCCCCCTAATAAAATAATAAAGCCCCCCAAAATAAAAAAATGTCCTACCCTATTCTAAAATACAAATAGAAAAGCTCTTTTACCTTACCAACCCTTAAAAGGGCCTTTTGCGGGGCATTCCCTAAAGAATTCAGCTCTTTTGCCGGTAAAAAAAAACATACAATACCCCCCCAACATTACAACCCACCACCCACATACCCCTAATCTAACCCAAACCCCCCTTAAATAAACCTAACACTACCCCCCTGAAGATCTCCCTACATTATCTTCACCATGCCGGGTATCACCGATCCGTCCAGAGGAGCCTCCGAAGTCTTCATCCAAGCCCAAGCGGGGGCTAAAGAAGTCCATCATCGGGCTGAAGAGGTCCATCATCGGGCGGAAGTCTTGATCCAAGCGGGTGCTGAAGAAGTCCATCATCAGGCTGAAGAGGTCCATCATCGGGCTGAAGTCTTGATCCAAGCGGGCGCTGAAGAGGTCCATCATCAGGCGGAAGTCTTCTATCAAGCGGCATCTTCAATCTTCATCCATCCGGAGCGGAGCCATCTTCTTCCAGCCGACGCAGATCCATCCTCTTCTACTGACGCCTACTCGCCGAATGACGGTTCCTTTAAATGACGTCATCCAAGATGGCGTCCCTCAAATTCCGATTGGCTGATAGGATTCTATCAGCCAATCGGAATTAAGGTAGGAAAATTCTGATTGGCTGATGGAATTAGCCAATCAGATTCAAGTTCAATCCGATTGGCTGATCCAATCAGCCAATCAGATTGAGCTCGCATTCTATTGGCTGATCGGAACAGCCAATAGAATGTGAGCTAAATCTGATTGGCTGATTCCATCAGCCAATCAGAATTTTCTTACCTTAATTCCGATTGGCTGATAGAATCCTATCAGCCAATCGGAATTTGAGGGACGCCATCTTGGATGACGTAATTTAAAGGAACCGTCATTCGGCGAGTAGGCGTCGGTAGAAGAGGATGGATCCACGTTGGCTGGAAGAAGATGGCTCTGCTCCGCCCTGGATGGATGAAGATTGAAGATGCCGCTTGATAGAAGACTTCAGCCCAATGATGGACCTCTTCAGCGCCTGCTTAGATCAAGACTTCAGCCCGATGATGGACCACTTCAGCCCGATGATGGACTTCTTCAGCGCCCACTTGGATCAAGACTTCAGCCCGATGATGGACCTCTTGAGCCCGATGATGGACTTCTTCAGCCCCCGCTTGGGCTTGAATGAAGACTTCGGAGGCTCCTCTGGACGGATTGGTGATACCCGGCGTGGTGAAGATAAGGTAGGGAGATCTTCAGGGGGGTAGTGTTAGGTTTATTTAAGGGGGGTTTGGGTTAGATTAGAGGTATGTGGGTGGTGGGTTGTAATGTTGGGGGGGGTATTGTTTGTTTTTTTTAACAGACAAAAGAGCTGAATTCTTTGGGGCATGCCCCGCAAAAGGCACTTTTAAGGGCTGGTAAGGTAAAAGAGCTTTTCTATTTGTATTTTAGAATAGGGTAGGGCATTTTTTTATTTTGGGGGGCTTTGTTATTTTATTAGGGGGCTTAAGAGTAGGTGTAATTAGCGTAAAATTGTTGTAATCTTTTTCTAATGTTTGTAAATTATTTTTTTATTTTTTGTAACTTAGTTCTTTTTTTATTTTTTGTACTTTAGTTAGTTTATTTAATTGTATTTATTTGTAGGTATTTTATTTAATTAATTTATTGATAGTGTAGTGTTAGGTTTAATTGTAGATATTTGTAGGTATTTTATTTAATTAATTTATTGATAGTGTAGTGTTAGGTTTAATTGTAACTTAGGTTAGGATTTATTTTACAGGTAATTTTTTAATTATTTTAACTAGGTAGCTATTAAATAGTTATTAAGTATTTAATAGCTATTGTACCTGGTTAAAATAAATACAAAGTTGCCTGTAAAATAAATATTAATCCTAAAATAGCTACAATATAATTACTCATTATATTGTAGCTATATTAGGGTTTATTTTACAGGTAAGTATTTAGCTTTAAATAGGAATAATTTTTTTAATAAGAGTTAATTTATTTCGTTAGATAAAAATTATATTTAACTTAGGGGGGTGTTAGGGTTAGGGTTAGACTTAGCTTTAGGGGTTAATAAATTTAATAGAGTAGCGGTGAGGTCCGGTCGGCAGATTAGGGGTTAATACTTGAAGTTAGGTGTCGGCGATGTTAGGGAGGGCAGATTAGGGGTTAATACTAATTATTATAGGGTTATTGAGGCGGGAGTGAGGCGGATTAGGGGTTAATAACTTTATTATAGTAGCGGTGAGGTCCGGTCAGCAGATTAGGGGTTAATAAGTGTAGGTAGGTGGCGGCGACCTTGGGGGCGGCAGATTAGGGGTTAATAAATATAATATAGGGGTCGGCGGTTTTAGGGGCAGCAGATTAGGGGGACATAGGGATAACGTAGGTGGCGGGGGTGTACGGAGAGGCAGATTAGGGGTTAAAAAAATATGCAGGGGTCAGCGATAGCGGGGGCGGCAGATTAGGGGTTAATAAGTGTAAGGTTAGGGGTGATTAGACTCGGGGTACATGTTAGGGTGTTAGGTGCAGACTTAGGAAGTGTTTCCCCATAGGAAACAATGGGGCTGCGTTAGGAGCTGAACACTGCTTTTTTGCAGGTGTTAGGTTTTTTTTCAGCTCAAACGGCCCCATTGTTTCCTATGGGGGAATCGTGCACGAGCACGTTTTTGAAGCTGGCCGCGTCCGTAAGCACCACTGGTATTGAGAGTTGCAGTGGCAGTAAATTATGCTATACGCTCCCTTTTTGGAGCCTAACGCAGCCCTTCTGTGAACTCTAAATACCAGCGGTATTTAAAAGGTGCGGGGGGGAAAAGCATGCATAGCTAATGCACCCCTTTGGCCGCAGAACTCTAAATCTAGCCGTAAGTTTATTACCTATGTCTAACAAGTTAATATTGATCAAACTTTTTTCTATTCTCATATTGCAAGAAATGGTACAAATTATGTTGTTTTAAAATATTTTTAATTGCATGTTAAAGATAAATATCTGTAAAGAGCTTTAAGTAAGATGCAGGGTTTATTGGTGCTTGATCCCCAGCAGCACCATGGTGAGACTCCTACAGATATAGGGACCGCTTAAAAAACAAAATAATAAAAGATAACAAATCCTGCTGAATGGCCAAGTCTGCGTATAATAAAAACAAACAGTATTGCTGATGCGATGATAGCATACACAAATAGGGAAAAATAATTAAAACATAGTGTTCGATTGTAAGTACAAATAATAAAAAAACAGACCTGGATGGCATTAGCATAGGACTAAACAATCTTCTGACCCCCCATGTGCCAAATGACGCATTTCGCCGAATCTTTTTGTCAAAGATGATGGTATTTACATAGGGAATGCCAGGCATTTAAATATCCTCCTCAATCACTCCAAACCCTCCGACCAGAAGTGACATATCAGGGATGCATGACCATTAGGGAAAATCGGCAATGACGAACACTATTGCTATGGAAGACTACATTTAATAACAGCTATGGTTACAATGTATATATGATAGCTATCAGTACATGAGCAGCAATAAAAAATGTATATTTTATATGACTTCCAGCACTTCAACCACAATATTTAAATGGACTTAAAGATCATACCAGTTTACTTAAGGGACCATAGATGACATATACTAAATGTAATCCATGACCATCTATCAAGCTGGAAGACAATCAAATTACATGGATTATAATATCACTATATAAACTCTCTGGTCCATATGTACAACACAGAAAAAGGCTCTCAATAAATAAATTAATTAATTGAATTCCATTAACTTTTCATTTATAACATATAGGACATATGATCAACATGTCTTCAAGAGCAATAACTATGAGTCGCATACTTAATTTGAGATTACATCAAAGTGTCATGCGTTGACAACTTCCCAAAACACTGCACAGCTGTGAAACCCGAAATGTTTCTTTCATGACTCAGACAGAGAATACAATTTTAAACAACTTTCCAATTTACTTATGTTATTTAATTTACTTCCTTCTCTTGTTATTCTTTGCTGAAAGGTTTATCCAGGAAATCTCAGGAGCAGCAGAAAACCGAGGTTCTAGCTGTTGATTGGTGGCTGTATATATATATATATATATATATATAAATAACGATTGTGATTGGCTCACCCATGTGTTCAGTTAGAAACCAGAAGTGCATTGCTGCTCCTTCAACAAATGATACCAAGACAATGAAACAATTTAGATAATAGAAGTAAATGGGAAAGTGGTTTAAAATTGTGTTCTCTATCTGAAACACAAAAGAAAATTTTTGGGTTTCATTTCCATTAAAATTATTAGCAGTCTAAAAGTAGGGAGAAAGGAATTGAAAAAAAGTAATGATGGCTGTCAGATCGTAAGCATAATCAATTCTACATAGCGGCTACTTGCAAATGACAATCATGTTACAACACATAGATTTGCGTACGTTATTTTACAGTTCTAATTCACTTCTTATTAAATATACGGGGGAAAATTATACCCATTCAGCAGGATTTATTATAATTGATCATTTATATTTTATTGCAGTCAAAGAGTTTATAAACCCTGATTAAAATGACCCAGAAAGTCATTGTTGACTCTGATCAAGCATTGCAAAGCTCTTGTCATGGGACATTGGAGTGTTAAGAAAATCTGGATACAAAACAGCTCTGATGCAATAGCCATACCAGACTACCTCTTATGCATATTTATAGATCTTCAAAGCATGTCAACCTTTTTTTATCAACACTATAAAGCCCATTATCAGTGCTTTTCTTCCCTAGTATCAAATACTTTCAAATGCTTGAATCTTGAATTCCTGTGTTCAAATGTAACAACAGAATGTTCAAATATAACATTCAATTATTCTCATGTAATAAAAAATATATAAAAAGTATTACATATATTTCTTCAATAGCACAACTTGATCTCAATACCCTTAAGTATTGTAGAGTTCTGAGGAGCTATTTCTAGTTTCAATGAACCAAGGATAAATATTGAACATATAACCTCTTATAGAGAAACAAATAGGCTGAAAAACAAATCTATAAGGGAAAGATAGATAGATGATAGATAATTAGATAGAGTAGGTCATTCTGTTGTTCTCCACTTCTTAGAATGGTAAATTATAGTGAATTATATGTAATACACTTCAATGTGAACTCACTTAAGTTAGATTATCAATCAAATGGAAAGGTTGAAAAGCTTATATCTGTACATAAAAAAATAGAGTTTCAGGAAAGAAACGTAGATCATTTTCTGGCTATTCAGTAATTTGTGTAAAAAAAGTCTGTTAAGCTCACTTTGACCTAGATTACAAGTTTTGTGGTATGGTGTGGTATGCCTATAACGCTGAAAAAAATTACCTTTGCGCACAGAAAATGCAGGTCTCCCGTATTACAAGTCGCTGCGGTACAGCTATACAGCAAGCATTTTAGCTTTTTAAGGGCAATGCCAATACAAAATGCTTAGTATTTTTTTAGACTTAGGTTTTTTATTTTGGGGGGTTGTTTGGGTGAGGGGGTTTACTTTTAGGGGGGACTTTGCAATTATTTTAGGTAAAAGAGCTGTTTAACTTAGGGCAATACCCTACAAAAGGCCCTTTTAAGGGCTTTTGTTAGTTTATTGATAGGTTAGAGGGTGTTTTTATTTTGGGGGTGACTTTTATGTTTTTATAGGGCTATTAGATTAGGTTTAATTTCTATTATTTTGGATAATTTCATTTATTATTTTTTTGTAATCTTAGCTTTTTATTTTTTCGTTGTGTTTTTTTAATCTTGTAATTTAGGTTTTTTATTTTCAGTTTATTTTATTTTCTTAAAATAGTTATGTTAGGTTTATTGATAATTTAATCTTAGTTTTTTTATTTCACAGATACATTTTTATTTATTTTAAGATAGTTTTATTGTAAATTTAATTTAAAGTATAGGGCATAGTTAGGTTTAGGGGTTAATAGTTTAATTTAGTGATTTGCGATGTGTTGGGGTGGCGGTTCAGGGGTTAATAGGTTTAGTTTAGTCTTTGCGATGTGGGGGGACAGCGGTTTAGGGGTTAATAGGGTTATTATAGTCATTGCGATGCGGGGGTTTGGCGGTTTAGGGGTGAATATTTTATTTTAGTGTTGGCGATGTGGGGACCCGATGGTTTAGGGGTTAATAGTTTTATTTAGTGTCGGCGATGTCGGGGCGGTGGTTTAGGGGTTAATAGGTTTATTTAGTTGTTAGTGATGTGGGGCGGTGGTTTAGGGGTTAATCACTTTATTTAGTGTTGCGATGTCTGGGGGCGGCAGATTAGGGGTATTTTGACCAGGGGTTTATCAATGAGGATTGAGTTACGGCCATTTTTTTAACACTTTCTGCCCATTGATGTCTATGGGGGAAAACGTGCATGAGCACGTCAAGTCAGGCCTTGGGTTTTGTGCGGTATGGAGCTTAACGCACCATACCGCACAACAGATCAAGGTTTTTTTAGACCACATGATAATCCCAGTTTTTCTTTCAATTAGTGGGCTAGATTTATAGATACATATTAGGCTGCAGAGGCGCCTCATTGTTAAGCCAAGCCTAGGCTTGAAAATCATTGAGGTTAACTTCTCCAATCTTTTTCAATTGATCACCAGTGGGCATTCCTGCGTTAACATATGGCTAAAAGTATAAGACCACTACACCTATATGAGGTAGTTGGACATCTTATTTCAAAACCATGGGCATATATACGGAGTTGCCCCTCCCTTTGCATGTTTAACAGCTGCCTCTTTCTGCCAAAAGGGCTCTGTGAAGGCAACTCAAGTTCCTCCACAATAAACTCATCAAAATATGTCATAATGGACATTTGTTATGCACAGGTGCACAGTCATGCTGCAACAGGAAAGGGCCTTTCCCAAACTGTTGCCACATAGTTGGAAGCACCCAATTGTCTAAAATGTCTTTGTATTCTGTATGTCAGCACGCTTGGTATAGTGTGGTCTATCACACACCTCTGTCTTTGTTTGCACTGGTCGGCTGCTCTCTACTGTCCAGATGCCTAGGTTTCCTTAATAATGTACTGTTGTTATGCTTTGCCACGCTATTTCATTGCAACATATTGGGTTAGCTCACATACACTGTCTTCCGTATATATTGTTATATTGTTCCTTGGTGCGCTATTTTGGATTAAAGTTCTTCTGTTACCAACCTCTACCTGTTTTTTTTTTATTTATCTTGTCTGCTGCCTTCCCTGACCTTTAGATTGTTTTGACCAATCTCCAGATTTATGATTTGATACCTTTGTTGACCTGATGTCCCTGACTAGCACTCCTGCCTGCCCCTGACTAGCCTTCTGCCTGAAGATTTGGTACCTTACTATTTTTTTGTTTTGTGTTTTCCCTACCATACTGTGAAGTAGATACATGGCTTCCCGGGTTATTTACAGTATTCTTGTACTCTCACCTTTACTACCTATTGAGCGCCTAGTCCTTGGTATCACTCAGCATGTTTGGACATTGTTTCTTGCCACTTCTCAGCCTCCGGGTCCTTTTCCACACTGACAATTACTATAAACCTTACACTGTAGCATTAATATGACCCTTCATTGGAACTAAGGGGCCTAGCCCAAACCCTAAAAATCAGCACAGACCATTATCTTTCATCCACCAAACTTTACAGTAGTAATTCTGGTTGGCAGCATTCTCCTGGCTTCCGCTGCACCCAGATTCTTCTATCAGACTACTAGAAAGTGAAAATTGGTGGAGCATAATTCATCACTCCAGAGAAAATGCTTACATTGGTCCACAGTCCAGTGACAGCCTGCATTACACCACACCAGTCGACACAATGTTGTTGTACAGCTGCTTGACCATGGAAACCCATTTCATAAAGCTCCTGATGCACAGTTATTGTGTTGATGTTGACGTCAGAGGCAGTCTGGAAATCTGTAGTGAATGAAGCAACAGATGATAGGGGATTTCTTTCAGGGCTTCAGAACTTGGTTGCCCATCTCTGTGAGTATATGTGGTCTCCCACTTTGTGGTTGGGCTGTTGCTGCTCCTGGATGCTTCCATTTCACAATAATAGCACTTAAGGTTGACCTGGGCAAATCTTGTAGTTTTGTGCATGCCTGTTTTGTAATGGTAATGTAATGCCACTGGGTAGTATTGGATTTGCTTTGGCAGTCTCACAAACATGAACAAGGGCTGTGTTCAAGGTGTGGTCAGGACTTTTATAAACACTGTTGCTTCAATGCCTGCATAAAATATTTTATTTTTCATCTTATTTTATTTTATTTAGCTTGAACATGTTTTTATTTTTTAATGCTTTCTTGTGTGCATATTTTAGAAATGTTGTTTATATTTGTTTTAAAAGCATTTTTGACAGCAGAAGTTGTTCTACACAAGATAGAAGAAGACCAATTGTTTTTTTAAAAGAGATGATCTTGCCACTTGCTGCTTTGACAAGGGACATTATTCCAGCTGGGAAGTTGCAACAAGTTTTTTTTCAGTGAGATATTGTTTCATTAATCAGGTTTAATGAATCTAGGTAAATGCTTCTATAGGTGTACAGCAATGGGATTCTGGATTTTTATTGCAATTCATATCTAAAAGATGTAGCTACAAGTATGATGTAACATGGGATGTTGTATTATTTCTTCTGTCCCCTTCCAAACTATACTGTAAATGTTAATAGATTTAACAATTCAATTTGCACAAAACAAAAAGAAGGAAGTGCAGGAAAACATATTTAAGCCTAGTGTTAAAAGCCCTGCTTTAATTAAAAACATGATATGAACTGCATTGACAATATATTGGCCTCTAGTTATCAAGCCGTCAACTTACCTGCATTTGACGGCTTCAATACGCTCGCCTAAGATCGCCTAACATCTCTGCCGCGGACCTGAATACGTTCTCCAAAATTATCAAAAAAGCTGTCAAAAAGCTGCACACCAAGTACGGGGCAATGAGCAGCGGACTGTTGTTAACTAACAGTCATCGATCTCGCTCCTCTTCGGCTTTTTTACAGCTTTCTTGCTACCCTGTCACTAAGCACCCACACTATACTATACTGTTTTACCCCCTAAAGCGCCGCTCCCGGACCCCGCCGCAACTAAATACAATTATTAACCCCTAAACCGCCGCTCCCGGACCCCACTGCAACTAAATAAAGTGTTTAACCCCTAAACCGCCGCTCCTGGAGCCCACTGCAACTCTAATAAATTTATTAACCCCTAAACTGCTGCTCCCAGAGCCCACCGCCACCTACATTATACATATTAACCCCAAATCTTCCGCCCCCTATACCGTCGCCACCTACATAAAGTTATTAACCCCTATCCTGCCGCTCCTGGACCCCGCTGCAACTAAATAAAGTGTTTAACCCCTAAACCGCCGCTCCCGAGAGCAAACCGCAACTCTAATAAATTTATTAACCCCTAAACCGCTGCTCCCAGAGCCCGCAGCCACCTACATTATATATATTAACCCCAAATCTTCCGATCCCTATACCGCTGCCACCTACATAAAGTTATTAACCCCTATCCTGCCGCTCCCGGACCCCGCAGCAACTAAAAAAAGTGTTTAACCCCTAAACCACCGCTCCCAGAGCCCACCGCCACCTACATTATATTTATTAACCCCTAATCTGCCCTCCTAGACTGCCGCCACTATATTAAATGTATTAACCCCTAAACCTAAGTCTAACACTAACCCTAACACCCCCTAACTTAAATATAATTTAAATAAATCGAAATAAAATGATTCCTACTTAAAACTAAATACTTACCTATAAAATAAACCCTAAGATAGCTACAATATAACTAATAGTTACATTGTAGCTATCTTAGGATTTATTTTTATTTTACAGGCAAGTTTGTATTTATTTTAACTAGGTAAAATAGTTATTAAATAGTTATTAACTATTTAATAGCTACCTAGTTAAAATAAATGCAAAAGTACCTGTAAAACCTAACCTAAGTTACAATTACACCAAACACTATACTATCATTAAATTAATTACCTACATTAACTACAATTAACTACAATTAAATAAAATTATCTAAAGTACAAAAAATAAAAAACACTAAATTACAGAAAATAATAAAATAATTACAAGTTTTTTAAACTAATTACACCTAATCTAATCCCCCTAATAAAATAAAAAGCCCCCCAAAATAATAAAAAGCCCTACCCTATACTAAATTACAAAAGGGCTTTTTGTGGGGCATTGCCCCAAAGTAATCAGCTCTTTTACCTGAAAAAAAAGTACAATACTCCCCCAAAATTAAAACCCACCACCCACACACCCAACACTACTCTAAAACCCACTCAATCCCCCCTTAAAAAACCTAACACTAACCCCTTGAAGATCACCCTACCTTGAGACGTCTTCACCCAACCGGGCCGAAGTCCTCCACGAAGCCGGGCGAAGTGGTCCTCCAGATGGGCAGAAGTCTTCATCCAAGCCGGCCAGAAGAGGTCCTCCAGACGGGCAGAAGTCTTCATCCAGTCATCTTCTATCTTCATCCATCCGGTGTGGAGCGGGTCCATCTTCAAGACATCCGACGCGAGCATCCTTCCTGGCCGACGACTAACCGACGAATGAAGGTTCCTTTAAATGACGTCATCCAAGATGGCATCCCTTCAATTCTGATTGGCTGATAGAATTATGCAATCAGCCAATCGGAATTAAGGTAGGAAAAATTCTATTGGCTGATGCAATCAGCCAATAGGATTGAAGTTCAATCCTATTGGCTGATTGGATCAGCCAATAGGATTGAAGTTCAATCCTATTGGCTGATTGCATAAGCCAATAGGATTTTTCCTACCTTAATTCCGATTGATAGAATTCTATCAGCCAATCGGAATTGAAGGGACGCCATCTTGGATGACGTCATTTAAAGGAACCTTCATTCATCGGTTAGTCGTTGGCCAGGAAGAATGCTCCGCGTCTGATGTCTTGAAGATGGACCCGCTCCACGCCGGATGGATGAAGGTAGAAGATGCCGCCTGGATGAAGACTTCTGCCCGTCTGGAGGACCACTTCACCTGACTTCGTGGAGGACTTTGGCCCGGTTGGGTGAAGACTTCTCAAGGTAGGGTGATCTTCAAGGGGTTAGTGTTAGTTTTTTTTAAAGTGGTATTGGGTGGGTTTTAGAGTAGGGTTGGGTGTGTGGGTGGTGGGTTTTAATGTTGGGGGGTATTGTACTTTTTTTCAGGTAATAGAGCTGATTACTTTGGGGCAATGCCCCGCAAAAAGCCCTATTAAGGGCTATTTGTAATTTAGTATAGGGTAGGGCTTTTTATTATTTTGGGGGGCTTTTTTATTTTATTAGGGGGATTAGATTAGGTGTAATTAGTTTAAAAAACTTGTAATTATTTTATTATTTTCTGTAATTTAGCGTTTTTTATTTTTTGTACTTTAGATAATTTTATTAAATTTTATTTAATTGTAGTTAATTGTAGTTAATGTAGGTAATTAATTTACTGATAGTGTAGTGTTAGGTGTAATTGTAACTTAGGTTAGGTTTTATTTTACAGGTACTTTTGTATTTATTTTAACTAGGAAGTTATTATATAGTTAATAAATATTTAATAACTATTGTACTTAGTTAAAATAAATACAAACTTGCCTGTGAAATAAAGATAAATCCTAAGATAGTTACAATGTAACTATTAGTTATGTTGTAGCTAGCTTAGGGTTTATTTTATAGGTAAGTATTTAGTTTTAAATAGGAATAATTTTATTTCGATTTATTTAAATTATATTTAAGTTAGGAGGCGTTAGGGTTAGTTTTAGACTTAGGTTTAGGGGTTAATAAATATAATATAGTGGTGGCGGTGTAGGGGGGGCAGATTAGGGGTTATTAAATTTAATGTAGGTGGCGGCGGTGTAGGGGGGGCAGATTAGGGGTTAATAAGTATAATGTAGGTGGGCTCCGGGAGCGACAGTTTAGGGGTTAAACACTTTATTTAGTTGCGGCGGGGTCAGGGAGCGGCGGTTTAGGGGTTAATAAGTTTAATGTAGGTGGCGGCGGTGTAGGGGCGGCAGATTAGGGGTGTTTAGACTCGGGGTACATGTTAGGGTGTTAGGTGTAGACATTCCCATAGGAATCAATGAGATATCGGGCAGCAGCGAACATAAGATCTCACTGCTTTCAGACTCCTATTGATTCCTATGGCATCCGCTGCCTCCGGGGCGGCGGATTGAAAGCCAGGTACGCTGGGCCAGAAAAGTGGTAACTAGCCAAAGTAGTCAGATTGTGCCGAACTTGTGTTCAGAACATTTGGAGTGACGTAAGCATCGATCTGTGTCGGACTTAGTCCGGCGGATCGTATGTTACGTCACTAAATTCTACTTTTGCTGGTCTGTAGGACTTGACAAGTAAGGCGAATCAAGCTCGCCACAAATACACAGTTCAGACATCCATCCATACGGAGCTGTGTAATCACTCTGAGTCTCTGTCAAGACAAAATAGTGGTGTCATCCTACACAATCTCTGTGTTCTCTTTACCACCACACAGAGACACTGGGGAGATGGGTTTTACTCATTGTTAAATGTGGTGCTCTTGTAAACTGCTCTAGAGAACTCATGCTTTGTGAGCTGATATTGTTTTCTCTTGCCCAATAGGTGACAACTGACTGATGGTGGATAGGGTAAGCAAAATACATACTACTGTCTTCAACTGCATTGGTATAAAGACAAATATAATCTACCCTGGATTAAAGTCATTGCTATATCAACTCATTCATAAAATATTATTTATTTATTTACTTAACTATTTATTTATTTAAAAGCCAAAGTGACTAGTGCCCATAACATTCATAATACAGCTGAGTTTGATGGTGCTTCAACATTAGATGTTAGGCAGCTTCTGTCAAAATATAAAAAAAATGTCCATGGCTTGAGAGAAGGATGCCCTGCGCTGCAATGAGTTACAGGAAATACATGGAATGATCTGCTAATATCATTGAACTTTTTAAGGTCAGACAAGGATGTGATCGTTTTCTTATATTTATTTATATTTTAACCTCTATTAAAGTAGTAGGATAGTATATTAGAAGATAAATTGCTCTGTGATTATATATAGTTTATATTCTCTTTTTTTCAGTTTCCCCAAGATAAAGCTAGTTGAACAGACAAATCAGATTAGCTTAGTGTTCTATTTTGTCATCACAATTTAAAGTCTGTTTCTGTCGATGTGCACAAAAATATAAATCTTGTATTGACTGCGTTAGCTATGATTTAAGTGGATGTCTATAAATACAATATTGTCATTATTTAATTTCAACTATATCTTTTTTTCTAGTCAGTATTAATAATAGTTCCAGTATTATTTATGTTTCACCTTTAACCTTTGCACTTTATTGTCAACATCTTTTGATAACAATAAACCTAACAACAGGCACCACTGAAGTCACATGATCTCAATTTGCTGAGACATGTGACTGATATAATTAGTATATTTGGTGAATATTTTAATTCCTACTTTGCAGCAGAGTGTATGTGCAATTTATATGTATATTACTGGAACATCATTAATTTCTGCATGCATTAGTAACACATTTTTAAAATTAGTAATATAATGACTCTGCTAATTGTGCATATATATTACACTCATTTTAACTTGTGATATATTTCCATATATGTATCAAAGCAGTAGACAGTAGCTATGCTGATACCCATTAAACATGTGTGTGTACCTTCATGAGATATGCAATTTTCCAATGAATAAATAATACAAATTTCCCCAGTTGTATGTTTCATCTTGCCCGGGACTAAGGTTTTGTTAAACGGATATTCAAATTTAAAATTTACTTGTGTAATTTATAAGGGCAAAGCAATTTTTCAAGCTACTGAGTCTAGGTAACAGAGGGATTGATCACATTTAAAAAAAAAAAATGTATCTAATGTTTTTCAACATAAAACCATTTAAGTCTAACGGGATTGTTGTAGATAAAAAAGTTAATAGGTTTTTCTTAAGGATTATAATTCACAGCCATGTTTTAGAGCAATTCTTGAGCAGCACATGAGCCAAAAAGAAAAAAAACAGCTGTGTGCCCTTGTCAATCACCAATGGTGCCCTGATTGGGTACTGAAAGGCTTGCAGTTCCCCAGTAGGTCTTTCCTTATGAATTAACCCCTTTGCAGGAGTTAAACACATACAGCCCCATTTATCAAATTATTTATTTATTTATGAAATATTTTACCAAGAAAGATACATTGAGATTTCTCTCGTTTTCAAGTATGTCCTGAGAATCAAGAATGGACAAGATTCTTTACTTGGGAACCTGCCTGCCTGTGCTCACGGTGACAGGGCAGCAGACTCTATAACTCTGCACAAATATTTTCTAATGCAGTGCTGCACCCTGCTCGCGTATGAGCAATCACTTGTATTGTATAATGTTACAATATGTATTTAAACTGTAAACGTGAATGTACTAATCTTCTATTGTGTCCTTAGGCGAGTATTTTTTACTTATCTTACGATTGCCATTACGCATTTGCAATATTTATATTCACATTATATTGAGAACGTGCATTCGCAATATTCATATTTTTTACAATATTGCAACTTCATCTTTGCGATTATAATATTTATATTTCATAATATTGCAATTGCACGATTGTGTTTTAATTATAATATTGTGATCGCACTGTATCAAATGTGTTCTATAATAATATTAATAATATATATATTTAGATGGCGTGGCGAACCCAAACAGGAAATTTCTTGTCAGTCTGTCAATTTTTTTAATATTGGGGCCTGAATGAGAGTTACCCCACTGCATCATTTTGGAACTTGATTTACATAGCTGCAGATAAAGCCTTTAAAATCATCAAAAAATAAAATATACACTTGGAGGTAGATTTAATGAGCAGCGGGATGATTGACACGGATGTGCAGGGGGCGGCATTGCACAAACATTTCACAAGAAATGCTTGTGCAATGTTAAATGCCGACAGCATATGCTGTCAGCATTTAGCAATTTCAGGCAGACATGGTTCACTATAGCGAATTATGTCCGCCCGGCATATGATAAATTGACCCCATGGTCTTAGGTGAATCGGAAGAGGTCAATGAACACACTTTGATCATTTTCTCATTTTCTATTGCTAGAAAAGTACAGGTCTTTTGTGGAATGTGATCATTAATATTTTTATATGTTTTTTTTTTTTTTTACTTTCTTAGTAATTTTACAATAATTTCTTTATTCTGTGAATAACTAGCTAGTTTATTAACTGTCATCCACTAAAAACTATTTTTATGCCAAATATACATACAGTATATGTATTTTTAATAGGTTAAAAAAAGTTATGTTTCATTCTAAGAGATAGCAAAACCACTAAAAATTATCCTGTACATTGGGCAAGTTTTTCTCTGAAATTCTCAGAAGTGAAGGGTTTAACCCCTTAACGACCAGCGGCGTACCCTGTGGTACCCGGTGGTACTTGGTGGTGCAAATAGTTGGTGGGTGGGATGGTAAGGAGGGAGGCGGGTTGGCGGTCCATCGCTGTAGGGGGTGGGAGGAGGGCGGGAGTGCTACTGCTATGATACAGGGATTAAAAAAATAAAATAAGTGCGTCATTGAGGGAGAAGAAGGGAGGAGGGACAATGAGGGGGATCCTATGTCGAATCAGTTGATGGAAATGGATCTGGGAGGGGGAGGGTGGTAGGGTATTGAAGGGGGGCAGCTACACTACAGAAGAAATGGGTATTTTAATTATTTTTTTTTTAAATTGCCTAATTTGCAGCAAACTGGGTACTGGCAGGCAGCTGCCAGTACCTAAAATGGCGGAAAATAGGTAGAGGGAGAGGATTAGAGAGCTGTTTGGGGGGGATCAGGGAGGTTGGGAGGATATTACCCTGCAGAAGAAAAAAAAAGAAGTCTTTTATTTTAGTACTGGCAGATAACTATTTTAGTACTTGGTGGTGACAATTGTGGGGTGGGGGATGGTAGAGAGCTGTTTGAGAGGGGTCGGGGAGGGATCAGGGGGTGGGATGTGTCATGTGGGAGGCTAATCTCTACACTAAAGCTAAAATTAACGCTACAAGCTACCTAATTAACCCCATTCACTGTTGGTCATAATACAAGTGTGGTGCGCAGCGGCATTTAGCGGCCTTCTAATTACCAAAAAGCAATGCCAAAACCCTATATATCTGCTATTTCTGAACAAAGGGGATCCAGCGCATGCTGTTTGTAAATAAAAAACTAAAATTATGAAAATCTAATGATTTTTTTTATTTGATCGCATTTGGCAGTGAAATGGTGGCATACTTTGGGTTGTCTACTAAGAAAATATATATAGTTTTGATAGCTAAAAATAAAAAAGGCTCTATTTCTGTTTAAATGTAGTGATGGCAAAATGCTAAAAATGCTCTGGTCTTTTGGGGAAGTTTTTGTCTGAAATGCCCGGCCCTGGTGATTAAGTGGGGTCCAAATATGGGTCAAATGGAATACATGGAATCTGTCTGAGCAGATATCTGTCTATCTTTAATTATATTAATATAGTTATAATTAATTCTTTAGTATCCTTGATATTTAAAGAAACATGAAACCCAAATTTTCTCTTTCGTGATTCAGAGTAGGTGATTTTAAAAAAGACCGCTGCTCCATAACTTGTCCGCCTGCTCTGAGGCGGTGGACAGAAATCAACCCAATCGAATACGATCAGGTTGATTGACACCCCTGCTAGCAGCCGATTGGCCGCAAATCTGCAGTGGGTGGCATTGCACCAGCAGTTCACAAGAACTGCTGGTGCAATGATAAATGCAGACAGCATATGCTATCGGATCATGTCTGCTTGCACCATAATAAATAGGCCCCTATATGTTAATTATCTCCCAGTAATGCATTGCTTCTTCTTCAACAAAGGATAACAAGAGAATTAAGCAAATTAGATAATAGAAGTAAACTGAAAAGTTGTTTAAAATTATAATGTCTATCTGAATCATGAAAGAAAAATTTGGGGTTTTGCGTCCCTTTCAGGATCATAGCGATTGATACGGTCATGAAAAAAAAGCAATCCATAGCTATTATTTTTTATGTATATTTGAAAACACAACTTCTATATTTCAACATTAGAATGCAAATATTTATGTTCAAATGTTACTTTAGATATTTAAAATTGATGTGAAATTTAAAGCTTTATATATTTGAGTATTGGGTAATGGGTACCCAAATTCGGGCTGGATTACAAGTGGAGCGCTATTTTAATGTGCGCCTGTAAAGGGGCACATTTGCCCATTTACTGGCGCACGTTAAATAACCAGACCTCTGGTTAATTAAACAAATATCCCCCAATTGCCCCCAAAATAAAGTGGAGAGTAGTTAAGTAAAAAAATAAAGATAAGCATTTTTATGTTTTATTAAAAAAAATGAACAAAGCAGTTATAAGAGGTTAAAGTGAGGGGATGTGGAAAGAAATTGCACTGAAAGTGCCTTTACAGTGTGGTCTATGGGGACTGTGTTTTAAAAGTAAATATATATGTATATGCTTACATACATATATATTTAGTAATAGTTCAGTAACCTCATACACAGGAAATCCGTCAAATGGATGAAACTCACAAGATTTCAAGTGAAGGTCAGCTTTTAATTATTAGAAACATCAGCAGGACATTGATGGGATACTGCTTCATAAAAGTTTTTTTTAAAACAAGATTTTTAAAAAACTCAACCCGTTTCAGCAAATAATATTGCCTTTTTTTTCAAGAGCAAATATAGCTGTTTTTGCATACTACTGATTTGCTCTTGAAAAAGGCAATTTTATTTGCTGAAACGCAAAGAGCTTTTAAAAAATCTTGTGTTAAATAAACTTTTATGAAGCTTTTATGAAGCTGTATCCCATCGATGTCCTGCTGATTCTAATAATTAAATGCTGACCTTCACTTGAAATCTTGTATCATCCATTTGGCCTATCTCCTTTGTGTGAGGTTACTGCACTATTTTGGGCTACTTTCTTTTGGAGGTTAAAGAATATTAATTTGGTCGGAGAAGGAAAGAGGGATATTCAACTTTATTCCTAGAGACACGTTGCCACCATATCTGCATCGATTAAATTTTAGATTAGGTCTTCAGGTGCACTAATCTGTTGAGCACAAATTTCGTTTGTGTTGGAAGACAGCCATTTACTTTCAACTTGTAATATGCACGCTAGTTAGTGTGATCACGACATTGCATATTGTGTCACACTCTCACAACAGAGTGTCACTTGTAATCTAGCCTACATGAATGTGCACGCAATATTTTAGCTTTAGCTTTTGCATGTCGGGTTAGCGTGAGATTGAAAATAGTTTACTTTAAACTCGTAATATGAGCGCAACCCGATAAGCACAAATAGCTTACTTCTAGTGCAATTTACCCTCTAGCTGAAGCATTAATTTGTGCTCCATGCATAATCTGGCCCTGCTGGTGCCTCAGACAACACTAGCAACCTAAATGAATCGATAAACTGACTTCCGACAATTTTAATGGGAAAGGAGGGTGGGAAATTATTCAAAATGACCAGCAGGAAAAAAAGAGCCAGAATACACTGCTACATAAGTTTTTAGGTAAAATAATTTTTTATTAACCACATTCCTCCTCTTTTAACATCAGGAAATTCACATATATTTTACAATGAGAATACATCATACATCAAAATACATAGTCCTGTTTGCAGAGGCATACCTCGTAGTTACGATATTTCTCATCATGAAATAGTCCTTTTTACTAAGCCTTTTAAGAGTCTATATGCTGTGTTTCCCATCTTCTTTCATGAAGACGTCAACAATATGCTGTTTCAGTCCACCTCATATTGTGTGGAGGATTGTCTAATTTTCAATAATTTTCCCCTTATTACTCCCTTTATACCTCAGTGAATATAACGGTCTATATCGGAGATACATGAACATGGGGGGTAATACCTTAATATAGTTTTAACAATAATAATAACTTGATAAGAACAAACAAACCGAAATGATAAAAAATACATAGAATAAAACCATTGGAATCACGTTTTGACACTGTACTATTCTTTGTCTTTTCATCTAATAGTTGCTTACTCATCTAACTTTTCCCTATACAATTTGATCTAGCATGCTAGTCATCATTCTCCTTCTATTCCCCCCCTCCCCCTTTTTGAGGGAACACCATTATCTGTCTGCATCTCTTTAGAGCCCTTTATACCGTATTCTGTCCCGGTCTTTTACTGCTGTTAACTATCCAGTAAAACCAGATCTTCTGGAACGTAGGCCCTGTATCTTGTATAAATGCTGCTGCTTCATACATCAGGTAAACCATCTGTATTCTAGCTAAGATCTCCATCCAAGACGGTATCTCCATCTTCCATATTAAGCAATGGCTATTCTTGTGGTAGTGCATAAGATTCTAATAAAAGTGTTTATATGTGTGTTCAGCCTTGGAATGCTCTCGTGCAATAATGCTTGAGTCAAAGTGAGAGAGATCTGTTCGTCTAATAGTGTACTCAACAGTGCTGATAACCATATTTTTTGGGCATTAGGACAATCCCACCACATGTGGATGTATGATCCTATGACCCTACACCCTCTATAACAGTAATTGGAACTCCCTTTCACCATATGAAATGTCTTTGCCGGTGTCAAATACCACCTAAAGGATGTCTTCAATATATTCTCTCTTAGGTCTGCACTAATGAGGCCTTTGCTAGCATAATGAAGTATATTGTTCCACTTGTCAATTTCAAACTCCCTCGCAATATCCACTTCCCATTTTAGCATCAATGGAGCTTTGGATTGGTTTTTATTTTCTTGAATAGAAATGTATAATCTAGAGATTGCCTTCTTAGGTCTATTAAGTGCTGTACATAAATATTCTAGAGTCGTCTGTCGACTATGTATGTCGCTTATATTAATATATGTACGTATAGCCGATATTATTTGTAAATATAAAAACCAGTGTACTGGAATAGGCTCTAGCTTTTGTTGAAGCTGGGTGAATGTCAGTAATTTACCACGTAGCTGTATATCCGCCACCCTATATAGGCCTTTGTTTTCTCATTTCATAATATGATTTCTGAACTCTTCATTTATTATATATTTTAAGGGTACTATCAATGAATGTGTGGGAATTAGTTTCCCTATCTGTCGGAAGTTAGTCCATTGCTGTCTAGTAATTTGTGTGATTTTATTTTGATAGATATTACGGGCTTTGTATATTGCAGTGTTCCAGATAATACCATCTGGCGTCTCCTGTCCCCCCATTTCTGCTTCAAAGGCGGGCCAAGAACATCTTTCTGTCATCTACCAAGTATAGAATTCTGGGCCAATCTCGCTGCTGTATAATAATCGTGTAGGTTAGGGGCTCCCACCCCATCTAATTGTCTATGTTTATTCAAAATTTGATGTGGGATCCTCGGATGTTTATTATCCCTCAAAAATCTATGTATTTCTCGTTGAAGATTATCTAGGTCTAGAGTATTAATTTTGATTGGGAGTACTGTCATCTTAACAGCACACAATCTCCCATACCAGGAGAATCCCATTTTCCTCCATTTCCCTAGATCCGATCTAATTGCCTTAAACAGGGGAATATAATTTGCCGCATATAATTTTGAGGAGTGTGTGGTTAGTTTTATCCCTAGATATTTTAACCCTTCTGGTACCCATTTGAAATCAAAATTTGCCTCAATTAACTTAATGGTGTGTCTTGGCATAGATAGAGGAAGCGCCTCACATTTTTCTACATTAATTTTATAGCCCGATATTTGAGAGATTAGCTGTATTGCTTGGTACACATGAGGAAACGATTTCAGTGGTCTTGAAATTGTTAGTAACACATCATCTGCGAACAAGATAATTTTATGATATAGCTTCCCTATCTCTAATCCTAGTATATCTGGACAGTTATGTATATATGCAGCTAACAGCTCTATGCACAATGCAAAAATTAAAGGTGAGAGTGGGCACCCCTGTCTAGTACCATTGAGGATATGTATATTCCCTGACTGGTGTCCAATTGTCCTAACCTGAGCTATGGGTGTTGAGTATAATCCTTTAATAACCTCTAGAAATCTACCTTCAAAACCCATTATTGACAATAACGTTAACATATATTTCCAATCAACCCTATCGAATGCCTTCTCTGCATCCAAAGATAGAACCAGAGAAGGCACTCCCCGATCGTGAAGAAAATCTATAACCGACACCATTCTACGAATATTATCTGGGGCTTCCCTATCCTTAATTACTTGATCAGGGTGTATAACAGAGGGTAGAATATGTTTCAATCTATTAGCTAGTATTTTCGTTACTATCTTGAGATCTTGATTGATAAGAGAAATCGGTCTATAGTTAGCGCAAAGGTGAGGGTTTCTCCCTTGTTTCGGTATTACCACTATCTTGGCCCGGAGAAGATCTGCAGGTATCTCCCCTCCCTCCATAATATGATTGGCGAACACTACCAAATGAGGTATCAATATATCTTTAAATGCCTTATAATACTCCCCTGGGAATCCATCAGGTCCTGGGGCTTTACCCGGTTTGAGGTCTTTAATAGCGGCTCGCACCTCTGCATGTGTGATTTTAGCATTTAGAGTTACCCGATCCTCTTCAGTTATTGGCGTCAAATTTGCTTTCTGTAAAAAGGAGTCAAATATTCTTTGTGTCAAAGGGTTATGTTGTACCTTTGTGCTGTCGTATAGCTCTCTATAGAATTGGGCAAATGTGTCAACAATTTCCTGAGGATGGGAAGTCATGTGGCCTTTAGAGTTTTGTATACTTGGTATGGACAAAGCTTGATAATTATCTCTAATCTTTTTCGCTAGATATTTATCGGGCTTTTTCGCAAAAATAAAATAATTTGTTTTCAGCCTGTGTGCTGCTTTTACAGATTGTTCATTTAATATGGATTGTAAACTCTGTTTTTTATTTGTAAGCTGTGTTAGTGTGGTTTTTGATTTGGTCAGTTTATGTGCCTTCTCTAGAGAATTTATTTCCGTGTATAACTGTTTAATGAGAAGATCATTTTTTTCCTATATATTGCCTTTTCCTTAATCAGTACTCCCCTGACCACTGCTTTATGTGCCGCCCATGGTATTATAGGATTGTCTGTGGAGCCTACATTAATCTGCCAGTATTCTTCCAGGTTTCCAAGTAATTTGCTTTTTATAAGCGGATTTTTAATACAAGATGGATCATATGTCCATGTCTTTATTCTCTTCGGATCTGCAAGTCACCTAGGCTAAGTTTGGTGATTGAATGGTCTGACCACACACAGGGGTGAACATCTATACATTGTATTATCTGAAATGACAAGAAGAAAACAGCGCATCCACGAATCACAGCAGCGTTTATTCAGGTAAATGACACACACAGAAAATTGCACACTTACAAGATGACAGTAATGTATGAGCGGTAATGCCCTCTGGCTAGTTGTCTTTCGCCTGTAGCAAATCTCAGCGGGAACACCTCAGACGCCGACCAGCAGCACCAAGAGACCCACTTCCTGTCACATACGGCAGGTGCCAAAGAGAAACTCAAAAGAGCAGCAGTCCTAAACACTTTGATGGTAGGAGTTAGTTACCCTATTTTGGTTCTATCTATCTATCTATCTATCTATCTATCTATCTATCTATCTATCTTTCTATCTATATGTGCTGCCTAAACTCCATTAGGCCCTGATGATGGAAAGTGGTACTAGGTTGAGAGATATTCCAAGGGATCCGCCGCTATGTTGAGCGAGCCTGTCTAAACAATTCCAAGCTCCTGACATAGCTGCTAACAGGCGGCATTGCCAAGAAGCGTTTACTATGCATGCCATTACTGAAGTACCCCACAAACGCAAACTAACACTACACTAAGAAATATCTAAATCGCCACATACCCACCGCTAGTATCCATACTGTTAAACCCTATACCACCACATACCCACTGCAAGTACCCATCTAAACTATTAACCTCTATACCGCATGCAGTTATGTAGAACTATATATTTTTAATTATACTGTATTTAATAACAAATAATAAACATGCTTCTTAAAAGGGGTGCTGATCCAGCAGGGAGCAAGAGAACAAGTCACCCTTTTAGTATGTTGTTGTAAATTTGATGAGACACCTGGGGATGCCAGTTGTTTTGGGTGTGCTACCTTCTGGGAGGAATGGGGGACATTTTAAGATGCATTGAAGTGTCCCCCATTCCTCCCAGAAGGTAGCATCTCCAAACAAGTGGTATACCCAGGTGCTTCATTAACTTGCCAACAACATACTAATAGGGCGTCTTGATCACCTGCAACCTGCTTGATCGGCACCCTTTTAAGATGCGCAGAGCTGGGGCTCAATTCCAGTCCAGCACTCATTTCCAGAGGCCGACTAGGCCGGCAGGGTTTTGATGGTCCTCCGGCGGTGAACCGTCGGCGTTTAGCGCATCTTCGTGGCACATCAACTTAACATTGTTTATAATTTTAGCAACATAGCTCCTATAGTTATAATGGGGAGGTTTACTATTTAGTATACTTTATTATAGTCAGGTAGCTTGCAGACAGTAGGCAGTATGTGGGGGCATTCAACTGGAGTTTAGGTTAGAAATTACGTAAGTTTAGTTGGCATTAGGGATTTAGCTGGGCGTTCCAGAAGTGTGTAAGTTAGGCATGATGTAGATGTAGGTGGTCAGGGAGAGTTTGCTGGGCGGTGCAGGGGGAGTGTAGGTTATCTCTGACATAGGTGTAGGTGGTCATTGGGAAGTAGTAAAGTGGAGCAGAGGGAGTGTAGCTTAGATGTGGCATAGGTATAGACATTCAGGGGGAGTTAGCGGACCGTGCTAGAGGAGTAGACTGCACTTTGATTCTAATTTATCACCACAAGTGCAATATGTTCGAATCAGCAAAGTGCAGGTTGCGAAGAGGGTAGCGGCTTACATCTCCTGAGATAGTTATCATGGGCTATATTTGGAGTGTACCTACACAAAAATTATTTTTCGCTTCAGTGAGCGCAGTGTCTGCACCATATAGACCCAATTCAAAGAGGGCCCCCCTCCTGGCCACAGGAAAATGTTGATGAGTAGTGATATCGGCGATGAGGGTAGTGATTTCATGCTCCTATTGACTTCTATGGGAGAGACATCCCCGCTTGCCGGCACTGTTCAGCCACAACACTTTTCTTTGAAAAAATTTATGTGGATGTTTTGAATATCGGGGCACTAATGAGTTGTATTTATATATCTCATTTGTAGTATTCCAACAGAAAGCACATTCTGAGATTTGTTTTATTTTATCATTTGAAAACAGTTTGTTTGCCACAATATCCTAATGTTTTAATATGAGATCAACATATATTAGTGACTCTGAGCAAGTTTTTGTTCTAATATATTTGTTCTAATATAATAATAAAGTTGTCCATAACACTTGAGGGCTGGTTACACTGGATATTAAAATACCACTCACAAAATGGTAAGGCCAGTCACATATTTATATAGCCATGATAGTCAATGAAGCAATCAAGACTTTACCTGTTTCTGCTCAGACATTAACTTCTCCTAGATTGCTGCTTTCAGCCTTCCCTTGCATCTAGTCTTTGTACTGCCCAGTATGTTTCAGTCTCAGGCTCATGTCACCAATCGACTTTAACCAATCAACTATAAAATATAGTTCCTTCTATTGTTCTAGGCTATAGCATTGTGAGTTTACTTCTTTTCTCTGATCATATACCTCCTCTGCTGTTGTGGATTTCTTCAACTTCACCTTTTTGCTACTTTAAAACTATGCTGCCTGTATTAATTTACCCTGGAAAGCCTTCTAACTGTATATCTCCCTCTAGCCCTCCTGTACATAGCTTTGGATCTTAGGGCTCCATGTACTAAACCGTCAATTTATTTGACATTGGAGATGCGGATAAACTCGCTTTAACTCTAACTCGCTTTAACTCGCAGCGAGAGAAATGATGTCCGCTTCCACAATGTACTAAAAAACATCTCAGAAATTGTTGTGTCTAATCCATCACGAGCAGTGGCGGACGATTGATAATTTTGACACCTCGCTCACAGCGACTAATTTAATGTACTATTGTGTCTGGAGAATTGTAAGGCCAATTATTCACACGTGACCTGCAAGGTGTCTCAAATGTCATAGTAGTTGCGGGAATAGAAGTCAGCTAATATAAAAGTACAATATTTCTGCAGAAGTCTTATATAGTTCAAAATTTTTGGACGATTTTATTACCTGCGTTACTTTTCCCATCAGCAAAACGTGGTTTTAAAAGATATGATTATCCAATCATATAACTATTTATTTGGATGTTGTGTAAGACATACCAATTTTGCATGATGGAAGATAATTTGGCAATGAATAAGTGATGCAGTTAGTTCCCAGGGTCCAGGCAAAAAAGTCAGTAACCAGATAAAGAAAAGGTACAATGACATTAAACATTTTGCTAAAGTTAAATTGGCCAAAGAAAAAAATTCTGCCCGTGCTTCCGGATGTGCACCTAAATATTTCACAGACTTGAACTATTAAGAAGAGAAACTTGTCCAGCGGCTAGGACCTGAGATAATTAAAGGCATAACAGACGACTGTGACAGTGATTTGAGAGGTAAATTTATTACTAAAATAGTTTAAATAAGTTATAATTTCATTGAAATTATTTTGTCTTCTACCCCTGATTTGCATCAAACAAATGAGAAACAAATACTGAAGTCTTCATGGCTTAAACACTCACTCAATAATGTAAGTAAACAGAGTTTTGACCCTGTTATATAGCATAGACTGGTGTCTTTGTTGTCTCTCCTATTGTTTTTTTATACAGTGCCTGCCACCTAAAAGGTGCAGAGGCAAAATCCATGAGGTGCTAGTGAAAGATATAGCTAGCAGATAAATTGTTTTATTGGTACATTATGATTATTGCAAGTTTGGTGTAGAATGAGGATTTTTTCATTGAAAAAAACTGTGGTGTCAAAAAGTGGTGGACAAGTGCGCTCGCAATTTTAAAACTGCAGGTTTTGGCATAGTTGACTACTTTGTACATATGATTTCCTATCCGTGCGCGAGTTTTGATGCGAAAAATATCACAGAGAGCTCGTCGACTGCTTAGTACATGGAGCCCTATTGTTTGCATTTGGATTGTATCAGCTTTTAAAGCTACAGTGTGTCCAATTAGCCCAGCAGGATTTTTGAACAGACTAGTCATGTGTATTTATCCCAACCCAGTTCTAAACCTTTTGACCAGTTCAGCTGTGATCTTGTAATCTGCTGTGTTCCCTTCTATGCTCTGAGCTTGCCCTTGTGTATTCAATTAACCCCAATAATGGTACCTGCTCAGACAATCCTCTGTTATTCCATCCAGATACCTGGTATAGTCTGTGCTAATATATAATAATGCTTTTATCTCTACTTCATTATTCTTAATCCTCAGTTATGCCTAAAAAGAAAAAAAATAATTGAGAAGCAGGTTACCTTGGCCACTTTTATTATATAAGACTCTGTTTTGCTTTGGGCCTGCTCCTGGGTCCCCACATTTATACACAATTCCAAGGATTACAATTCTATAATCAATGCTCCCCAGAACATACTAATAGTGTTTGCATGTCTATGAGTATAAGCTCAAAATACATTTTGCAGGTAACTTAAATGATATTTTCATTTTTCTGTGGCCTTAGAGGTTGTCTACTGTAGCACATACCCTTGGTTGCTTGTACAAACAATTTTGCATTAGGGATGAGCAAAAGTTGTATTAATAAATAATGAATGTTGATTACATTTGGTTATTTACAACAAATGTTGAATGTTTGCTGATAATCTTACATTTATCTACTATTTATTTCTCTATATCATAAATTAAATTCAAGTATTAATATATTCACTTTCAGGGCCGCCATCAGGGGGTGAAAGGGGTGACTCCTGTCAGGGGCCCACGGGGCCAGGGGGGCCCCATGAGGAAAGCACAACAATTATTATTTTATTTTTTTACATTATAGCAGCCACCAGAGGGCACTACAACAGAGTTCTATTGAGTGCAGGAAATGTCATTACAAGGAGTAAAGCATTAGCATTTGAGAGGATTTCTGAGTGTACACTAAACCACTATGCACAGTGTGAGACAGACTTGCAGAAATTCTATATTTAAAACCATGCAGAAATGTTTCCTCCTCAATACACAAATGGTAGGTGCCCTTTTGGCAGATATAGTGTGTATGTATTTTTTTCTGTGGGTCTCTCTGTGAGGGTGTGTGTATATGTATTTGTGCATTTTCTGTGGATGTCTCTGTGAGGGTGTGTGTGTATATCTTTGTGCATTTTCTGTGGGTGTCTCTGTGAGGGTGTGTGCATGTCTTTGTGCATTTTCTGTGGGTGTCTCTGTGAGGGTGTGTATGTATTTATATGCATTTTCTGTGGGTGTCTGTGTGAGGGTATGTGTGTATGTATAGTATGTCTTTGTGTATTTTCTGTGGATGCCTCTGTTAGGGTGGGTGTGTATGTCTTTGTGTGTTTTCTGTGGGTGTCTCTGAGAGGGTGTGTGTATGTCTTTGTGTGTTTTTTGTGGATGTCTCAGTGAGGGTGTGTGTGTATATATGTCTTTGTGTGTTTTCTGTGGGTGTCTCTGTGTGTGTGTGTGTCTTTGTGTGCTTTCTGTGGGTGTATCTCTGTGTATGTGTGTGGTCTTTGTGTGTTTTCTGAGGCTGTCTCTGTGGGTGTTTCCTTGGGTGTATGTACAAGTTTGTGTTTGAGTATGTGTGTGGGTGTGTCCGTTGTCTGTTCCTTTTTATGACATTTTGACGTTACTACTGATTATTCACATCTTTCTACAGATTTTGAAACTAATGAGACCTTTCCAGAAGTCACCAATCCACCATTTAACCTTTAAATTATTGTTTAGGCAGTTCAGGGCCCTTCCTTTAAGCCACTGCATGCTGTTGTCATCATATAGTTGGCATCTTCCTTGACAAAAAGATTATCAAAACTCCATATTTTACCTTCTAAATATCCTTTTTTGACAAAACTATAGTCTACCTCATTACTTGTCCGGTCAATGTAAACAAGTGCTGAGTGTCTGTGTGGGTATCTGTGTCTGAGTCTGTTTGTGTGTTTCTTTGCGTGTCTGCTAGAGTGTCCATATGTGAATCCTTATGTGTGAGTGTGTGTTTCAGTGTATGAGTGTGTCTGTGTGTTTCTGTGTTTGTGTGTTACTACCTTTACAACATTTCCAAGTTTGAATACACTTAAGAATAAAGTGCATATATACTGTACGTTTTAGTCACTTGGTAAAAAATTGCACGTCAATGCGGGGGAGGGGGGGAGCCCTGATCAATGGTTAAGTAGGGGGCCCCAAAATTTCTAGTGGCGGCCCTGGATTCACATTTGAAGGTTCCATTTTGTTTCTCATAGACTTCCACAGTAATGTTCTCATTATTCTCATTATCATTTATTTGTAGCCCCAACAAATTCCACAGATCCAAAAATTAGGTATAATATGCATACAGTATCCCATAAAAGTGAGTACACCCCTCACATTTTTGTAATTTTGTTTTATATCTTTTCATGTGACAACTCTGAAGAAATTACACTTTGCTACAATATCAAGTAGTTAGTGTATAGCCTGTATAACTGTAAATTTGCTGTCCACTCAAAATAACTCAACACACAGCCATTAATGTCTAAACCATTGACAATAAAAGTGAGTACACCCCGAAGTGGAAATGTCCAAATTGGGCACTCCCTGGTGTCATGTGACTCATTAGTGTTACAAGGTCTCAGGTGTGAATGGGGAGCAGGTGTGTTAAATTTGGTGTTATCGCTCTCACACTCTCTCATACTGGTCACTGGAAGTTCAAAATTGCACCTCATGGCAAAGAACTCACTGAGGAACTGTAAAAAAAGAATTGTTGTTCTACATAAAGATGGTCTAGGCTATAAGAAAATTGCCAAGATCCTGAAACTGAGCTGCAGCACGGTGAGCAAGACCATACAGCGGTTTCACAGGACAGGTTCCACCTACAAAAGGCCTTGCCATGGTTGACCAAAGGAGTTGAGTGCACGTGCTCGGCATCATATCTATAGGTTGTCTTTGGGAAATAGACGTATGAGTGCTGCCAGCATTGCTGCAGAGGTTGAAGGGGTGGGGGGTCAGCCTGTCAGTGCTCAGACCATACACCACACACTGCATCAAATTGGTCTGCATAGCTGTCGTCCCAGAAGGAAGCCTCTTCTAAAGATGATGCACAAGAAAGCCTGCAAACAGTTTTCTGAAGACAAGCAGACTAAGGACATGGATTACTGTAACCATGTCCTGTGGTCTGATGAGATCAAGATAAACTTATTTAGTTCAGATGGTGTCAAGCATGTGTGGTGGCAACCAGGTGAGGAGTACAAAGACTACAATCAAGCATGGTGGTGGGAGTGGCATGGTCTGGGCCTGCATGAGTGCTGCTGGCACTGGGGAGCTACAGTTCATTGAGGGAACCATGAATGTCAACATGTATTGTGACATACTGAAGCAGACCATGATCCCCTCCCTTTGTAAACTGGGCCGCAGGGCAGTATTCCAACATGATAACGACCCCAAACACACCTCCAAGATGACCACTGCCTTGCTAAAGAAGCTGAGGGTAAAGGTGATTGACTGGCCAAGCATGTCTCCAGACATAAACCCTATTGAGCCTCTGTGGGGCATCCTCAGATCGAATGTGGGGGAGCGCAAGGCCTCTAACATCCACCAACTCTGTTATGTCGTCATGGAGGAGTGGAAGAGGACTCCAGTGGCAACCTGTGAAGCTCTGGTGAACTCCATGCCCAAGAGGGTTAAGGCAGTGCTGGAAAATAATGGTGGTCACACAAAATATTGACACTTTGGGCTCAATTTGGACATTTCCACTTAGGGGTGTACTCACTTTGTTGCAAACAGTTTAGACATAAATGGCTGTGTGTTGAGTTATTTTGAGGGGACAGAAAATGTACACTGTTATACAGGCTGTACACTCACAACTTTACATTGTAGCAAAGTGTCATTTCTTCAGTGTTATCACATGAAAAGATATAATAAAATATTTACAAAAATGTATGGGGTGTACTCACTTTTGTGGAATACAGTAGGTAGTATTTATAAGAAGCAAATTGGTAAATGACCCTGCCAAGAAGTTCACTTTTTTAGATCACCTTATATGAATGTGTTCTACACAGACAGCTTGGCTTATAGGATTGCATGCTGAGGGGGTTCAAGGGGTTGACAAAAGAGGCGAGGAACTGTAAGTAAGAAAAGGTTAACATATATTGCATACATCCCTGGAGTTTTTAAAGAGCAACATAAACTTAGGGTAGAGTCTTGTGGAGTGAGGCAGGGAGTTCCAAAAGATTGGGTCCATTCTGGAGAAGTCCTCTAGATTGGAATTTGAGTAAGTAACAAGAGAAGAGGAGAGTAGGAGGTGATGAGCAGAGTGAAGGGGAAGCCTTAAATTTTAAAAACACATTCCAGTTCAAGTTTCAAGTTGTACATTCATTCTACAATTTGTGCATCAAAATTTCAATATTTGCCCACTCCTATGAAGAGCCTTAATTAAGAATACTTCCTGACCTTGGTACAGTTAGTATGCCCCAAGGAAATAAACAAGAAAATAGTATGATATTATAAAGTTCATCAACTGCATTATAAAGAAATTATTTAATGATCTTTAATGACCAAAATGGTTTCTACTTTGTAAATATTATGTTAAAGGAACAGTCTACTCCAGAATTCTTATTGTTTAAAAAGATAGATAATCCCTTTATTACCTATTTCCCAGTTTTGCATAACAAACACAGTTGTATTAAAATACTTTATACCTTTATGATTACCTTGTATCGAAGCATCTGTAGACTGCCCCCTTATTTCAGTTCTTTTGACAGACATCAGTGCCCTCTCATAAGTAATTTCACAGGTGTGAGCACAATGTTCTCTTTATGGCACACATGAACTAACACCCGCTAGCTGTGAAAAACGGTCAAATACATTCAGATTAGAGGCAACATTCAAGGGCTTAGAAGTTAGAATATGAGTTTTCCTAAGTTTAGCTTTCAACTAAAAATACCAAGAGAATAAAGCAAATTTGATGATAAAAGTAAAATGGAAAGTTGTTTAAAATTGCATGCCCTATCTGAATAATGAAAGCTTAATTTTGACTTGTATGTCACTTTAAACAACTTAGGTTACTTTTGCCTACCCTTTTTTATACTGAGTATTCTTACACTATGCTGTGATGGAGTTTATATTTAAAAAGGCAAGGAAAAAGCTCAACTATTGAATGTTACAGTGCTGTAGTAGATTTATTCAACAGAGGGCCCCGGTACAAAATGTTTTTGGGACCCCCCCCCACCCTGAAGATAACTCATAATAACTTATAAGCAATAGCACCAGTATGAATGAAACTTGAGTATTTATAATCACTGTGATGTATACACTATACTCTGATGAGTACACTGCTCTGTATACATACGAGGAGTATGTATACTCTGATGAATATTCTGTGCTGTAAAATGATGGAATATCTATATACTATTATTGAACATGCCAGTGGCGTCACTAGGGGGGGCGGGGGGGGGGGGGGGCGGGCCGCATCCGGTTGACACCCTCCAGGGGGTGACACCAAAAAAAAAAATTTTTTTTTTTTTTTTTTAATTTTATTGAAATTCAAAGAAATACAATGTTGAGATGCATAGATTATTTTATTAGAGGCTGGCATTTGTGAACATTAGTGGGACTGGGGAAGTTGTAGACACACAATTTTTTTGCCCCTTGAGCTAGTGCTGCAATTTCAACAAATAGTTTTCCCGGCTGCTTTTGCTTATTTGTACTTTGCTCCTCCCCTTCCCAATTTCACGATGAATGTTGTGGGTGTGCTGTGGGGCTTGCAAAGTTGCGCTGCTAGCCTAAACCTGCCTGCCTATCTGTGCTCACTGCTCAGTGACATGCGGCCCAGGGCTGTGCACTGACAGACTTGGAACAGAGTCAGAAAGCAGAATTTTCATAGTTTGTGCGCCTAAATCTTTTCTTCAGTGATTTATTTTAGAGTGCTCTGTTTATCTTTCATTTGATGTTCTGCTGAGCCAGGGAGCAGCTCTAGGCATGAGCTTCCTAATTAATGCAGTGCAGTTTACATATTTTGTATGTGTGTGTCTGAGTTTTTGTGTGTCTCAGTGTTTTTGTGTATGTGTTTTTGTGTATGTGTTTTTGTGTGTGTGTCTGAGTGTGTTTCCGAGTGTTTGTGTGTGCATCTGAGTATGTGTTTAAGTGTGTCTGAGTGTTTGTATGTGTGTTTGCCTGTGTTTTTGTGTGTGTCTGCTTTCTGGGGGGGGGGGTGACACCATGACTTACCGCACCGGGTGACACCAACCCTAGTGACGCCACTGGAACATGCTGCACTGTATAATTATATATCTAAACACTGATGAATATCCTGCCCAGTATAATGATGTGAGTTTCTATACACTGATGAGTATATTGCATAGAATAATGATGATGAATATCTATACACAGATAATTACCACGTAGGCACACACCTAGGTATAGACTGGCTGCTATGGCTCCCCCAGCACTTAGACTTTGGTGCCACTGCACCTGTTGCACCAATTGTAGTTTCATCTCTGTTACAGTGGCTCTGAAATTGTAGTATGCTGGTGGTTTGATTATGAGTGTACTATTCTATGCAGTATACATTAAAGAGATAGAAATGTCTAAAATGAAATGTGTATACTTAGCAAAAATGCTTCTAATAAAATGTATTTCTGTTTTTCTGCGGCATACGCACATATGCTGAGGGCCCGTGCACTAGTATTTAAATACCACACCTTCTCAGAGAGTCAGCAGTAGCTTGTATGACACAAATTACGTCTTTAGACACAATAAACACCACCACAGAGTCTAAAGGCTCGATGATTAAAAGCTCTCTGGGCTGGCGAGTCCTATTTCCCTGGTGGAATGATCTAAAGTCACTTTTTACCCTGAAAACATGGTGTCTCGCTAAAGGGCGTATACTGCATTTCCATATGAAAAATGCACAATAAAATTCATATTTTAAACATCATACAAAACAAATATTTGACCCAATCACACAAAAATAAGCAGGGAAAAATTATATTGTTAAGGTGCATCAAAAATCATATAATTCTTCACCAAAAACCGTATTTTAACAAAAAACTTAAAATTTGTGTGTAATTTACACAGGAATAAATCTAATTAAATATGCACAGCGTAAATCGTAATTTAAGTGCACTGGATGTGCAAAAATCACCCAGAAATTTGTACTTATAATACAAAATGCAAAGCGAAATTGTTGTTTTTTCGTAAAATGTTCTGAACATGGGCATATATGAAAATGTTTCTCTAATCACAGCATAATGCTATAAAGATTTTCGCACTGCAGGTCTCACAGTTTTTTCTCGCCAACTAAAAGGAGGCGAGATTTTCTCAAAACACTCAATATACTTATAATCCTAATAGAAAAACACATATATACGAAAATATAGACCAATGTAAGATGCTCTTTGCAGTAAGCAGCATGATGTGAGATATATTGGCTGCAGGATTTGCTCCCCCTGCTTACTGATAACTTTGCTCTAAGGAGCGAAGTGTTCCTATCCACCGAGCTCCATTACTTTCAATAGGAGCCATCTCGCCACTCGCAGGGCCTGCCCCTTTTTTACGATCATTCCACCGGGACAGCCCTGTGAGAGTCAACGAGGAAAAGTAGCTTTGAGCAGGCGAAGTTTACATCAACATGCCCTAAGAGAATTATTGTTGCAAGAGGAAGATACTTTCTTGCAAAAAAGGATTATACATAAACTGTCTGGAAGTAGTAGACAGTTCCAGTTTGAAGGGATTAGTGTTTCTTTATAAGATCCCTAAATTAGCAAAATATGTCAAACACCCATACATTTTCAAGGCAGTCCTTTTTTTTTACATGCATTTTGCATTGATAACAAGAGAGGCAAATGGGGAAAGGCCCCAAGTCATCAGTCCCACCCCCCAATTTATTTGTGGCCACCATTATTATTATTGTTATTATTATTAATAATTTATTATTACTACTACTATCATTTTTTATGTATCAACAAATTTCACAGCAGTATACAGAAAGTATTATAAATAGAATGAAAACAGTAAAGATAGATTGGGACATAAAGGTTAGAGACCATTTTTATTTTTAGATCCACCCCTGAGAGCAAGCAAAAGTGACTAGGGACCGACTGATAACAAAAATCGCTTGCATGAAGAGAAATCACAATTTTTTTTGTAGCATTATATCGTAATCTATCGCCTAGATTTGGAGTTTTGCGTTAGCCGTCAAAACCAGCGTTAGAGGCTTCTAACGCTGGTTTTGGGCTACCGCTGGTATTTGGAGTCAGTCAGGAAAGGGTCTAACGCTCACTTTCCAGCCGCGACTTTTCCATACCGCAGATCCCCTTACGTCAATTGCGTATCCTATCTTTTCAATGGGATCTTTCTAACGCTGGTATTTAGAGTCTTGGCTGAAGTGAGCGTTAGAAATCTAACGACAAAACTCCAGTCGCAGAAAAAAGTCAGTAGTTAAGAGCTTTTTGGGCTAACGCCGGTTCATAAAGCTCTTAACTACTGTGCTCTAAAGTACACTAACACCCATAAACTACCTATGTACCCCTAAACCGAGGCCCCCCCCACATCGCCGCCACTCTATTAACATTTTTTAACCCCTAATCTGCCGACCACACACCGCCGCCACCTACGTTATCCCTATGTACCCCTAATCTGCTGCCCCTAATACCACCGACACCTACATAATATTTATTAACCCCTAATCTGCCGCCCCCAACGTCGCCTCCACCTACCTATACTTATTAACCCCTAATCTGCCGAACGGACCTCACCGCTACTATAATAAATGTATTAACCCCTAATCCGCCTCACTCCCGCCTCAATAACCCTATAAGAAATAGTATTAACCCCTAATCTGCCCTCCCTAACATCGCCGACACCTAACTTCAATTATTAACCATTAATCTGCCGACCGGATCTCGCCGCTACTCTAATAAATGGATTAACCCCTAAAGCTAAGTCGAACCCCAACACTAACACCCCCCTAAGTTAAATATAATTTAAATCTAACGAAATAAATTAACTCTTATTAAATAAATTATTCCTATTTAAAGCTAAATACTTACCTGTAAAATAAACCCTAATATAGCTGCAATATAAATAATAATTATATTGTAGCTATTTTAGGATTAATATTTATTTTACAGGCAACTTTGTATTTATTTTAACCAGGTACAATAGCTATTAAATAGTTAAGAACTATTTAATAGCTAAAATAGTTAAAATAATTACAAAATTACCTGTAAAATAAATCCTAACCTAAGTTACAATTAAACCTAACACTACACTATCAATAAATTAATTAAATACAATACCTACAAATAACTACAATTAAATAAACTAACTAAAGTACAAAAAATAAAAAAGAACTAAGTTGCAAAAAATAAAAAAATATTTACAAACATTAGAAAAATATTACAACAATTTTAAACTAATTACACCTACTCTAAGCCCCCTAATAAAATAACAAAGACCCCCAAAATAAAAAAATGCCCTACCCTATTCTAAATTAAAAAAGTTCAAAGCTCTTTTACCTTACCAGCCCTGAAAAGGGCCATTTGCGGGGCATGCCCCAAATAATTCAGCTCTTTTGCCTGTAAAAAAAGACATACAATACCCCCCAACATTACAACCCACCACCCACATACCCCTAATCTAACCCAAACCCCCCTTAAATAAACCTAACACTAAGCCCCTGAAGATCTTCCTACCTTATATTCACCATGCCAGGTTCACCGATCCGTCCTCCGAAGTCTTGATCCATGCCAAGCCCAAGCGGGGGCTGGCGATTCATAATCCGGCTGAAGTCTTCTATCAAGCGGCGGCTGAAGAGGTCCAGAAGAGGCTCCAAAGTCTTCATCCTATCCGGGAAGAAGAGGAGATCCGGACCGGCAACCATCTTGATCCAAGCGGCATCTTCTATCTTCATCCGATGACGAATGGCTCCATCTTGAAGACCTCCAGCGCGGATCCATCCTCTTCTTCCGACGTCCAACTGAAGAATGAAGGTTCCTTTAAGGGACGTCATCCAAGATGGCGTCCCTCGAATTCCGATTGGCTGATAGGATTCTATCAGCCAATCGGAATTAAGGTAGGAAAATTAGATCAGCCAATCAGATTGAGCTCGCATTCTATTGGCTGTTCCAATCAGCCAATAGAATGCGAGCTCAATCTGATTGGCTGATCCAATCAGCCAATCGGATTGAACTTGAATCTGATTGGCTGATCTAATTTTCCTACCTTAATTCCGATTGGCTGATAGAATCCTATCAGCCAATCGGAATTCGAGGGACACCATCTTGGATGACGTCCCTTAAAGGAACCTTCATTCTTCAGTTGGACGTCAGAAGAAGAGGATGTATCCGCGCTGGAGGTCTTCAAGATGGAGCCGTTCGTCATCGGATGAAGATAGAAGATGCCGCTTGGATCAAGATGGTTGCCGGTCCGGATCTCCTCTTCTTCCCGGATAGGATGAAGACTTTGGAGCCTCTTCTGGACCTCTTCAGCCGCCGCTTGATAGAAGACTTCAGCCGGATTATGGATCGCCAGCCCCCGCTTGGGCTTGGATGAAGACTTCGGAGGACGGATCGGTGAACCTGGCATGGTGAAGATAAGGTAGGAAGATCTTCAGGGGCTTAGTGTTAGGTTTATTTAAGGGGGGTTTGGGTTAGATTAGGGGTATGTGGGTGGTGGGTTGTAATGTTGGGGGGGGGGGTATTGTATGGTTTTTTTTTACAGGCAAAAGAGCTGAATTATTTGGGGCATGCCCCGCAAATGGCCCTTTTCAAGGCTGGTAAGGTAAAAGAGCTTTGAACTTTTTAAATTTAGAATAGGGTAGGGCATTTTTTTTATTTTGGGGGTCTTTGTTATTTTATTAGGGGGCTTAGAGAAGGTGTCATTAGTTTAAAATTGTTGTAATATTTTTCTAATGTTTGTAAATATTTTTTTTTTTTTTCAAAAATACTTTTTATTGAGGTTAAGTCATAAATAAAACAGTACATTTACATAAGAGAATCATGGCAACATGCCCATATGACATACATCGAGAAAGCAAACATAAATGACCAGTATAACAGACATGTCTTTAGAATTTTGTAGATTTCTTGAGAACTATCCAAGGAGGATGTTCCTTAGCCATGAGTTATACCTCTTTTTACATAACTTCATATTCACAGACAGCGAATAATATATACATCAGAGTTTCCTACTGTAAGCCTATAGTCTCACAGAGGTGTTTAATACCTGAGGGCTTATCCCTGTCAATGATCAATTCAGAGATCATAGTTTTAACTAAAATAACATAGACAAGAAAACATTAACTAAGGGTTTGTTTATGCCTTGGACAGGACCCCTCCTTTAGCTTTGTCTAATATAGGATAAAATGCTTATAGGCTTATAGGTTGTACAGACTCAGGCAAGCCACACCTTGTTCAACAGTCAAAAAATGAAAGTTCAGCCGGGCGACAGGGCATCCGAGAGTACAGAAAAGAGTAGAGGAGAGAAGAGAAAGAGGGAGTGAAGAGGGAAAAAAAAAAAAAAAAAAAAAAGGGGGAAGAGGGGAGGGGGGCCCAAGCCTCAGCCTCGGGTGACTATCTCCTATTATGTTCCCTTCGATCTCCGCTCTCGAGGGCTATTACATTCTAAATATCTTTCTATTTGTTTTCTCCTATTTCCCAGAGTGCCCAAACTTGACCGTGTAAGCCTGCTTTGCCCACGGATCTCAAAGAGAATTCTTCCATAGAACGGATGTATTCAATGATATCCTGTATCATGTTAAGTGTGACCTGTGTTTTTCCCAACCAGCATCTTGCGATTGCTAGTTTCGTGGCTAAGAGAATAGTTACACAAAGCATCTTCGCAGGTCGGGCCAGTTTCCCCAATCCCAATTGAAACAGGGCAGTGTCAGATGTCAGTCTGAGTAGTAACCCTAAGTGATCTAACAGTGCCGCTACCTGGTCCCATATTTCCCTGACTCCAGCACAACTCCACCAAATATGATAGTGGGAACCTCTTTGGCCACACCCCCTCCAGCATCTGTCTGAGGTCTGTGGGAACATCTTATTTAGGCTGACTGGTACTCTATGCCAGCGTAGGACCAGTTTTATGTAAAGCTCATACAATGTGACGCAGTGAATTGCTGCTCTAGTACATTGAACTGCCTGCTGCCACTCCAACTCCTCGTGCTCCCTCCTCATATCCCTCTCCCATTCCACGATGCGGAAAGTTTTTGTAAATCCTTCGGAATCCAATCGGAGTTGATAGTGTATTGTCAAAGCCTTGCGGAGAGGCTTGCCCGCGAGCCACCTTTTTTCCCATTGGGTCAATTCTCTGGGTTTCTCCTTTTGGAACTTCCAGGATATCAGCAATGATATAAGCCTGAAATATTCGAAGTGAAACTTTTTGGGGATATCCATGTCTGACAAGTCCGGAGCCTGGATCGCCAAACCCCGGGGCATATAGAGATCCCTGACATGCTTGATACCCCAGCCAGACCACATATGCGCGTGTGACTCCGGCAGACAGGATAGCAGAGCCCTAATTGAATGCACTGGGGATGGGTGAGGTGCCACTCCAGTCAAACTGCGAAGTTCTCTCCATATTTTAACGCCTGCTTTAATGATAGGATTCTCAACCCCCACAAGTGTATCTGCGTGTTGAGGTACCCATATAAGGTCTTCTAGCATCAGGCCCGAGGGGAGCACAGCCTGCTCAAGCTGTCCCCACCTGGTGTCCTCAGACGGGGCCCCCCACGCCGTCACGTGGGAGAGCATAGCCGCCTTATAGTATTTGCCTATGCTGGGTGCCGCCAACCCTCCATGGAGAACAGGCCGTTGCAGTTGTTGCATGGCTATCCGCGAAGGTTTGCCCTGCCAGATAAACCTGTTTATAATTGCCTGGAAACGACTGAGAATATATTGCGGGACAGCCAACGGTATACACCTAAAGAGGTACGTGACCTTAGGGAGAAGGGACATCTTTACCGACTGTATTCTCCCAATCCATGATATCTCATATTTAACCCATTTCGCAGTAAGAGAATCAAATTCTTTTAGCAGAGGATCGTAATTTGCCCAAATTACTGTCTTCGGGTCTGGGGAGAGGATAACCCCTAGATGTTTTAATTCAGTTGTAGACCAAGTAAATGGATAAGTCTCTTTGAGCCACAAAAGTTGCTCCGCAGGGAGATTTATCACCAACGCCTCTGTCTTAGTGAAGTTGAGTCTATAGCATGATATCTCACCAAATGTCCGTAAACATTCGAAAACTACCGGCAGTGAGGTCTCAGGTTCTGTGAAGAACAGGTTGAGGTCATCTGCAAAAAGTGCGAGCTTCTGCATAGTATCATGAATCAACATTCCCTGTATTCCAGTAGTCTGTCTAATCATGGCCGCCAGAGGCTCAATAGACAACACAAAGAGCAGTGGGGACAACGGGCACCCCTGCCTGGTCCCATTTCTGATCTCAAAGGGGTCAGAGCAGAACCCCTTTCCTCTGATTCTGGCTGAAGGGCCCGAGTACAGTGCCATGACCGCACTAATTAGTCGAACCGGGAGCCCAAAGACCCTCAAAACTTCCTCCATATACTCCCACCGCACCCTGTCGAAGGCTTTTTCTGCATCCAGCGACAGGGCGACAAGTGGGAGCCCCAGAAACTTGGATTCAGCAAAGATGTCCAAGAGGCGGCGTGTGTTGTCCGAACCCTGACGACCCCGGACAAACCCCACCTGATCCAGATGAATCAAAGAGGGGAGTATTTTGGATAGCCTATTGGCCAGGATTTTTGAGTAGAGTTTTATATCCACATTTATCAGGGATATAGGTCTGTAACTTTCACATCTGCTCGGGTCTTTACCCGGTTTTGGGATGATCACAATTTCCGCTTCCAAGTACTCTCTGGAAAAACACCCAGTCTGGAAGGCTGTATTAAAGACAGATACCAGGATGGGACTAACCTCCCCCGAAAGTTTCTTATAGAAGATAGATGAAAAGCCATCTGGTCCCGGGGCCTTGTGCAGTTTTAGCCCTTTTATGGCCTGGGTCACCTCAGAGACAGTAATAAGAGCTGACAAAGATTCCTCAGCTTCCTTCGGGACCCTGGGCAGGTCTAGGGTACTTAAAAAGTTCACTATATCCTCCCTAGGGAGGGTTGGCCTTCCCTCCGAAGAGGATATCTGGTAGAGCCTGCTATAATACTCCACAAAGGCTTCGCCTATGGCTCTCGGAGAATAACACCTCCCCTCCTCTGCCTGAATATAAGAAATTCTGTTTGCCATTGTCTTTTGGCGAAGTTTATTCGCGAGCATGCGGTCGGCCTTATTTCCACTATGGTAGAATTTCAGCTTCAAATACCTAAGCGTTCTCTGCGTTTGCTCTAGTTCCAATTTTTGGATTTGTGCCTTAATTTCTTGCCACTTAGTGACATCTAGGGGGGAGGCACTGTTCTCAGCTCTCTTCCTGAGTGCTCCCAGCTTGCAGTATAGCTGTGCTAGGGACTCATTTCTCTGTTTCTTCTGTTGCGATTCCTTTTTTATAAGGAGCCCCCTCATGTAGGCTTTTAGTGCCAACCAGACTATGGGTACTGGAGTCTCCCCTGTGTTATTGATCCTCAGAAATTCTGTGGTTTCTCTGGACCATTCGGGTATGGAAATATCTTGGAATAGATGATCAGGCATGCGCCATCTCCGGGGCCCCTCTCGGGCACCTCCTGCATCTAGGATAACCACCACCGCATCGTGGTCGGACCATGTGCATGGCATTATAACTGATCTTTGTACCTTCCTCAGTGCCCAAGGGTCACAGAAGAAGTAGTCTAGCCTGGAGAAAGATGAGTGGGGAGCCGAGTAAAAGGTGTGATCACAAGAGTCAGGATGGAGAGCCCTCCAGACATCATGGAGATCATGTTGAGCAGACAGTTCCCTAAATTTTTGAGAAGTATACTCTCTATTCCTATCTCCAGACAGTTTGATGCCCCCCCTCCTGTCCTTCTCTGGGTCCCAAATCATGTTGAAATCCCCAGCTAATAGGATGTGGCCTTGTTTCACTTTATCTAATTTCCGGAGGAGATTCTTAAGGAAGCTAGCTTGATTGGTGTTAGGTACATATATAGCCACCAGCATATACAGAATACTATCAAGACGGCATACACAAATTACATACCTCCCTGCAACATCACATTCAGTATATATAGGGTCATACGCCACTTGGTCCCCTATCAGTATCGTCACGCCCCTTGCCTTCTTGTAAAATGTGGATGTAATACTAATTGGGTAGTGTATTGATTTCAATCTGGCGGCTATATCTTCCGTCCAGTGAGTCTCCTGGAGGAGAGCTATATCAATGTGGTGACTTTTCAGAAATTTAATTAGCAAGCTTCGTTTAGTCGGTGAGTTCAGGCCTCTGGTATTTAGGGTGCATAGTTTCATGTTTCGTAGCTGTGAGGGGGGCCCTTAAGCAGAGGGAAAGGAAAGGAAAAAAAAAAAAAAGGGGGGGGGGGGAGGGGGGAGGGATATAGGGGGAAGGGGGAGGGATGAGAGTTATAGAATAAGAGTTTTCGTAGCAATGATCTAACCTCCTCAGACGCCCAGCCGCCCCGGAGTGGCAGAGAGCCCTCTACTCCGCCAGGCATATGCGGAGGGCCAAGTGTCCCCTATCCGCAAATGAATCTTAGGTTTCGTGGGTTGGGGAGCAGTGAGGGGAAATAATATGGTATGCAACGGAGTGAGGGCGGTGGTGGTGGAGGGGTAGACAGGGACAAGGATAGATGGGGTGGGGTAATGTTGGTAGGGCAGGGGGGGGGGATGGGATGGGATGGGGCGTGGGATGGGAAGCAAAGAATGGTAGACGTAAATCGGGAAACAGGGGGTGGACAGATATAGGGTGAGAAATGCGGGATGGGTACAAGGTGAGAGGAAAGGGATGAGAAGTAAGGTGGGGGGCGTGAGATGGTCGCCCTAGGATGAGAGGTGAAGGATGAGAAGTAGAAGGTGGAAACTGAGAAGATGGGAGATGAGGGATGGAAGATGGAGTAGATGAAGGATGAGCAATGAGAGGTGAACGATGAAAAATGAAAAATGGAAAATGAAAAGAAAAATGAAAAATGAAAAGAGGGGGCGGAGCCAGCAGCAGACCCACAGCCCCCCCAAACCTGTAATTAGAGAATTAGTAACAACAAGATAACATCAACAAGTGTTTAAATAAATGTAAGAAAAACAGTGACCAAACATAGCCTCTATAGGCCTTAAACAGCTGAAATAAGAAGACATAAATAACAACTTTTGAATCCCTTTTGACAGAGTAAACACCATTATATATGAACCAGTAAGGTATTCAGGGATGGTAATGACATTCAACTATTGTGCGTCTTACTTAAAAACTTTGCATAGGCGAGACCTACTGTTGTGTCTCACAATAAACACAGAGTGATCAAGCATAAGCAGACCTTACATCAGGGCTTGAAAAGGTTGAAAAGACAGTAAAAATGGTTTTAGGCCCTAAAGTATATTCAGAAACTCCTAGACCCCTCTTGGGAGTGTAGGTAGTTTAATTGTGATAGGATTCCATCTGAGGAGTGAAAAGTAAGTCAGGCCTAGATATGCAGAAAGTCATTCACAGGATTATGGGCTTCCTGGATTCCATTCCTGGGCATTTACTCTCAAATCTGGGCTCCTTCTGCGTGGGCGTGCTGGTAGGTTCTGATCTATAGGAGGCCTCCCCGGGGAGGCCGATGGAGACCCATCTTGTTGTGGCAACTGCCACGTCCGAATGAGCTCTTGCCCCTGTTGGGGAGTCAGGATGATATGCTGAGTTCCATCTTTAGTGGCTATGAGCTTAGTTGGGAAACCCCACCTATATCGGATTTGGGTACTCCTTAGGACTCTGGTAACCTCCGCAAAACTTCTCCGTTGAGCCAAGGTGTAAGAGGACAGATCAGGGAACAGAGAGACCTCTCTAAACTGCCCATTTAGCTACGGGGAGCGCAACATTGCTCTCATCAGTTTGTCCTTGTATGAGTAATAATGTAAACGGGCTATAGTGTCTCTAGGTTTACCAGGAGGCAGGTTTCTGGGTCTCGCCGTACGATGGATTCAGTCAATCCTGTTTACGTCTCCAGCAGCGGGCCCAAGAATTGACTGAAAATGCGATGAGCATAGTCTTCCAAGTCTTGCTGGAGCACCAACTCCAGGATACCCCTGAGTCTCACGTTATTTCGCCTGGACCTGTCCTCCAGGTCTGCCACTTTCGCCTCCAATGAGGACACTTGATCTGTCAGGCTTTGTGTTTGGCTCACCCAGTTAGCATGGTCCACCATGAGATCTTCCTGTTTCCTTTCAAGGGTATCGGTTCTTTCACTGATAGATGAGATATCACGTCTCAGATCCTCAAACGATCTCTCCAGTTTATCAAACCATCTAGTGAGGGTCTGTTTCTCGAACATACGCTGGATGGATTCCAGCGGCAAGCTTAGGGCGTCCCCCTTGTATCTGCCTGGGGTGTTGGAGGTGGAGAGCCTGCTCTCAATGTGTTCATCTAGCATGTCTGAAGCGTTAGATTGCTCGTCCTCCGATCTGGCGGGTTCTCTCTGTCCCCGCGGATGGAAATGGTCCATCACAGTTTTCTTGGGCCCAAAATTGCTTTTTTGTTTTTTCTTCGCCTGCTGTGACATGATGGCTGTGGCCCTCTTGGTGGATGTTGGACACCACAATGCTTGTTGAATAGATGCTATCTTGTCTTTCTAGGGTATGCTGGCATGGGGGGGCACGGCAAGGGCCCTTTTAGACTGACATAATGTGGTCGGACTTACTTGGGAAATATAGAAGTAAGCAATATATCAAAAAAGAGCTATTCACATGTAGGTCTGAGCTTTAGGCTAGAAGCCCCATGTTGCAAGGCCTTTGTGCCCTTATGCTGCCCTCTCCTGGGGAAGTTGTCGCCATAGGACGATGTGGGGAAAAGGAGGAGGGGTATGACCCGCCAGCAATATTCTGGCGGGAAAGGGAGGAGAGGGCGCTCTCAATACCTGAAAATAAGGCTTTTGTTATAAATGTAAAGGTATCTCAAATCAATTTAATGATGCTTATAACACAATAACTCAGGCCCTAAACACACAATATGGCATGCAACAGACTGGTTAATATAGAGCTACAATAATAGAAATACTTTAGGCATATTCTTAAAATTACTCTCAACTCAGTAATACTTATTTACGCTATAGTGTCATGGAACCTGTGTGAGGAATCAAAAGATATTAGTTAAGCACAGAAAGGGAACCAACATTACACTCCACTCAGAGCCCAAGCTCAGAGAAATTATGCTGACGCAGCAGCTTTAAGTATTTAAGCACTTTGCAAGAGAGAGTTAAAATGACACTCCACTCTGAGCTCAGAACTCAAAGAAAATTATGCTTATGCAGCAGCTTTAAACACAGAGAGTTTCTCAAACCAAAAAGGTCCTGAGTGTTAAATCCAGCAAGTTCCTTAGTTTGGTATGTGTGGGGGTCCCCCTTACCTTGAGCAGGATGGCATAAACCTAGGGCCCGTGGTATAGAATAGGGCTAGGCAGTCACCACAGGTCCTTGCTGGTAATAGTAAAGCTTTTGGAGCCTCTAAAGCAAAAATAGCATAACGGTATTATTCCACACTTTATTGCAGGGCCCTCTATCTAAATGTCCAGTACCTCCTGCAAATCTGTGAGCCCCCTGTACTCTTTGCCTCAGAACTATGTTGTAGTGGAGTCACTTAAGTGTAATGCCTTCCCCACTTCTTAAGGGATTATCCTTTTGTCTCTAAATATTCTAGACAGAGTTCCCAGGTTATCTTTTGTCTATGTAGTTAGGGGTAATTAGTGTGATTGGGAGGATGGGGGGACCCCAAGCTGAAGTCGAATGTAGTATGTTCCAAAAATGATGGCCCTTGCGCTAGTGAGCTGGCAAGATACTGTACTGTCAGTAGAGGACTTTGTGTGTGGGAAAGAAAAAATAACTGTGATAAGCCAGTACCTGAGTCTCCCACGTGGATGCGGCCTTCTCCGGGACCAGGGGGAAACTGTCGCTGGCCTCTGCTCACTCTGCAGCTCTCCTCAAATAGGCCGCACAGTCTAGCAGAGTGTGTGAAAAGGGGTCTGAGGTGATGGTTCAGGGCAAGCGGACAACTTACCGCACCTCAGCTATCCGGCACTCTGAAGGCTGTTCTGTCGCAGCACCTAGGCCCAAGATGGCTGAATTTCGCGCCCGCACTTCCAAGCGGCGCAACAGGGGGTTATGTAGGCCTGTCCTGCCCGGTCTTGCCCGGTCTACTACTTCTTCGATGGTGGCAATTTCTCACTTCGGGCTCCCGCCCCAGCAGTCAGAGGCGACCAGAGAGGCCCAGCCAGCATCTAATGCAGCAACCAGTCTCCGGTAAGTGAAGGGCTCTGGTGTGTGGTGCTCCAATGTGGGCCGCCTCAGTTGTGTTGGTCAGGTAGGATATAATCAAGTCTCCGGAGCGGAGCCCCGACCCTCCGGAAACCAGGAACCTCGTCAGCCGCGGCACTCAAGAGGAGCTCACAGGATCAGCCGCAGGAAGCTCCCTAAGTTGGGCCCAGCAGAAGGGGGTCCTCATGTACCTTCACCGGACCCTCTCGACAGTACAAGGGTCCCTTGAGCTAAGCCCAGTAATGTTGAGCCAGTATGTGTTCGTTCTGGAGTGGAGCCCCAGCCCTCCAGAACACAGGCAGCCGCAGTCTCAGCAGTATAGGCGGCAAATTAGTGTGCGACAAGCCCGACGGGTCAATATGGATCAAGTCTCTCCAAAGTAATAGAATTGGGCAGATTAAAGTCCCCAAAGATGGTATCTAAGTATTGGGGATAATTTTCTATGTTAAGGCTAGGTCTTGCAGGGCCAACATATAAATAAAAACCTTGATTTGGGTTATTATGTAAGGGAGCTCAATGTCTGCACGTCTTTACAGCACGGCTGCTGGCTCCACCCCCGTTTTTATTTTTTGTAACTTAGTTCTTTTTTATTTTTTGTACTTTAGTTAGTTTATTTAATTGTAGTTATTTGTAGGTATTGTATTTAATTAATTTATTGATAGTGTAGTGTTAGGTTTAATTGTAACTTAGGTTAGGATTTATTTTACAGGTAATGTTGTAATTATTTTAACTATTTTAGCTATTAAATAGTTCTTAACTATTTAATAGCTATTGTACCTGGTTAAAATAAATACAAAGTTGCCTGTAAAATAAATATTAATCCTAAAATAACTACAATATAATTATTCGTTATATTGTAGCTATATTAGGGTTTATTTTACAGGTAAGTCTTTAGCTTTAAATAGGAATAATTTATTTAATAAGAGTTAATTTATTTCGTTAGATTTAAATTATATTTAACTTAGGGGGGTGTTAGGGTTAAGGTTAGACTTAGCTTTAGGGGTTAATACATTTATTAGAGTAGCGGCGAGATCCGGTCGGCAGATTAGGGGTTAATATTTGAAGTTAGAAGTCGGTGATGGTAGGGAGGGCAGATTAGGGGTTAATACTATTTATTATAGGGTTATTGAGGCGGGAGTGAGGCGGATTAGGGGTTAATAACTTTATTATAGTAGCGGTGAGGTGCGGTCGGCAGATTAGGGTTTAATTATTGTAGGTAGCTGGCGGCGACATTGGGGGCGGCAGATTAGGGTTTAATAAATATAATATAGGGGTCGGCGGTGTTAGGGGCAGCAGATTAGGGGTACATAGCTATAATGTAGGTTGCGGCGGTGTACGGAGCAGCAGATTAGGTGTTAAAAATAATATGCAGGGGTCAGCGATAGCGGGGGCGGCAGATTAGGGGTTAATAAGTGTAAGGTTAGGGGTGTTTAGACTCGGGGTACATGTTAGGGTGTTAGGTGCAGACTTAGGAAGTGTTTCCCCATAGGAAACAATGGGGCTGCGTTAGGAGCTGAACGCTGCTTTTTTGCAGGTGTTAGTTTTTTTTTCAGCTCAAACTGTCCCATTGTTTCCTATGGGGGAATCGTGCACGAGCACATTTTTTAAGCTGGCCGCGTCCGTAAGCACCGCTATTATTGAGAATTGCAGTTGCGGTAAATATGCTATACGCTCCTTTTTTGGAGCCAAACGCAGCCCTTCTGTGAACTCTAAATACTAGCGGTATTTAAAAGATGCGTGGAAAAAAAAGCATGCATAGCTAACGCACCCCTTTGGCCGCAAAACTCCAAATCTAGGCCTATGTGTCTCTCCTTTACTTACACAACTGCATAGAAAGATAAACAGTTCTCAAGCTAACATTTGACTTTCTAAAATTCCTTGAGGGACCTTACAGTAGTGACAAGACTTCTTAGATAATCTTGTCAGACCAGAGAGTTTAGAAAATCAGGCCTGGTGAGCAGAAAAGAGAAGTGTCTCTGCGTTGGTCGGCCAAATCCAGAACGAAAGCCAAAAAGGAATACCCCCCTCAACCCCCAAAATCCTGGTTGTTCCAAAAGAACAATAGTTGTCTAACACGTAGGATGAACAAAGCACTGAGGACACAACTTTTGACAGTAAATAATACTTATAAAGATGCTTAAATGAAACCAAGGAAAGGGTTTCAGTTGTTTTGACAGTATGTGTTGTAATAAATAAATACAAAAACAAACCAGGACAGTGCTCAGAATAAAGTGTGCCTTTACATAGTTTAATAACATCACGTTTAACAAATTAAGGGGAAAAAAATACAATTAATATTTACAGAGCGCAAATCTGCATTAGCATAGTACCATAAAAAGTAAATGTTAACCTTGTTTTTTGTGACTATTTTAAATCTCTTCGGTGTAATGCTCTTTTGTTTTTCATTTTTTTGTATATCACTCTACTCTATTGTATGATCCATGATCTTTACATTTTAGTCACAGCCAAGAAGATAATAGCATCATTTTCATGCAAAGGCACAAGCCTGGCAGCTGAAGATGGTTAGTAATTCTTATTGCAAATAAAGGCAGGGAATTAGAAGATATAATTGTAAAGCTTTTACAGCTGACATTAAGGCAGAACATCTACATTCTGTGAATGTGCAAATGTATACACAAACCACCAGAAAAATGTTTCAGTTTCAGGGAAAGTTACTTTGAAAATATTCTGGGTTGTGTTTGCCAAGAGTCCAACAAAAACCAAACCTGGGCAGACAAAAAAAAAGATGAATGGCAGGTTAAATTGCTTTTCGTTTGGAGAGTTTTTCTGCACATTCATTTAAAATGATGTTGGCCGCATCTATTATGGCAAATAATGTTGAGTATTTGTTGAACATTGCAAACAAATATTAAAGGGACAGTCTAAACCAGAATTTTTATTGTTTTAATAGATAGATAATCCCTTTATTACCCATTTCCCAGTTTTGCATAACCAACACAGTTATAATAATATACTTTTAACCTCTGTGATTATCTTGTATCTAAGCCTCTGCAAACTGCCCCTTTTTTCAGTTCTTTTGACAGACTTGCAGTCTAGCCAATCAGTGCCTGCTCCCAGATAACTTCTCGTGCACGAGCACAGTGTTATCTATATGAAATACGTGAACTAACACCCTCTAGTGGTGAAAAACTGTTAAAATGTAATCTGAAAGAGGTGGGCTTCAAGGTCTAAGAAATTAGCATATGAACCTCCTAGGTTAAGCTTTCAACTAAGAATACCAAGAGAACAAAGTAAATTGGTGATAAAAGTAAATTAGAAAATTGTTTAAAAAATACAGTGATGGCATTAGTGTCTTAGATTTGCCACTAGAAACTGCTTTCTTCACTTGACTTAAAAGAGCATCTGTTTCTGTAGCCTGTTCTATTGCTGCCCACATTGCATGACTAAACGGGGCTGTCTTCAAGATCAGATTGACGTGAACAGTCACCTCTTTCTGCAACTGTAAGTCCTCATTGTTAAATGGTAAGTAAGCTCGTGACAGAGCATCCGCTACCACCAACTCCTTGCCAGGTATAAAATTCAAGGTGAAGTCATACCTTTGAAGTCTCAGCAACAAACGTTGAATTCTTGGAGGTGCATCTATCAAGCCCTTTTGGTAGATGTGAATCAAAGGTTTGTGATTAGTTTCTGCTGAAAATACTCTTCCATACAAATAAACATGACATTTTTCACATCCGTAAACTAGTCCCAGTGTTTCCTTTTCAATTTGAGCATATGATTTTACAGTATCTGTCAATGCCCTAGATGCATAAGCCACAGGCATCCATCCCGAGCCTTGATTTTGAAATAGAACTGCTCCAAATCCATTTTGTGAAGCATCAGTTGACAACTTTGTTTTTACTGTTGGATCAAAGAATTGCAGAGTTGGTGCAGTAGTAAGTATGTCCTTCAAAAACTTCCATTCTTTCTGGTGTTTCTCTGACCATTCCCAGGAATAGTTTTTTCTGAGTAGTTGTCACATTAGTACAGTTTTGTCTGGTAAATTAGGTATGAACTTGCCAAGGTAATTCACCATTCCTAGTAAGCGTTGTATATCTTGCTTATTTTCTGGCTGTGGCATTTCTATAATTGCCTTAATCTTTTTCATGTCTGGTAAAACACTACCTCCCGTGAGTTGTTCTCCCAAATATTGAATTGAAGTTTTTCTGAATTGACACTTTGTCTTATTGAACTTCAAATTATTCTCCTTAGCAACATCTAAGACCATCTTTAGCCTTTCATCATGTTCTTGCTTGGTTTTACCCCAGATCAGAATATCATCAATGAATACGGTTGTGCCTGGTATTCGTTCAAGAAGTTGCTGCATGGTACTATGAAACACTTCTGGTGCTGAACACAAGCCGAAGGGCAATCGTTTGTAACAGTACCTCCCATAAGGAGTATTAAAAGTGCAGAGTTTCATGCTTTCCTCCTCCAGTGGAATTTGCCAAAATCCTGAGGATGCATCCAGTTTACTGAATATAGTTGCTCCACTTAGCTCCCCAAGCAATTCTGGTTTTGTTGGTAAATGGAAGTGTTCTCTTAAGATGCTTTTATTCAGTTCCTTGGGATCAATACAGATTCTGTGACCCCCATCCGGTTTTTCCACCAACACCATAGAATGAACCCATTCAGTAGGTGTCTTGATTTTCATTATAATACCTTTATCCTGACAAGTTCCCGTTTAAGATGATCCCTTAGAGCAACTGGAACATTTTGCATGGCATGCACTACTGGACGAGAACCTTCTTTTATGTTGCATTGGAAGACATCCTATTCCTTCAAATACTGCAGCATAGTCTGTTAATAAATGTTCTATGTCCTCTTCTTTATTAGTTCCATCAATGGCATTTACCCTTTTAATCAGTCCTAAAGTTTCACACATTTGAAGACCCAGTAGAGCTGGTTTGTTTCCTGGAACTACCAGAATGTTCATTTTATGCGTTTGATTTCCATATTCCAGGAACACACTGCACTTGCCAAGCACTGGGATAAAATCCCCATTATATGTCTTTAGTTTAACTGAGCTTTTCAGAAGTTCTGGTTTGTTCTTCAATTGGTGAGACTTGCTGTCAGGCATCAAATTAGCTTGTGCACCTGTATCTACTTTGTAAGCAATATTAGTGCCATTTGTAATAGCTTCAATGACCCACTCCTTATCTGTAGCTTTGGTTAAGTCAAGTATTCCAATAAAGAATTATTCTGATTCCTCACTTTCTGACTGTTCAACAATGTGAACCGTTTTTTTAGCTTTACACATCTTTTGAAAAGTGATTCCTTTTTCCACATTTTCTGCAGATTTGCCCATAAGCCTGACATTGTCTTATGCCATGCTGCTTTCCACATCTGGTACATAGCCAGTCTGATTCAGGCTGAGAATTTGCTGTTTGTGTGATAAAACTTTTTCCTTTCATTTTATTTTCATAATGTGGATGCACTTTGTTTTTTCCCCACTGTAACTGACATTACTGGTGTTGCTGCTGTACTGTGGCAGAGTGTGCGCACTTGTTCCTGTGCTGCCTCTGAACTTTGACAAATTTCTACTGCCTTTTCCAGTGTTAAATTTTTCTCTCTGAGCAAGCGTTCTTTAACCCTTATATTTCTGCTGCCCATGACTATCTGGTCTCTGATTAATGAGTTACACATTGCTCCATAATTACATGATCTACTCTTCAGTTTTAAATCTGTTACATACTCCTCAATAGTCTCTGTTTCATTCTGCATTCTACATCTGAAAAGATACCTTTCATAGCTTTCATTGCGTCTAGGTACACAGTGCTGTTCAAATTTGTCTAGAACAACCTGATAAACATCCCTTTCTTCCTCAGTAAATGTGAAGGTGTTGTATACATTTATTGCTGCTGATCCTGCTACAGTCAGAAAAAGTGCAATCTTTTGTTCATCATCTTGCTCCTGAGCTCCTATAGCTCTAACATATAGCTGGAATCTTTGCTTAAACCTCTGCCATGCATCTTCCATATTACCAGTCATTTTCAATTCTGGTGGAGGATTTAACTTTTCCATCTTAATGTTCTGAATTATGCAGTATTAATATAAAAGTCTGCAGTGCTGTTAGAATCAGTCAATTGTACAAGTTATGATGCACTTACTCAGTTCATGAGAATAAGCTGTAGTCACTTTGCCAGAGCCTTGACTCTCACACTTTCAATTTGCTGCAAAGATTTCTAATGGATTCCTCAGAGTCCTTGCTTGTCAGTTCAGATGGAAGCAGGGAACTCCTTATTCTGACACCATGTTTTATCTTAGTTTATATAAGGAGATCAAGCACAGGTCTTCATAACTGTAAACTTTATTAAGAATGCTATACACACACACGCTATGCAAGAGGCACTTCCTGACTCTACCATTGTGCACATAACAACAGGTTGATATGGTTCATACCAACTGATAATCTCAATATCAAACACTTTTCATCTGTTCTCCTTCATACACTAAAAATTGAATGGCAGGTACGGCATTCAATTTAGGGTACCTTGCATTCTAATCCAATAAGATTAGAGCTACTGAAATCCTATTGGCTGTTCAAATCAGCCAATAAGATTTCAGTAGCTCTCATCCTATTGGCTGATTTTAAAAATTTCAGCCAAAAGAAATGGAGGTACATGAATATAAATGGGATACCTTGCATTCAATCTTCAGTGTGCGGTGGACGATCGCATGAAGAAGAGCCTCCATGCCGCTGAGAACCGCTGCTGCTAAGGACTGCTGCCACTGAGGACCACCGCTTAGAACCGCTGCTGAGGACCGCCGGTACGGATCCATGCATCGGGGAAGACCACTCTGCTCCACACCGCCTTCACTCCGGATGAAGATAGAAGATGATGGAGCCGCCTAGAAGAAGACCTTCACTGCCGGACTTTAGGAAATGTGAGTACATATTTCGGGATTAGACAGGTTTTTTTGGGAGGGTTTGGATGCTTTCTTTTTTAGATTATGGATTTTTTTATTTTAATGGGCAGTAAAAGTGATAAATGCCCTTTTAAGGACAATGCCCATACAAATGCCCTTTTAGGGGCAATGGTAGCTTAGGTTTTTTAGACTTAGGTTTTTTATTTTGGGGGGTTGGATGGGTGGGGGGTTTTACTGTTAGGGGTAACTGGCAATTTCTTTAGGTAAAATAATTGTTTAATTTAGAGTAATGCCCTACAAAAGGCCCTTTTAAGGGCTATTGGTAGTTAAGTTTAGATTAGGGGGTGTTTTTATTTTGAGGGGACTTTTTATTTTCATAGGGGTATTAGATTAGGTTTATTTTTTTTATTTTTGATAATTTTTTTCAGTAATTTTCGACTTTTTTATTTTTTGTAATTTTAGATTATTTTTTTGTAATTTAATTGTAGGTATTTTATGTATTTGGGATTTAATTTAGGGGGTGTTAGGTTAGGGGGTTTAGTAATTAAATTACACCTAGATTACAAGTTTTGTGCTATAGAGGGTGCAAAACGAATGCAACAAAAGTTGCGTTATTTCACCCTCCATAGTGCTGCCATTACAAGTTTTTGAAAAGCCGCCTTGTGCGTGCGATATGGTTGCAATGAGCTCCATACCATACAAAATCCAAGGGCTGATTTGACGTGCTCGTGCACACTTTCCCCAACCCCCAATAGGTTTATTTAGTTTCGGTGATGTGGGAGGCCAGAGGTTTAGGGGTTAATAACTTTATTTAGTGACGGCGATGTTGGGGAGTGGCGGAATAGGGGTTAATAACATTATTATAGTGGCGGCGATGTTGGGGAGCTGCAGAATAGCGGTTAATAACTTTATTATAGTGGCAGCGATGTCGGGGAGAGGCGGAATAGGGGTAAATAACTTTATTATAGTGTGGGCGATATTGGGGTGCGGGGGAATAGGGGTTAATAACTTTATTATAGTGATGGCGATGTTGGGGAGCGGCGGAATAGGGGTTAACACATTTTATTAGTGGCGGCGATGTTGGGAGTGGCAGATTAGGGGTTAATAACTTTATTATATTGTTTGCAATGCGGGAGGGCCTCAGTTTAGGGGTTAATAGGTAGTTTATGGGTGTTAGTGTACTTTGTACCATTTTAGTAATACATTTTGTGTAACAGTTTTGTTGCGCAAAACTCATAACTACTGGTCTCAGATTGCGGAACGGATCGTGTCAGTATAGGCTGTAACGCAAGCATTTTAGCCTCACTGCACAACCTGTAATACCAGTGCTATGAAAATCCTACGCAAAAATTTCATTTTTTTGAGTGCGGGACTGATGTTGCGTTACAGGCTAAAATGCTTGCGGTACAGCTATACCGACAAAACTTGTAATGGCTGCGTTCTGGTTTTTACGCTGAAATAGCCGTTTTTTCAGCATTAAAACCGGTGTTAGTTATTTGGGTTGTGGGGGGTTGGTGGTTTAGGAGTTAATAGGTTAATTGTGTTTATTGCGATGTGGGGGGGTTGGTGGTTTAGGGGTTAACAGGTTAATTAGGTTAATTGCAATGTGGTAGTTGGCAGTTTAGGAGTTAATATTTTAATTATGTTATTTGCATTGTTTACTTTGTGGATTAGGGGTTAATTACTTTATTATTTTACGATGTGGAGGTTGGCGGTTTAGGTGTTTGTTGTGAGCGGTTGTGTGCATCATAATGCTTCGTTTGACAATGCTGCATCCAGGTGGATTCTGAAAATGTCAGGGTGGTGAAAGAGTCCACCTGCGTCAAGGTGGATTCTTTTGGCTGCGCGCGCAGCCAACATTCCTCTTTGGATGCGTTTGGAACTGATGATGGCGACGGGCGCGTTACAAACACGATTATAGTATAGATATACTGTAGTCTGTAAATACATAAATACACATATAAATACATTAATACATATATATACATACACATGGATGTTTAGAGATGTATATATATTTATGTCAATGTTAAAGCCCTTTGCCTGCCTTTTTTAAATAACACCTGAGACCTCGGGGTATATTTATTAATGTGCAAGCGGACATGATACAATGCAGCGTATCATGTCCGCCACACATCGATAAATGACGACAGCATACGCTGTTAGCATTTATCATTGCACCAGCAGTTCTAAGAACTGCTTGTGCAATGCCGCCCCCTGCAGATTCGGGGCCAATCAGCCGCTAGCAGGGGGTGTCAATTAACCCGATCGTATTCGATCGGGTTGATTTCTGTCCACGGCCTCAGAGCAGGTGGACAAGATAAGGAGCTTGATAAATCGGCCCCTTCATATCTTTGAGCCCTTATAACTTATGTGTGCAATTATTTTTTAAAATCATTTTTTAGACAGTGTTTTTATGAGTGTAAATGTACTTTGCAATGCATTTTGTATTTGTTTTATCTGAGGATGTGGTAATCCTTCTAACGTAAATCGCGATTGTGCGCAAGCGATCGTGTTTACTTTCAACTTGTAATACGAGTGGTAAACCCGATAAGCGCAAACACCCGCTATAAACCCCTTATCAATTGCACGTAACTGGTAGCACTCCACTCGTAATCTGGAACTTAATCGGCAGGCTTTGCTTTTTGATCTGGGAGATTAAGACACGCTTAAATTTACAGCAAAAACGTGCATCAATAATTATGAATGTAAAATATTTCAATTTCATTAATAAATAGATTTAAGGTTTAATTAAATTTTGAGGTGAATGACCCTTAAAGGGACAACAATATAAAATAAAGAACATTTGGATGCTAATTCTCAGAGACCTTCTCAAGTCATTGCAGGCACTACACGTAATTAGTGTTCACGTGGTTAAGCTATACTTAAACCTTTGCTGTATGACTGCTAATTAGAAAGTAATGTATGTGTTGTTAATTAGCAATTGTACTGTAATGATCTTTTAAACACAATTTTACATTTTGCATTTGCTTTGAATGTAACCAAGTATTACTGTGAAACTGCTAGAGGTACAATACCTTATTTTTAGCAGTCACATAATAGAATTCTGTTTAAATACAGTTTGCATTGTGACTACTAATTGTGTGTACTCTTCACAGTGTTTCTTGTGGTTGATGTGGAAAATAATATATATATATATATATATATAGAGTATATATATATATATATATATATATATATATATATATATAGAGAGAGAGAGAGAGAGAGAGAGAGAGAGAGAGAGAGAGAGAGAGAGAGAGAGAGAGCGAGTCAAACAATGTGCATACGTGAATAAACAACTAACTGCTGATCCAAATGTTCTCCTACATTTTGATGCCATTTTTACTATCTGTGGACAGATTTAATTTAACATTAATTTCCATTTGCTTTTTCTGTGTGATAAAAACTACACTCATGGGGATCACCTAAATCCTAGTGGGAGGAACGACTTCTCATTTTCAAGAGAAACTTCTCTTCTTTCAAAGAAGGGATTTCTTGTCCTTCTATTCATGCCCCTACCCTAGATCTAAACTGCTTTTTGATTTGTGTTGCAAGTCATTTTTGCAGCCTTTATTTGCGTCCTATGGAGCTTTTGTCCCTCATTTGAAATGGTACACCCCCCCAATGGCACACCCCATCTCTTTAACCTGTGGGGATGCATGTCCCACTACAGTACAATGGGCACTCCCTTATTGTGTTGATGTCATCAGGCACTACATCATTATTTCAAAATGACAATACAGGTTCCTCGTTAACAGACGAAAAAAAGAGCTCCCTGGACAATAAGGGACCCAGCTAACACTAAAATATCCCCTCCAGGATAAATAAATGAACAACTACAATAGTAAAAATAGAAGTGTCAGCGCTAATCAGCTAGGGTGAAATGTGAATATAAATGTATATATACTAGAGATGAATAATCAATGTGACAAATGCAGCTAATGAAGCAAATAATAAAATGTGTCTTTTACTAATACAGGTTCCTCCTCATTCATTCACTAAAAAAGAGGTGGATGAGTACATAAGGTGTAAGGTGAGAAGATTTTCTTTGCACAGCACAGGCAAAAAGGAAAATGCACAAGAATTTAAACTTTATGGGTCCCATTTATAATGTACCAGATGGATGCAATTCGCTATCATGAACCTCATGAAGATTATATTTAGATAAGAAAATACAATTGTGGCTATGTAGTCTGAATTCACTTTGTATCGATAAACTCACTACTGGATATTATGGATTACTATATGCAACTATGTAACAAACGGATTAGTTGTAAATCCTAATCATCTGTGTTATATGTGAACAGGTATCTCAGCTCCACAACGGTTGTACCAGTTTAACGCTCACGGCTAGTATGTGTAGGTGACTATAGGTGTGTATCCAGACTATTATTGTATATTTTTATTATTGTGCTATCATGAACTTTGTCTGCCCAACTTGTGCAATACTGCTCCATGCTTATATGCGGCTGTTTAGGTGGGAGTGTGGGCTGTCAGTCAACCCAATCAGATTGGATCATAATGATTAAAAGTCGCCACACTTTAGGTGGTGAAGAGGTTAAAGGGACACTGAACCCAAATTTGTTCTTTCATGATTCAGATAGAGCATGCAATTTTAAGCAACTTTCTAATATACTCCTAATATCAATTTTTATTTGTTCACTTGCTATCTTTATTTGAAAAAGAATTCATCTAAGCTTCTTTTTTGGTTCAGACACAGGATGGCACTTTTTTATTGGTGGATGAATTTATCCACCAATCAGCAAGACCAACCCAGGTTGTTCACCAAAATTGGGACGGTATCTAAACTTACATTCTTGCATTTCAAATAAATATGCCAAGAGAATGAAGAAAACTTGATAATAGGAGTAAATTAGAACGTTGCTTAAATTTTCATGCTCTATCTGAATCCTGAAAGACTAAATTTGGGTTCAGTGTCCCTTTAAAGTTTACTCAAAAATGTTCTCCCCTTTAATTTGTTCCCAATGATCTGCTTTATTTATTTCCATTACCATTATATTGGCATTTGAAATAGTTTATTTAGCCTGTGGTATCCCCACCCATCCTGAAAGTTTTTGGCCTCCAGACCAAGCTGTGTTAACACAGACAGTAGAATAAATTACACTCCCAGGGGGCGGGTCCTGGAGGCTGACAGGATTGGTCACATTTTCATGGGCTCCTAACATACTATATACAATAAGCTAATTATATAATCTTCAGGCAATCAATTATATTGTTTGATCCCTTTATTCCCATTGCAAGCTATCAGTTCAAAATCCTGAGACCATCATCCGCAGTTTGCAAAGATTAGAAGCCTGCAAGTTGGACTGTTTGTGCAAGCTACAGAGTGGGGCCTACCTGACATATATTACGATCTCCCCCCCCCCCCCCCCCGGTTCCCCGGGTTAAAAAAGGAACACACCACTGCAACCATGAAGGGATACAACACAAATCTCTTTAATTTGTTGGCAGAGCTAGAAAATAAAGCTGAGAAGGGATTTAACGATCTCATGGAAGATATAAAAAATGGCCGCATGGAGAAAGTTGCGGAACAACAGAGGGCTCAGGAGAATATTTCAGCAACACAGCTGGCAGAGCATACAGAAGCTAAATTGACCACACCATCGCTTCCCGAGGCCTCAAGCTTGACCGCGGCAGTGGCAGGGCGCAACCCCTTGTGGAGGTACCGGATCAGAGTGGAGGAAATGGCGGCTTCTGGTCGCTAGGATAACATTGCTTTTCTTCATTTTTGTCTATGGCTGGGATCTCTGTGGCAGAGGGAATCGATGGCCATGCTTGGGGGTAGGATAGAGCTGGACTCTCGGTTTAACCCTTAAGAGATTTAGGGGAGCAGTGGGGCAGCAAGACATGACTTTACCCCTATGTAATATTAATATTCCTCCTCACAGGCAAAGTATGTGACATTTGTATTAATAGAGACTATCCATACTCAAACCAAATTGCTCGAATTATCCTAGTAAAATTCTCCAACATTTGTTATTGTTAAGGGTGCATGTTTGCTCTTTTTAGATAACTGCAGTGCTGTATAAATTATCAAATATCTGTTTGGGTGCTTTTTTATTGGTGCATACCCAGTGAAATATATTATAACATCTCAATAATTTGTTCCACAAATATAGTTTAACTCTCTGCACTCAGCCATATTGAGGTTACACACAATGTCTGGCAGGGAAAGACACTCACTACCTCCTCAGCGCACCTACTAAGAGCGCGACACAACGTTAGATGAGCTCCCTACTTTAAACATACTACATGTACCAGCTCCTTGAGTATACAGTATTTTGTATTTTCTCTAATTAAGAATATAGGAGCTGCTTTTGGTATAAATAGTATAAAACATGAGTTGGATCTGGATGACATAAAGTTAGCTGCACATTGTTTTTCCCTTTTTTTTCTCCTTTCTCTCTACTCCTTCATCTACGCCTTTTCTCACCCTATTTTTAGGGTTATATATATCCAATAGTTGTATTCTACTGTTTCTAGCAATCTATTTTTGTAGTTCCCAAAAACACAAGATTAAACACAATAATCACCTCAAATGGTGAATATATAGGCGGTATTAATCTGCTCTTATGCACCCACACACACAAGGCTGTCAAAATGTAATACCTTTCTTAAATAAGTTTGGTATGGCTTATAAAGGACAGATATACATTATCACACTAATAGGCAGCAATGCATACTAAAGAGGTATAGGTATTAAGTTACATTATAAATTAAAAAGAGGTATCAATATATTGTTGTTGCATGGTAAAGTCTGCATTATTGTTAGAGACTATGTAGGTTACTAAACTGTATAAGATTTTACATGTTATCTTCAGTTATGTCTGTTGAGTAAATTTTTTCTTTGTCTCTCAGCAGAAAATATGCATAACACTAGCATGCTTAGATTGGTTGCTGGGACCCCCTCAGATTTGAATTCTACAGATATGTTAACACAAGATATATGTTGTTTATTGCATCACAAAGTTTGATCTATTGCTAGTGATAATGGGGATTTTTCTATTCTATACGATTTTCCATGTTACCCACAAGTATATCAACTAGGTAAATTTTTCCCCTGTGTTTCTGTAGAAAATATGTAAACCCCTAGCATGTTTTTTGTCGGATATTGTGATTTTTCCAAATCTGCATTCCACAATTATGTTGACGCAGCTGTCTGATGTTTTCTAACATACCTCAATAAAAAACTTTGATTTAAAAAAAATTACACTCCCAATGGGTTATAGAAGAAATAAGATAATAAAATGTAAATTTTTTATTGTTCTCTCCATGTATTGGAGATTAGTTTACAGACAGATATAAGATAAAGAAGCATGTATATGTACATAATGTCATAAAGTAATGAGATCTGATTATACCTACAAGCTCAACCCATTTTATTTGGTTGTTGCTTCAAAACACAAAATCAGCTAATTCATTTACACAAATAAGCCTTAAAATAGCAAATCTCATAAATGTTATACTCTGCAGCTGTTAAAAAAGTAATTGGAAACACATTAAGGGAAAAACTATTTTATTGTATACTGTCCCTTTAAGTAGCAGTGGTTTTAAGACTGAAGCTTTTTAACTAGGATTTTGCTGGGGCTGCTGAAGCTGTATCCACAGCTTAATAAATGGGGCACATATAAGTGTTATACCAATACCAATCTAAAATAATTAAAGCCTTTTTTTTATTATTAGAATGTCCTTATAACCGCTTGAAAATAAAATCAGTCCTATTTCAGATATATTATTTTACATTAAGTTTTTTGGAGGGGGCTGACAATCTCATACATGATTAATGCACAAACTAAAATTGACTAGTTTTATTAAAACTTAGCAAGAATAAATCCTATGTGTAAACTAAATGCTTATGAATAATATATTTACATCAGAATGTTCATTCATGATTGTGTAGCAGACGTGAGGAAGTGAGGTTTTCATATTACTATACATTTCAATAGAAACTGTTTGGAATACATCAACCCTTTTCTTTTCTTGTATCTACATGGCTTAAAGGCTGATCCCAAATTGTTTTTCTTTTTTTGTCATAAACAAAAAAGAAATTGTTGATACTGTATTTTGACTATGCATTTTTTATCTAGAGCATTTAAGTCACACATTGTTTGTCAGTCAGTATATATCTTAATTTAACATGTGAGAAATAATGTATTGAGTACCTAACATAACTATAGATGGTAGGAACGCCCAAGCATTGAAATTATTAAAAATGTAGGTGATGCAATGCTCAATGGATTTGAACATGGTTTGAACTTTGCAAAGAGGCAAAATTGTAAAATGTGTTTTGTTTTGCAGTCCTGACATATGCCATTTTAAAAGCCTCTTTAGTATTGTTAAAGGGATATTAAACACAAAATAAATTTCATAGGCTGAGGTTAATCCCCACCTCCCTCTAGTCATGGGTGCTGCCATATTGTCTTTCACAAAATTCCCAACCTGCAGTGAAACCTATGTTCCAAAATGGCTGCACCCATGATTAGTGGGAGGTGCATGTAATGTATTTAGTGTTCAAGGCCCCTTTCAATTTTTTTTCCTTTGTTGTGGCCAATTATAAACAGACATAAATGGGCTCCAACACATATAAGGCAGCATTTTTGCAATCAGGATTTCTTAATTCACTCCAGCCTTTCTGGTGGAAAAACACCAATTCTCAAATATAGAGAAAAACAGTCAAACGTACATTGCACAGTCATTTTTCACTATGCACACAGAATGTTTTTATAAGGAAATTAAATTTGAATGGAAGGTCTCTTTAAGAAAATAAAATCTTGAACAACAAGAAAGTCTAAGGCAAAGATGTCTGGAAAGTTTTGTTCAAAATTTATTTTAGAACATGATTAGTAAATAAATAAATAAATACATAAAAGTTCTGGGAGTCTTTTTTATATTCCTTACAAATCCTTGCAAGAAGCATTTGTCTCATGTTTATTTGCATAGAAATGGCAATGCATACAAAGCTATGAATCACACATGTGCTGGGATCCAGGAGAAAAAGCCATAGATATTGCAGTCACAGTTACTTTAGATGTCGGCAAAATTCCTCAAAGAGCTTACGATGTTAGTTGAGTGTGACACACGGGGGATAATAGGATAATATATTTTAGTCACACAGATATGACTGAGAAACAGTATCTCGAATAGGTCTACAACTTTATAAAATCAAACCATGAAAAAAATCTTATAGATCTGCTATCTGCAGAAATATCACTCAAATGCACTTGGTTTCTATTTATTTGGCTTCTCTTTCCATCCTTAAAGGGACATTAAACAAAAAATAAAGAATAACCTGTGATATAGGTGCATTGTTTCAATGTATATTAGCTGTTTAAATATTGAACAAATAAATGTAAAGTTTAAGTTTTGATAAAGTATTATAAAGTATTATTATATACTTGGTTTCTATTTATTTGGCTTCTCTTTCCATCCTTAAAGGGACATTAGCTGTGTGAAATATATTGATGTTAAAGTAATTTTATCAGGGTTTAAAGGTTATGACCATGGCTAGCCTGGTTTTCTGCTAACTATAGCCCAAATCCGCTCCTAAGGCAAATTGTGGGTGGAGTTAGGCTATTGAAAAATCATATTAATTTGTTTTAAAAACATTAAGACTTGGCTGGTATGTTATTATATAGCAACACAAAAGAAATGTCTTGTAATTACACCGTGTTCCATGTCCCTTTAACAAAGAGACCAAAACTTTTTTAAATGGAATATTGGTTTTGTTCATAGGCAAAACAGACTGAAATTAGCTCTCAATACCATATTTGCTTTACTAAATAAAGGCTGGTCTATATTTACTGAGACTCTCTTTAATACTACATCACTAGTGGGTGTTCCTGTAATTAAGATATGTAATTGCATTAATTGGTCAAATGCATTTTATCTTATGCAGCAAATGAGAACCACTATAACATAAAAATAGTGACCACGATATCTACAAATATGTTTTGCAAGCACATTCTTAAAATGCCTGTATTTAGTTAACATTTGCATTTCTGTATTATAAAGTTACAGTTCATTTGTTCTTTAAAATTTGATTATTCTTTGGCATTTGGGGTGTTTAATTGCATTCTAGATCTATTGTAAGGTTTTTCTTTATAAAGAAAAAGATCCAAAATGGGAGTTTTTAAAAGAAAGGTATATTTATTAAGCTCCGTATGACCGCTGCTCCATAACCTGCTCGGACAGAAATCACCCCCTGCTGGTGCAATGATAAATGTCGACCGCGTATGCTGTCGCCATTTATCGATGTGCAGCGGACATGATACACTACTTCATATCATGTCCGCTCGCACATTGATAAATATACCCCAATGTATTGTATGAATTATCTTGTGACACAATCTGGTGTCAGTATTAGAAATTTTGTGAGGTTGTGAAATTCATGGTATTCTAATAATAATAATAAACAAAATAAAAAATAAAATATCCACATGTCAGGATAAACTTTTTAAGAGTGTTTTGGGGGTATTTTTTATCAATTTTTTATATTTATTTGTTTTATATATTTTATCGTCGTTATTCTACAGCTCCATTATTTCATTATTTCAATGGAGGAAATCTTCAAGTTTGCACTTTAATGAGGAACAGTATAAGATTTTTTTTATTATTACGTTCAAGTTCCACCACTTTTCTCCTTTGAAGTGTTCATTTATTTGCATAAGGGTTCTTGATTCTAGACCAAAATCATATAATTCATAATAAAACACTTCTTGGGCAATCAATTAGGATAAAAACTTGTATCATAATCTATTGTTCAGTATTATCAACATATATAACTCATCAAATACACATATCCATTATACCAGGGGTTTTCAAACCTGTCCGCAGGGCTCCCTAACAGGCCAGATTTTAAGGATATCTGAACTGAAGCACATGTAAAATAATCAGCCGATTAGTAAACATGGTTATTAGCCTGTTCTCACCCGAGGTAATCCTGAAAATCTGCGCTGTTGGGGAGGCCTGTGGATAGTATGTAAAACACCTGCACTACACTCATCATGCCCCTGTTCAAATGCCTTAAATTGTCCTTATCCTGTCGCTTTTGGAACACAACAGGTTAATTGCATATATATTTCTTATTAATATCATAACACACTGTACAAAGGATCAATCAAAACACCTGAAACGTAATTAATAAACCTGCAAAATTTCTATTTTATTTGTCATTATTAATTTACATTTCGATTTTTGATTCTGATATAACAAACTTAAGAATCAAATCAATATCTACTGAAAATATTGGAAAGATTGTTGAAAGATTGACTCCTTATATATCACAGTCTCAGACAGAGTGTTTAATGTTCCTTTAACCCCTTGACAACACAGACGTACCTGTGTACGTCCTGTTCTGCCCTGTAATAGCACAGGTCTCACCTACAGCGGCAGGATGTACTCTTACTACATGCCTCACTCCAGGAGACATTCAGTCACCATTAGGACCTGATGATAAAAACATCAGTGGCATGGAGAGTAATCACGCAAAATCTTTGGGATTTTTTTTAGACCTTGTATTGTAATGTAAGAGTCTTTGTTTCACATAAATAACACTGCATAGCAACATACACATTTCTCACGATAACATTTGTGTTTCTAAAATTGTTTTAAGGGCCTCACCGTACCAACGAGACTTTTTAGATCATCTCACTTGAGCAGTGATCTTAGGTCATTAGAGTGAGAGCGACAGACTTTTTAGATCATCTCACCTGAGCAGTGAGCTTAGGTCATTAGAGTGAGAGCGACAGACTTTTTAGATCATCTCACTTGAGCAGTGAGCTTAGGTCATTAGAGTGAGAGCGACAGACTTTTTAGATCATCTCACCTGAGCAGTGAGCTTAGGTCATTAGAGTGAGAGCGACAGACTTTTTAGATCATCTCACTTGAGCAGTGAGCTTAGGTCATTAGAGTGAGAGCGACAGACTTTTTAGATCATCTCACTTCAGCAGTGAGCTTAGGTCATTAGAGTGAGAACGACAGACTTTTTAGATCATCTCACTTGAGCAGTGAGCTTAGGTCATTAGAGTGAGAGCGACAGACTTTTTAGATCATCTCACCTGAGCAGTGAGCTTAGGTCATTAGAGTGAGAGCGACAGACTTTTTAGATCATCTCACTTGAGCAGTGAGCTTAGGTCATTAGAGTGAGAGCGACAGACTTTTTAGATCATCTCACTTGAGCAGTGAGCTTAGGTCATTAGAGTGAGAACGACAGACTTTTTAGATCATCTCACTTGAGCAGTGAGCTTAGGTCATTAGAGTGAGAGCGACAGACTTTTTAGATCATCTCACCTGAGCAGTGAGCTTAGGTCATTAAAATGAGAGCGACAGACTTTTTAGATCATCTCACTTGAGCAGTGAGCTTAGGTCATTAGAGTGAGAGCGACAGACTTTTTAGATCATCTCACTTGAGCAGTGAGCTTAGGTCATTAGAGTGAGAGCGACAGACTTTTTAGATCATCTCACCTGAGCAGTGAGCTTAGGTCATTAGAGTGAGAGCGACAGACTTTTTAGATCATCTCACTTGAGCAGTGAGCTTAGGTCATTAGAGTGAGAGCGACAGACTTTTTAGATCATCTCACTTGAGCAGTGAGCTTAGGTCATTAGAGTGAGAACGACAGACTTTTTAGATCATCTCACTTGAGCAGTGAGCTTAGGTCATTAGAGTGAGAACGACAGACTTTTTAGATCATCTCACTTGAGCAGTGAGCTTAGGTCATTGTACAGATCACATTAAAGGGTTAAAGACAAGTTAACTTATGTGTTCTATAATAAGGATAATCTTGTAAACACTTTATCTGCATCCTGAAGCATAGAAAATCTTTTGATAAAATAATTTTGTTTTTCAATATCCACATAAAGTTTTCTTACTCTGTTTAAAAATATTCTTATTTGAAAAAATATGGAGCTTATTGTAATGAGAAAGTAATACGGAAATAAAGATCATTCCATGGATTTATTCTGTTTGTTTTGCTTTCTTCCTTCTATCAAATGTATTTGCATTCATTTTGTTGTTTTATTCTGCAGCATTGTCTTGCACAAAGAGGTCATACACATAAGGTTCTTTCACGTCTAGTCAGTAGTGTTGAGATGAAAACAAGATTAATGTTAGGCAAAAACAAAAGAGGCACAAACATATTTTATCTCTGTGTATATGTGCATATGCAGAAGGTATAGTGCTTAATATATGGAGGGACATCAACTGCCACAAAAAAATAGTTTATTTTTGCAGAAACTATATGCTTTACATTAATGTGATATGAAATAAATGTAATTCAGTTTCAGGGTGGTAAAAATAACATTCAATATATTTAAAGTCATTTTTGCATATGTGCATTAGACAGAAATCATTTGTAAAAGATAGGTGTGCAAAATAGATATTTTAAAAACATAAAAACTGTAAACGTCTATGGACTCAAACTTAAAAGACTCCATGTTTATCAAATCTCATATTTTGTAGTCAATTAGAGGCAAATACAATATGATACATCAATATAAACAGCTAAATACTACAGGGAGTGCAGAATTATTAGGCAAATGAGTATTTTGACCATATCATCCTCTTTATGCATGTTGTCTTACTCCAAGCTGTATAGGCTCGAAAGCCTACTACCAATTAAGCATATTAGGTGATGTGCATCTCTGTAATGAGAAGGGGTGTGGTCTAATGACATCAACACCCTATATCAGGTGTGCATAATTATTAGGCAACTTCCTTTCCTTTGGCAAAATGGGTCAAAAGAAGGACTTGACAGGCTCAGAAAAGTCAAAAATAGTGAGATATCTTGCAGAGGGATGCAGCACTCTTAAAATTGCAAAGCTTCTGAAGCGTGATCATCGAACAATCAAGCGTTTCATTCAAAATAGTCAACAGGGTCGCAAGAAGCGTGTGGAAAAACCAAGGCGCAAAATAACTGCCCATGAACTGAGAAAAGTCAAGCGTGCAGCTGCCAAGATGCCACTTGCCACCAGTTTGGCCATATTTCAGAGCTGCAACATCACTGGAGTGCCCAAAAGCACAAGGTGTGCAATACTCAGAGACATGGCCAAGGTAAGAAAGGCTGAAAGACGACCACCACTGAACAAGACACACAAGCTGAAACGTCAAGACTGGGCCAAGAAATATCTCACAACTGATTTTTCTAAGGTTTTATGGACTGATGAAATGAGAGTGAGTCTTGATGGGCCAGATGGATGGGCCCATGGCTTGATTGGTAAAGGGCAGAGAGCTCCAGTCCGACTCAGACGCCAGCAAGGTGGAGGTGAAGTACTGGTTTGGGCTGGTATCATCAAAGATGAGCTTGTGGGGCCTTTTCGGGTTGAGGATGGAGTCAAGCTCAACTCCCAGTCCTACTGCCAGTTTCTGGAAGACACCTTCTTCAAGCAGTGGTACAGGAAGAAGTCTGCATCCTTCAAGAAAAACATGATTTTCATGCAGGACAATGCTCCATCACACGCGTCCAAGTACTCCACAGCGTGGCTGGCAAGAAAGGGTATAAAAGAAGAAAATCTAATGACATGGCCTCCTTGTTCACCTGATCTGAACCCCATTGAGAACCTGTGGTCCATCATCAAATGTGAGATTTACAAGGAGGGAAAACAGTACACCTCTCTGAACAGTGTCTGGGAGGCTGTGGTTGCTGCTGCACGCAATGTTGATGGTGAACAGATCAAAACACTGACAGAATCCATGGATGGCAGGCTTTTGAGTGTCCTTGCAAAGAAAGGTGGCTATATTGGTCACTGATTTGTTTTTGTTTTGTTTTTGAATGTCAGAAATGTATATTTGTGAATGTTGAGATGTTATATTGGTTTCACTGGTAAAAATAAATAATTGAAATGGGTATATATTTGTTTTTTGTTAAGTTGCCTAATAATTATGCACAGTAATAGTCACCTGCACACACAGATATCCCCCTAAAATAGCTAAAACTAAAAACAAACTAAAAACTACTTCCAAAACTATTCAGCTTTGATATTAATGAGTTTTTTGGGTTCATTGAGAACATGGTTGTTGTTCAATAATAAAATTAATCCTCAAAAATACAACTTGCCTAATAATTCTGCACTCCCTGTATAGTTCACTTTCCTGGGAGTCTCTCCCAGCCTTGGTCTCTCCATAGCAATTCTTCAGTTTGTAGTTTTTGATGGTGGCACTTAACTCACTAAGGGCAAGATTACAAGTAATGCGTTAAGAGTTTTCCACGCACTATGTGTTCTTTTCGCATATTAGACTTTTACGCAACAATCCTTTCCGTGCTCGAATAGTTGTAGTTAACAGCTTTTCACACCAAAAAAGTTTCACAAAACACTTAAAAAATACATTACAAAGTACAGTTACACTCATATTAACACTGTTTAATAAAAATGATTAAAAAATATATTGCCCACAAAAGTTATAAGGGCTCAAAGATCGATATCTTGAGTGTTAAGAAAAAAAATGCTGACGTAGGGATTTTACATTGACATACATGGAAAAACATGGATTAATATGTATAGGCATATGTTTAACTATAGAGATAATGTAAAGATTTCACATTACAATCTTATGCTTATGCGCATTAAACAATATCTCCGATGTATTTTCAAAGACATAATCGCATATAGATCTCGAGATAGCTAGACATATATATAATTATATACATATCTTGCTATAAATATATCTGTCCAAAAATCATCACATATATAGAGAAATATGTATTTAGAATTAAATAGAACATATTCCATTGCGAAAACATTTTCACAATATGAAATAATCACATTTTCATGTACACTTTTCGAGGAGAATACATCATGGGCTTTGAGTTTAGGGTTTTTGTGTTTATTTGTTTTTCTATTTGTCTTCTCCATTGACTTCTATGGAGAATACGTGAAAGCGCATGTGATTTTCGCAGTTTGCATTATGCGGCTTTACACATGCGCAAAATAAGTTATTTCTCAACTTGTAATAGCTGCGCAACCCCAAATGCAAAAAGTCATAACGCTGCTGTGTTTTTCGCAACTGATTTGCCGCGCCACTTGTAATCTTGCCCTAAGATTACAACCTCAGTGTACATCAAATGAAGAAGGTACAAGAAATAGTGCAATATTGTCGGGTATAAAACTTGCACATTTTTATTGAAGACTCTCAACGGGAAAAATCTTCAGTTTAATACGTTTTAACAAAAACTGTTAATACAGCTTTACGAGTTGCAGCAATGCAACCACTTTTTCCAACTCAGTGCAAAAAATAACTTAAAGTGATGGTAAATTATACAGTTTTAAAATGAGGCATTGCAATCTACATTGCTATAAGATTGAAAAAGCAGTACTATTTTTTTTTTTTTTTTTAAATATTTAAACAAATGTAATTTATATGTTTAATTTTAATTATTTCCTACTGGCTCTTATTCTGCTCTCTGCCCCTTCTTAAAGGGACATAATACCCATATGCTAAATGACATGAAAGTGATGCAGCAACTGAGCATAACTGTAAAAAGCTGACATTAAAAAATATCACCTGAACATCTATATGTAAGACAAATATATATTTTACCTCAATACTGCTGCACGCTCCTGAGCTCAACTATAATTACTCTTTAACAAAAGATACCAAGAGGAGAGCAAAATTGATAATATTAGTAAAATGGAAATTTGTTTAAAATGTAGTGCTATATCCAATCAATTTAAGTTTAATTTTGACTTTACTGCCCCTTTAAGCTAAGAGTTTTGGCAAACATACAAAACGCTTACAGTATATCTCGTATCTATCTATCTATCTATCTATCTATCTATCTATCTATCTGTCTGTCTGTCTGTCTGTATGTCTATCTATCTATCTATCTATCTATCTATCTATTAATCCATCTATCATCTATCTATGTATCATCTATCTATCTATCAATCTATCTATCTATCAGTTATCTATCTTTCTATCTATCTATCTATCTATCTATCTGTTATCCATCATCTATCTATTAATCTATCATCTAACTATCTATCTATCTATCTATCTATCTTTCTTTCTTTCCATCTTTCTTTCTATCTATCATCTATTTATCGCTATCTATCTATCTATCTATCTATCTATCATCTATCTGTCAATCTATAAGTTATCTATCTATCTATCTATCTATCTATCTATCTATCTATCAGATTTTATGTATTTTACATTGTCTATCAGTTTCTTGATTTGCATAAATAAAATATAAATAAAGCAGAATTAGGGTAATTGTATACCTCTTCTTTTCTTCCTCTACTTTCTGAAAGACAAAACTGTTGCATATTTCTAAATAAAATAACTCAAATCTTTAGAAGTTTGGAATTAATTTAAATGTTTTGAAATTCAAATCTTCACTACAAATAAGACGGACATGGTTAGGGTTTCAAGTCATTTGCACTTATCCACAAACATGAAAATATAGATTGAAAGACTATATCGCTGCACAGTAAGAAATTAAAAATAATACATATGGCTTCCTCTGAATATAGAACAAAATATAAATAAAAGAAGCAGATAACAAAAAATATCTTACTTTGCAAAACTGATACCAAGCATCTTGTGTTTTCTTTAAGTTTAAAATTATCAACAATGCTTTTTATTCTGATAAAACTGACTACATCAAAGGAAAATATACACTCAGCAAATATGTCTTCCTTTGCATTGATACTTAACCACACAGGAGGAATTTCTTGCTTTAGATATGCCTTTCTTTGATGTACTTATCGGATAAGTGTATTAGTTACACTTCACAGTGGTGTGAAGGAATGGCATTAGGAGCATATTTAATATTGCCATGTTAGTATGGGCTAGTACTTATATGCCCTATTATGTTAAAAAGTTGGATTGAACATTCTAATTGAGTCATCTTCAAAAGAACAACAACCATTTATGAAAATAAGAGATGATTTTGGTATTGCATCTTCAGTAAAAAAAAATTAACTGCCCATTATTAATATAGATCATTATTTAATTATTTTAATATAGATATATTAATAAAGATTTGTGTTAAAATTATTAAAATAATTAAAAATAAAACACAATTTAGGACATCTGGTGTGATTCAAGCCTTAGCTACATCTGCTTCAAAACATTATTTGATAATAGTAATTTAAGATACACCATTGACTATTAATTATAAAGAATATTTTTATAACGTAACTGTGGGGCCTTTAAAAATACTAATTTCTTTACCCAGGAAACCGAAATAGTTATGATTTTTTTAATTTTTACTTTTGCTTAAAAAATGTTTTAATGTATTGTGTGCTCTGCAAAAGCACTAATTACTTTAAAGGGACAGTTTACTCAAAAATGTTCTCCCCTTTAATTTGTTCCCAATGATCCACTTTACCTGCTGGAGTGTATTCAATTGTTTACAAGTAGCTCCTTTACCCTTATATTGGCATTTGAAATAGTTGATGTAGCATGTGGTATCCCCACCTATTCTGAAAGTTTGTGGCCGCAGGTCCCAGCTATAGATAAGCTTTGTAAACACAGCCAGCAGAAGAAATTACACTCCCAGTGGAATATAGGAGATAAGGTAATAAAATGTTGATTTTCCATTGTTCTCTCCAAGTACTGGTGATTGTTTTATGGACAGATATAAGATAAAGAAACATGTATATGTAGACATTGTGATATAGTAATGAGATCTGATTATACATACAAGCTCAACCTATTTTATTAGGTTGTGGCTTCAAAACACAAAATCAGAGTTTTAATATACAAAAATAAACCTTAAAAAGCAAATTTTCATACTTTTTTATTCTGCAGTTGGTAAAAAAAGCAATTGCAAACACATTAAGGGAAAAACTATTTTACAGTATACTGTCCCTTTAAGTTTATGAGGCAATAAATACACCTGTCTCAATCTGATTATAAACAAAAATGCATTCTTATTATTAGTCATCATCATAAAAAATCCCATTAGTATCACTAAACAGAATAGGGCTATATCACAATCTATCATTTGATAATTATTGGCATGTAAGTGGCTGCCTATGAGACGTTTTTTATGTCAATGTTATCACAATCAGACATTTTCATTGTCTATTGCTCACTCCTTTTACGGTATGATTTTGGTGAAAAATGACTATATACGTACCATGCTTTCTTGATTACAATCTAGTTTCTCAATATTTAACAATAAATTTGCAGGGTCATTTTTAGCTTATTGAGTTCCACAGCTTAAAAGACTTAATAAACCCTGGACAAAACTTTTTATTTTATTATTGAGCTCCCAAAAACTTACGCCTAGATTACGAGTTCTGTGTTAGCCTTAAAATGCAGCGTTAAGGGGTCCTAACGCTGCTTTTTATCTAACGCTGGTATTACGAGTCAGGCAGTAAAGTGTCTACCGCTCACTTGTCTTCTGCGACTCGAGGCTACCGCAAATCCCCTTACGTCAATTGCGTATCCTATCTTTTTAATGGGATTTGCCTAACGCTGGTATTACGAGTCTTGGAAGAAGTGAGAGGTAGAGCCTCTACCTCCAAGACTCCAACCGCATAAAAAAGTCAGTAGTTAAGAGTTTTATAGGCTAATGCCGGAACATAAAGCTCTTAACTACAGTGCTACAAAGTACACTAACACCCATAAACTACATATGAACCCCTAAATCGAGGCCCCCCACATTGCAAACATTATAATAAAATTATTTAACTCCTAATCTGCCGACCGGACATCGCCACCACCTACATTATCCCTATGAACCCCTAATCTGCTGCCCCCAACATCGCCGCAACCTATATTATATTTATTAACCCCTAATCTGCCACCCAATGTCGCCGCAACCTAACTACACTTATTAACCCCTAATCTGCCGACCGGACATCGCCACCACTATAATAAATGTATTAACCCCGAAACCGCCGCACTCCCGCCTCGAAAACACTGAAATAAATTTTATTAACCCCTAATCTGCCCCCCCAATGTCGCAGCCACTAACATACAATTATTAACCCCTAATCTGCCACCCCCAACGTCGCCGCTAATATAATAAAGTTCTTAACCCCTAAACCTAAGTCTAATTCTAACCCTAACACCCCCCTAAGTTAAATATAATTCAAATAAAACAAACTAAAATACTATCATTAAATAAATTAATCCTATTTAAAATGAAATACTTACCTATAAAATAAACCCTAATATAGCTACAATATAACTAATAGTTACATTGTAGCTATTTTAGGATTAATATTTATTTTACAGGCAACTTTGTATTTATTTTAACTAGGTACAATAGCTATTAAATAGTTAATAACTATTTAATAGCTACCTAGTTAAAATAATTACAAAATTACCTGTAAAATAAATCCTAACCTAAGTTACAAATACACCTAACACTACACTATCAATAAATTAATTAAATAAATTAACTACAATGATCTAAACTAAAATACAATTAAGTAAACTAAACTATAATACAAAAAAAAAAACCTACATTACAAAAAATAAAAAAATATTACTAGAATTTTAATCTAATTACACCTAATCTAAGCCCCCTAATAAAATAAAAAAAGCCCCCAAAATAATAAAATTCCCTACCCTAAACTAAATTACAAAGTAAAAAATGGAAAAAAACAGAGGGGCGCCTCATGTGATGTATCGTCAGATGAAAACACTATGAACTCAAAAGATAGCCAAATGGGTACTCACATAGTCCAAGAACACACTAATGCAGATTAATACAGGTATGACAGCTCACCCATTCAGTCGCGCTCTCGATGATGTGATACTGGAAAATTACTGGAAACACAGAAGAGTAGCACTACATGTGCAGACCATTAACAGCAAAATTATACTGGATATAAAATGGGTACTCACATACTCCAAAAGCACACCAATGTGCTGGTTGGGACAGGCTGCAGATTCAAGCAGGTGTGGCAACTTACCTCAAGGCACAATCTCGAATACTATGAAGTAGTAGGTCCAATTTTCCAGAGTAAATTTGCACCAAATGTTAGGGTTACCTCTTGTGTAAGATGTCAGGCAGAAAGTAGGTAGAGAGATCCACTTGCAGATGATTTAAAAAATGTAAGTTATTAAAAACATAAAATTAAAATACAACAACACAAAGGTTTGTTGTGGCAAGTAGATCAAGGGGTTAACAGTGTGGCCCCCAATATTTGCAACGCGTTTCTCGGTTTACAAACCCTTTCATCAGGCATATAATAATTCTCAAACCTACCTCTGCATTTTATACCTAACAAACTGACATACAAACATTTACCTCCCTTCTAGAGGGTGTGTTTTCTAATTAGTGAGTAGTGAGCACCTGTCTGATCACAGCAGTATCTCTGATTGCAGTTTTATACATAAAGAAAAACCTTTGGTTCACAAATGCAAAAGCAATATTTAAACATATCTTGAAAGTAAAAATACAACTAGAAAAACAATATAGTTCAATAAATAAAAGTAAATTTTTATGCACAAGTAGAAAACCAATACCAAAAATTTAAAGTAATCCGGTGTTTACAATAATAGTGAAAATGTTCACCTTATTAAAGCCTGTTTTTGTAGGAAATACAGACTCAAATCTTAAAATTTCGAAGTAACTGACTATAAGCTGAGGTGAAAAATATACCTATACGTATCTTTATTAGAAATAGACTATTTTGTTGAAAGTATATTAATGTCGATTTGTTAATAGGTATGTCTTTTGTAACTTAGTAACCATAGCTTGTCTGTTTGTATCCACTAGCAATGGATTCTCATTGGTCCTTGTGAATTGGACCAGAGATGTCCTGTCATTGGCTGCAGAGATGTCATGTGTGTCGAGATGTACGCTCTCTCAGCCTATTGTGACTTTGCTGTAGATATGTGCAATTCATTTCGGATCGATTCAGAAATTCGGAAAATTTGGCAAATTCGGAGATTCGGATCGAACCGAATTTCCGAATTAAAATACTGCCGAATTTACCAAATAAATCCGAATTAGTTCGGATTTATTCTGTAAATTCGGATGGGCATGTATTACACTAGTAATGTACAGTATATTTGGTTATATCACTCTGCTATGGGTTACACCTAATATACAGTACATAATACTAGTCTAATCCCACCTAACACTTACCAAAATTCCGAATTTCCGAACCGAATCGAACCAAATCCAGCCGAATTTCTTCAAATCCGAATGAATCCGAAACGAATCCGAACTGAATCGATTCAAAATTTTCCGAATTCCATCCGAACCGAAATTCGAAAAATTCCGAATCGATCCGAACCGAATTTTTTCGCCATGCACATATCTACTTTGCTGCACAATCAATACTCTTGTTGTGTATTTTTTCTTTTCTAAAATGACTCAGTTTTGTGGAGCGCTTGCAGAGAAATTGATAATGACCCCATATGTGATAAACCTCGGCTGATACCATGCTTATGCCCCGACCATGCTTATCGTTTATAGGGCGAGTCGGGTATTGTACCCTCATGTAGTAGTGATGTGTATTATATCAAATCTAAAGTAATATATATATTTTTCTACGTCAATGGTAGATACCATATATATATATATATACGAGTGTTGTAAATATACCCACTACATTGCGAGACCATAGATGCCAGCAGTTGCTTTATGATCACAAATGATTATCATGTGAATCCACACAATGTGTATCTGTACAATGAATCACCAATTATTATCATGTATATCCATACAATATGTTAAATGGACAACTGAAGTATCGATATGTGACAATAAATTTGGACTTATGAAATGTTAAAATGTTAAAAGTGCTAGTGTTTTAAAGTGTTTATCTAAGTATTGCAAGATTCTAAACATGAGTAGTTGTTTTATAGTCACAAATAGTTGCATGTGTGCAGTGTATTAAAATAGAAGTGAGAAGTGAAAAAAATAACAAAGATTAGGAAACTTAAAAAAGATTATATAGAATATGTTGGTTCTTGGAAGTAGTTAATGCAGATGAATTTGTACTATTATGAATAAGTAACTATGAAAAGTAAACGTGAATAGGATAAGTGAAATCCGATAAGGAATGTGTTACTAATAGTGTAAATATATAATTAAAGGTATGATGTGCAAATTTATTCTTAACACTAATGTGGACATGGTTGAAAAAAGTGTATATGTTTGTTGTAAAATATATGTAGATAAGTGTATCAGATTGGAGTGATGAATGTGGACTAAAAATGTGTGGTGCAAGTGTGAAACCTAGCCCATGAAAAATAGGGGATAACAGGGGTACTAATTGAGATAACCAGTATTCAGGGAGAATTTTTAAAATAATCATGAACTGAGTGATATGGAGATAAGTTGGAAAAACAGTTATACATGTGTGTAACTATTAATGTACTAGCTACTAAGACTGAGAGTTAAAAAATGTGCATGAGACAAAATTTGTGTGAGTGTGTGAAAATTGTGATGAAGTGTGATGAAAATTTTGATGAAAAATAGAATGATTACCAGACAGTTCTGGGATCTAGAAAGCTGCCAGATCTAATACTTTGTTTAGGCCAGAGGGAAATAGATACTGGAACTTGAAGATCCAGTATGTTTCTCTCTGGCGCAATTGAGTATATCTATATCATTGGGAACGCAACAATGGACGTACTGCTGTTCCCTCTGATTATTATCATGAAACCCCCACACAAAATAGATTCCATGCACTAACAAACACTAATGATAACCCCTCAAATAGACCTATTGAGGAACAAAATACACAACACGAAAGACCATCTACCTCTGTTGGGAATCATTTTTTAGGGGACAGACCTCTGGCCCCCCTGTGGGACAAGACGAAGGTAACATTGAACCACAAAAAAGGTCATTCCCAAATGAGGGAGGAGAGGGTACGGCCTCAAAAAAACAAAGCTTCAGAGACTAAAGGAAGGCATATTCAATCTTTCATCTCATACGTTGTCAGATGATGAGATCAGAATTCTAGGCAGAGGATTGTCATACTGTCCCCCTAACCAACCCAACATTTTTAATTTGTTTGTTGATATAAATTCTTTTACTAGAAAACTCTCACTACAGAGATACTTTGCAGCCAAACAACTAAGAAAACACAAATTAGATGGGACACCAATACTAACAGATCAAATGGACCCTAGAAATCCAACACAAATTGTCTACACTGACTCTCAAAATCTAACGAATGATCTATTTGAACAGATTGTGCACACCAACTTAGCACCCCCCTCCACATTCAACCCCCCCATCAAGAGAGATCCTATATAGATCTCTTCCAGCAGTTAGTGCTAGACGACCTAAACAAACTCTCATCTAAACAGAATAAAACCAAAACCACCAATAATTCTCAATGCAAGAAAATTTGTCCCAATGAACAAAAAGCACTTGACAACTTAATGGCGAATAAGAATTTGATAATACGCCAAGCAGATAAGGGTGGAGGGATAGTCCTACAAGACTACAAGACTATCCTGACTATATCGCTGAATATTTCCTATCAAAAACAGAATAGACTGCAATACTGAATATGTCATTTATGTTTTGACCTGCAGATGCGGACTTCAATACCTAGGCCGCACCTTCAGGAAAATACGTACCAGATGGAGTGAGCATCTAAGAAACATCAAAAAACAATCACTCAAACATAGTGTTTCACGACACAGCACGGTCCAACATGGAGGTCATCATCACACTTTTTGCATCACTCCCCTAGAGCACATTCACCCAACAATAGGTTCCAATAGATAAACTCGATTGCGCCAGAGAGAAACATACTAGATCTTCAAGTTTAAGTCTCTATTTCCCTCTGGCCTAAACAAAGTATTAGATCTGGCAGCTTTCTAGATCCCAGAACTGTCTGGTAATCATTCTATTTTTCATCAAAATTTTCATCACACTTCATCCTAATTTTCACACACTCACACAAATTTTGTCTCATGCACATTTTCTTACTCTCAGTCTTAGTAGCCTCATTTGGGAATGACCTTTTTTTGTGGTTCAATGTTACCTTCGTCTTGTCCCACAGGGGGGCCAGAGGTCTGTCCCCTAAAAAATGATTCCCAACAGAGGTAGATGGTCTTTCCTGTTGTGTATTTTGTTCCTCAATAGGTCTATTTGAGGGGTTATCATTAGTGTTTGTTAGTACATGGAATCTATTTTGTGTGGGGGTTTCATGATAATAATCAGAGGGAACAGCAGTACGTCCATTGTTCCGTTCCCAATGATATAGATATACTCAATTGCGCCAGAGAGAAACATACTGGATCTTCAAGTTCCAGTATCTATTTCCCTCTGGCCTAAACAAAGTATTAGATCTGGCAGCTTTCTAGATCCCAGAACTGTCTGGTAATCATTCTATTTTTCATCAAAATTTTCATCACACTTCATCACAATTTTCACACACTCACACAAATTTTGTCTAATGCACATTTTTTAACTCTCAGTCTTAGTAGCTAGTACATTAATAGTTACACACATGTATAACCGTTTTTCCAACTTATCTCCATATCACTCAGTTCATGATTATTTTAAAAATTCTCCCTGAATACTGGTTATCTCAATTAGTACCCCTGTTATCCCCTATTTTTCATGGGCTAGGTTTTACACTTACACCACACATTTTTAGTCCACATTCATCACTCCAATCTGATACACTTATCTACATATATTTTACAACAAACATATACACTTTTTTCAACCATGTCCACATTAGTGTTAAGAATAAATTTGCACATCATACCTTTAATTATATATTTACACTATTAGTAACACATTCCTTATCGGATTTCACTTATCCTATTCACGTTTACTTTTCATAGTTACTTATTCATAATAGTACAAATTCATCTGCATTAACTACTTCCAAGCACCAACATATTCTATATAATCTTTTTTAAGGTTCCTAATCTTTGTTATTTTTTTCACTTCTCACTTCTATTTTAATACACTGCACACATGCAACTATTTGTGACTATAAAACAACTACTCATGTTTAGAATCTTGCAATACTTAGATAAACACTTTAAAACACTAGCACTTTTAACATTTTAACATTTCATAAGTCCAAATTTATTGTCACATATCGATACTTCAGTTGTCCATTTAACATATTGTATGGATATACATGATAATAATTGGTGATTCATTGTACAGATACACATTGTGTGGATACACATGATAATCATTTGTGATCATAAAGCAACTGCTGGCATCTATGGTCTCGCAATGTAGTGGGAATATTTACAACACTCGTATATATATGGTATCTACCATTGACGTAGAAAAATATATATATTACTTTAGATTTGATATAATACACATCACTACTACATGAGGGTACAATACCCGACTCGTCCTATAAGCGATAAGCATGGCCGGGGCATAAGCATGGTATCATCCAAGGTTTATCACATATGGGGTCATTATCAATCTCTCCGCAAGCGCTCTGCAAAACGGAGTCATTTTAGAAAAGAAAAAATACATAACAAGAGTATTGATCGTGCAGCAAAGTTGCAATAGGCTGAGAGAGCATACATCTTGACACACATGACATCTCTGCAGCCAATGACAGGACATCTTTGGTCCAATTCACAAGGACCAATGAGAATCCATTGCTAGGGGATACAAACAGACAAGCTATGGTTACTAAGTTACGAAAGACATACCTATTAACAAATTGACATTAATATACTAAGATACGTATAGGTATATTTTTCACCTCAGCTTACGTCAAAATTTTAAGATTTGAGTCTGTATTTCCTACAAAAACAGGCTTTAATAAAGTGAACATTTTCACTATTGTTGTAAACACCGGATTACTTTAAATTTTCGGTATTGGTTTTTTACTTGTGCATAAATATTTACTTTTATTTATTGAACTATATTGTTTTTCTATTTGTATTTTTACTTTCAAGATATGTTTAAATATTGCTTTTGCATTTGTGAACCAAAGGTTTTTCTTTATGTATAAAACTGCAATCAGAGATACTGCTGTGATCAGACAGGTGCTCACTACTCACTAATTAGAAAACACACCCTCTAGAAGGGAGGTAAATGTTTGTATGTCAGTTTGTTAGGTATAAAATGCAGAGGTAGGTTTGAGAATTATTATATGCCTGATGAAAGGGTTTGTAAACCGAGAAACGCGTTGCAAATATTGGGGGCCACACTGTTAACCCCTTGATCTACTTGCCACAACAAACCTATGTGTTGTTGTATTTTAATTTTATGTTTTTAATAAATTAAATTTTTTAAATCATCTGCGAGTGGATCTCTCTACCTACTTTCTGCCTGACATCTTACACAAGAGGTAACCCTAACATTTGGTGCAAATTTACACTGGAAAATTGGACCTACTACCTCACAGTATTCGAGATTGTGCCTTGAGGTAAGCTGCCACACCTGCTTGAATCTGCAGCCTGTCCCAACCAGCACATTGGTGTGCTTTTGGAGTATGTGAGTACCCATTTTATATCCAGTATAATTTTGCTGTTTATACTCTTAATGGTCTGCACATGTAGTGCTCCTCTTCTGTGTTTCCAGTAATTTTCCAGTATCACATCATCGAGAGCGCGACTGAATGGGTGAGCTGTCACACCTGTATTAATCTGCAGCCTGTCCCTACCAACACATTAGTGTGTTCTTGGACTATGTGAGTACCCATTTGGCTATCTTTTGAGTTCATTGTGTTTTCATCTGATGATACATCAAATGAGGCGCCCCTCTGTTCTTTTCCATGTTTTATAGTTTTACCTGGACCTGCCAGTGAGGAGGAGGCAGCCACCACTTGAAAACAGCTCATACCTTATCAAGGACATTACATTTTGTTCTATTTGTCAATGGTGTTGTAAGAATCATTTTAATTTGTATACAAGATTTATTTCTGTTTGTTTTATACTGCTTATTATAGACGTACAAATTCTCTACTATTTCACATATTTTACAGTATATTGTAGCGCCCCCTTGTGTGACCAGGTCACACCTCTTGTATATAAAATTACAAAGTAATCAGCTCTTTTACCAGCCCTTAAAAGGAATTTTTGCGGGCATTGCCTTAAAGTTATCAGCTCTTTTACCTGTAAAAAAAAATACAATCCCCCCCCCCAACATTACAACCCACCACCCACACACCCCTACTCTAAAACCCACCCGATCCCCCCTTAAAAAACCTAACACTACCCCCCTGAAGATCACCCTACCTTGAGCTGTCTTCAGCCAGCCGGCCACCGATGGGACAGAAGAGGACATCCGGACCGGCAGAAGTCTTCATCCTATCCGGGCAGATGAGGACATCCAGACCGGCAGACATCTTCATCCAGGCGGCATCTTCTATCTTCATCCTTCCGGAGTGGAGCCATCTTCTATCCAGCCGACGCGGAGCCATCCTCTTCTTCCGATGTCCTAAGGCCGAATGAAGGTTCCTTTAAATGATGTCATCCAAGATGGCATCCCTCGAATTCCGATTGGCTGATAGGATTCTATCAGCCGATCGGAATTAAGGAAGGAAAAATCTGATTGGGTGATTGAATCAGTATATTATATATATATTATAGTATATATATATACTTCCACTTCTTTTATAAAACTACATTATACATTTAAATTGTGTCCTTGAAATTCACATTTACTAATTTTACATAGCATAGCAGATTCCAGTTTTGCACTACACCTTATGCAGGTGCATTTTCTTCAGCCCATCCTATTCCTTCCTGCCTCCTGTGGCCATCAAGCCAGCCTCACAGACAGGAGACATGGAGCTCTGCACAGTCTGCTGTCGGACTAGAGAAACTGGTGGTGGGGCGCGCACGCAATATCCTGCCTCTCTCTGCCGCAGGATGTGACGAGTTGACTCCCCTCCTCAACCCTCTTCCCCCCTCCCTCTGTCTCTCCTGCACTCCACCACGGCTCCACCTACCCGTTTTTTTGTAACCCCGGGCTAAGCGCTCCTCTGGGCAGCTTAATTATTGAAAAGTCTGTACTCAATGCTGCTTGCTGTGCCAGGGGAGCGTTTAGCACGGGGCTTTTGAGGCTTGTTCTGGGACATGGGACCAAGAGCCTCAGACCGGGACTGTCCCGGTGAAACCGGGGCAGGTGGCAACCCTACTTGTATTATGCCCAGCAGTTAAGGGGTTAATTAGGTAGCTTGTAGGGTTAATTTTAGCTTTAGTGTAGAGATCAGTCTCCCACCTGACACATCCCACAACCTGATACCTCCCTGACCCCCTCAAACAGCTCTCTTCTCTCCCACACCACACAATTGTCACCGCCATCTTAAGTACTGGCAGAAGGTCTGCTAGTACTAAAATAAAAAGCATTTATTATTTTTTTATTATTATTATTATTTTATATTCAGTCTGCATTGATGGATCCCCCTTAGCCCCCAACCTCCCTGATCCGCCCCATACATCTCTATAACCCTCCCCCCTCTACCTATTTGCCGCCATCTTGGGTACTGGAAGCTGTCTGCCAGTACCCAGTTTGCCCCCCAAAAAAGTTTTTATTTTATTTTTTTATTTCAAATAATTATTTTCTGAAGTGTAGCTGACCTCCCCTCAATAATCTACCTCCCTCCCCCAACTATATCCCTTGTGCAACATCCCAGATCTCCCCTCCCTCTCCATCCTTCATATACATTTAAGTTTTAAAAGTGCATATTAGGCGCACATGCCCCCACCTGCCCCCCTGGATGCTTCGGCCGACAACCGCGCACACTAGAGAAGAACTGGATCCAGAAACAAACATCGATGGCCCGCCCACTCACCTCCCGGCTGCTGCTCCTCCCACCCACCAATGAACGGTACCATCGATGGCCGATGCAGAGAGGGCCACAGAGTGGCTCTCTCTGCATCGGTGGGTAAAAAAGGGGATTGCAGTGATGCCTCAATATTGAGACATCACTACAATACCCTGGAAGCGGCTGGAAGCGATCACGATCACTTCCAGCACTTCAAACCCCAAAGGTTGTGCCAGGCATGTCCTTGGTCGTTAAGGTAGTTTTTTGGAGGACGTACCTGTCAACGTCCTCGGTTGTTAAGGGGTTAAAGGGATACTAACCCCAATTTTATTCATTCATGATACAGATAGAACATGCAATTTTAAGCAACTTTCTAATTTACTCCTATTATAAATTTTTATTTGTTCTCTTTCTATCTTTATTTAAAAAACAGGGATGTAAAGCTTAGGAGCCAGCCCATTTTAGGTTCAGCACCCTGGATAGTGTTTGCTTATTGGTGACTACATTCAGCCAACCAGTAAGCAACCATAACCCAGGTTCTGAACCGAAAATAGGCCTGTTCCTAAGCTTTACATTCCTGCTTTTTTTATATAAAGCTGGCAAGAGAACAAAGAGGTAAATTATAAAGTTTCTTAAAATTGCATGCTCTAATTGAATCATTAAAGAAAATTTTGGATTTAGTATCCCTTTAATGATTCAGAGACTGTTTAGAAATAATATTGGATATTGACTTTTTGATGGATTATTTCTGCTTAAACTTGCAGAAGTTTTATAAATCAAGAAATGATAAGCAATTTATGTGTTTGTATCCATAAGCTAAGAGGTTTGAATACTGAAACTTCAGAGTGTTTTTCATTATTCATTGTATACTAAACAACTATATAAACTTACTAGGTGATAAGCCTATCCAGAGGGCAGTCTATTTAAAATTACTGAAAAAAATAAACAAAATGATCAAAAATAAAAAAAATTAAACCTAATCTAATACCCCTATAAAAATACCCCCCAAAATAAAAACACCCTATAGCCTTTAAAATGCCTTTTGTAGGGCATTGCCCTACATTAAACACCTCTTTTAACCTAAATAAAGCACCAAATAAACCCTAAAAGAAAAAAACCCTGTCACCCACACAACCCCCCCCCCCAAAAAAAACCCCCAAAAAACAAAAAAAAACCTATGTCTAACCCCAAAATAGGTACTCAATGTTCCTGAAGTCTGGCGGTGAAGGTCTTCTTCCAGCTGGCGATATCTTCATCCTGCGCGTGAACATCTTCTATCTTCACCTGGAGGGAAGGCGGCGTGGAGCGGAGGTGACCGCTGATCAGGATCCTCCACACCAGTCCTGCTCCGCCTTTGGTGAAATCAGCCAATAGGATTTCAGTAGCTCTAATTCTATTGGTTGATTTCAAAATTTCAGCCAATAGGAATGCAAGGTATCCCAATATAAATGGGGTACCTTGCATTCAATATTCAGTGTGCGGCGGCGACCGCATGAAGAATAACCTCCACACTGGTCCTGCTCCGTGGTTACCTCCACTCCGCCGCCTTCCCTCCAGATGAAGATAGAAGAAGTCCCAGTGCTGGATGAAGATATCGCCGGCTGGAAGAAAACCTTCACTGCTAGACTTCAGGAACTGTGAGTACCTATAACGGGGTTAGACTTTTTTTTTGGGGGGGGGGGTTGTTAGATTAGGGATTTATTTTTATTTTTTATTGGGCAGCAAAATAGCTGATTGCCCTTTTAAGGGCAATGCCCATACAAATGCCCCTTTAGGGGTTATCGGTAGCTTAGGTTTTTTTAGACTTAGGTTTTTTATTTTGGGTGGTTGTGTGGTGGGGGTTTAGTTTTAGTGGGTAATTAGTACTTTATTTCAGTTAAAAGAGCTGATCGCTTTAGGGCAATGCCCTACAAAAAGCCCTTTTAAGGGCTATTGGTAGTTTAGTGTTAGTGTTTTTTTTTTTTTAGATTAGGGCTTTTTATTTTAATGGGCAGTAAAAGAGCTGAATGCCATACAAATGACCCTTTAGGGACAATGGGTAGCTTAGGTTTTTTAGGTGTTAGATTAGGGGGTATTTTTATTTGGGAGGGGCTTTTTATAGGGGTATTAGTTTAGGTGGATTATTTCTGCTTAAACTTGCAGAAGTTTTATAAATCAAGAAATGATAAGCAATTTATGTGTTTGTATCCATAAGCTAAGAGGTTTGAATACTGAAACTTCAGAGTGTTTTTCATTATTCATTGTATACTAAACAACTATATAAACTTACTAGGTGATAAGCCTGTCCAGAGGGAAGTCTATTTAAAATTACTGAAAAAAAATAAACAAAATGATCAAAAATAAAAAAAAATTAAACCTAATCTAATACCCCTATAAAAATACCCCCCAAAATAAAAACACCCTATAGCCTTTAAAATGTCCTTTTGTAGGGCATTGCCCTACATTAAACACCTCTTTTAACCTAAATAAAGCACCAAATAACCCCTAAAAGAAAAAAACCGTGTCACCCACACAACCCCCCCCCCAAAAAAAAACCCAAAAAACAAAAAAAAACCTATGTCTAACCCCAAAATAGGTACTCAAAGTTCCTGAAGTCTGGCGGTGAAGGTCTTCTTCCAGCTGGCGATATCTTCATCCTGCGCGTGAACATCTTCTATCTTCACCTGGAGGGAAGGCGGCGTGGAGCGGAGGTGACCGCTGATCAGGATCCTCCACACCAGTCCTGCTCCGCCTTTGGTGAAATCAGCCAATAGGATTTCAGTAGCTCTAATTCTATTGGTTGATTTCAAAATTTCAGCCAATAGGAATGCAAGGTATCCCAATATAAATGGGGTACCTTGCATTCAATATTCAGTGTGCGGCGGCGACCGCATGAAGAATAACCTCCACACTGGTCCTGCTCCGTGGTTACCTCCACTCCGCCGCCTTCCCTCCAGATGAAGATAGAAGAAGTCCCAGTGCTGGATGAAGATATCGCCGGCTGGAAGAAGACCTTCACTGCTAGACTTCAGGAACTGTGAGTACCTATAACGGGGTTAGACTTTTTTTTGGGGGGGGGGGGTTGTTAGATTAGGGATTTATTTTTATTTTTTATTGGGCAGCAAAATAGCTGATTGTCCTTTTAAGGGCAATGCCCATACAAATGCCCCTTTAGGGGTTATCGGTAGCTTAGGTTTTTTTAGACTTAGGTTTTTTATTTTGGGTGGTTGTGTGGTGGGGGTTTAGTTTTAGTGGGTAATTAGTACTTTATTTCAGTTAAAAGAGCTGTTCGCTTTAGGGCAATGCCCTACAAAAAGCCCTTTTAAGGGCTATTGGTAGTTTAGTGTTAGTGTTTGTTTTTTCATAGATTAGGGCTTTTTATTTTAATGGGCAGCAAAAGAGCTGAATGCCATACAAATGACCCTTTAGGGACAATGGGTAGCTTAGGTTTTTTAGGTGTTAGATTAGGGGTATTTTTATTTGGGAGGGGCTTTTTATAGGGGTATTAGTTTAGGTTTGTCATTTTCTGTAATTTTATATTTTTTTATTTTTTGTAATTTTAGTGTTTGTTTTTTATAGCAATGGTAGATTTTTTAAAATAATTTTTCTGTTATTTATATATATATATATATATATATATTTATATCCTATTATATAAAAGGCTGTGTGTTTGTCCGAAAAAGTGGGCGGGGCCGGGTGGGAGCATGGACGTGGCCGGACGGGACCGGGCATGGTCGGGGCGTGGTCGGGCGTGGCAGGTTGCAGTCAGCGCAACAGAGAGGGGAGAGAAATAGAAAGAGAGGGGGAGAGACAAAAAGAGATAGAAAAGAGCTAAAGAGAGGGGGAAGAGCAGAAGAGAGGGGCAAGTGCAGAAAAGACGGGGAGAGAGAGCAAAAGAGAGGGGAGAGAGAGGGGGGAGAGAGAGTGCAAAAGAAAGGGGGGAAAGAGAGAGCAAAAGGGAGGGATGGAGAGAAAGAGCAAAAGAGAGGGATGGAGAGAGAGAGCAAAAAAAAGGAGAGAGAGACAGAGCAAAAGAGAGGGGGGAGAGAGAGAGCGCAAATGAGAGGGGGGAGAAAGAGCGCAAAAGAAAGGGGAAGAGAGAGAGAGCGCAAAAGAGAGGGGGAGAGAGCGCAAAAGAGAGGGAGAGAGAGAGCTCAAAAGAGAGGGGGAGATAGAGAGTCCAAAAGAGGGGGAGAGAGAGAGAGCGAAAAAGAGAGGGGGAGAGAAAGAGTGTAAAAGAGAGGGGGAGAGAGAGCGCGCAAAAGAGGGGAGAGAGAGAGAGCGCAAAAGAGAGGGGAGAGAGAGCACGCAAAAGAGGGGGGAGAGAGCGCAAAAGAGAGAATGTAAAAGAGAGGGGGGAGAGGGCGTAAAAGAGCGGGGGGAGAGAGAGCACAAAAGAGAGGGGGAGAGAGAGCAAAAGAGAGGGGGGAGAGAAAGCAAAAGAGAGGGGGGAGAGGGGGCAAAAGAGAGGGGGGAGAGAGAGAGCAAAAGAGAGTTGGAGCGAGAGAGAGCGCAAAAGAGAGAGGGAGAGAGCGAAAAAGAGAGGGGGAGAGAGCACAAATGAGAGGGGGAGAGAGCACAAAAGAGAGGGGTAGAGAGAGAGCAAGGGGTGGGACCACTGTACTGCAAAAAATGGCGCGTATGAACAGACTTTAGGACTAGTATATATATATATATATAAAGAAAATACTATGCTAAATTAAAGGGATAGTAAACACCAAAAATGTTATTGTTTAAAAAGATAGATAATAACTTTATTTACCATTCCCCAGTTTTGCATAACCAACACTGTTATAGAAATATACATTTTACCTCTGTAATTACCTTGTATCTAAGCCTCTGCAGACTGCTTCCTTATCTCAGATCTTTTGACAGACTTGCATTTCAAGCAAAGAGTGCTGACTCTTAAATAACTTCACGTGCATGAGCACAATGTTATCTATATGATAAACATGAACAAACGCCCTCTAGCCTTGAAAAACTGTCAAATGCAACCAAATTAGAGGCGGCCTTCAAGGGCTTAGAAATTAGCATATGAGCCTACCTAGTATTAGCCTTCAACTAAGAATAACAAGCGAACAAAGCAAATTTGATAATAAAAGTAAATTAGAAAGTTGTTTAAAATGACATGCCCTATCTGAATCATGAAAGTTTAATTTGGACTTTAGTATCCCTTTAAAATCTATTTTGCTTCTTATGAAACCATACTCTGGAATCATAGTATAGGGGGATGCTTGTAAAATGTAAATGGTGCATATATGTATTGACACTAAATTTTATTATTCTGAAACTAAAAATAATAATAATAGTAACAATATGGATTAGAGAGCCCATAGATTACAATTAAAGCAATAATTACATGTATATGTATCTTTCTATATATCTATCATCTATCTGTTTGTCTGTCTTTCTGTCTGTCTATCTGTCAATCCATCCATCATCTATCTATCTATCTATCTATCTATCTATCTATCTATCTATCTATCTATCTATCTATCTATCTATCTATCTATCTATCATCTGTCTGTCTGTGTATCTGTCTGTAAATCCATCCATCATCTATTTATCTATCCATCATCTATCTATCTATCTATCTATCATCTATCTATCTATCTGCCTGCCTGTCTGTCTGTCTGTTTGGCCATCTGTCTGTCTTTCTGTCTATTTGTTTGTCTATCTATCTTTCTATCTATCTGTATATCTATCTATAACAGTAGTAGTATTAGCAAAATTTGGAAAGTTATTGAACTTGCTTCATTAAAGTAGTTTTTATTATTTCATAGATAAAAGGGTCTGACAGAGCAGATTATGATTATTAAACTTAAGATAAAATGTAAGAAAATTATAGTGCCAAAAATAGTATCAGTGACACCACACATGCCTTTCAGTTATCATCTTCACCTTGTTCATCATACCAGTTTGATTTTATTGTCTACCCTCAATGAGTGTGAGCTAGGGCCTAATGATCAACAGCTTCCTGCACTGACAAGTTTAGCTAAGAAGCATCTTCAGTACTGTGAGGTCCATCTCAAATTTTAGCTTGAGAGCTGTGTATCTAGCTATACAGGGTACAATATATGAAGAAGAGACAATATAATATAATATAAAGCTCAAAAAAGGCCCGGCCCACAACAATTGGATTTCTCACCATGCCGGTTAGTTTTTGATTACTAGGCCCTTAGACACAAGATGTAAGCACTTATATTGAGGAGATCCTAATCTAATGCCACTAAGGCACTGTAGAAGGACTCTAAGGGGTCGATCCGATATAAATCGTCGCCCGCAAAAGCCGGCGACGCCAATATTTGCGCGGGTTTGGTATCACATATACGGCGTAACCTAGAAGTTACGCCCGTATATTTCTGCCGTCGCCCGCAGTTTTTTGGGCCATAGGCAGGTATACCGAACCCGCGCAGTTTGGTATCCAATATGCAGCGTAAGGACTTACGTGGCGAAAATGGAGAAAACTTACTCCATTTTTACCTCGCCACAAAAAGCAGCCGTAAGAAGCCTTACGCTGACTATTGGAGCCCCGTAACTCCCTAAACTAACTAGAAAATAAACCTAACACCTAACGCATGCGCAATGTCTATCTACCTGCCAACCGCGATCCCCCCCCCCCCCGAAATCCCTAATAAAGTTATTACCCCCTAAACCGCCGCTCCCGGACCCCGCCGCCATCTACATAAACTAACCCCCTACTGTGAGCCTCTAAAACCGCCGCCATCTACCTTATCTATCCCCTAATCTGACCCCTTACACCGCCGCCACCTATATAAAAATTATTAACCCCTAATCTAATCCCCCTATACCGCCGCCAGCTATATTAATATTATTAACCCCTAATGTAAGCCCCTTACACCGCCGCCATCTCTATTAAAATGATTAACCCCTAATTTAATCTACCTACCCCGCCGCCAGCTATATTATCTATATTAACCCTAAGTATATTATAGTTAATATAGTTATTACATTATATATATTAACTATATTAACCCTAATTATATTAGGGTTAATATAGTTAATATAGTTACTATAGTATTTATATTAACTATATTAACTCTATCTAACCCTAACACCCCTAACTAAATTTATATTAAATTAATCTAATTCATTTATAAACTAAAATGTTCCTATTTAAATCTAAATACTTACCTATAAAATAAACCCTAAGATAGCTACAATATAATTAATATTTATTTTACAGGTAAATTGTTAATTATTTTAACTAGGTATAATAGATATTAAATAGTTATTAACTATTTAATATCTACCTAGTTAAAATAATTACCCAATTACCTGTAAAATAAATCCTAACCTAAGTTACAGATACACCTACACTATCAATAAATTTAATAAACTACAAACATCTATCTAAAAATACAATTAAATTAACTAAACTAAATTACAAAAAAAAACAAACACTAAATTACAAAAAATAAAAAAAAGATTACAAGATATTTAAGCTAATTACACCTATTCTAAGCCCCCTAATAAAATAATAAACCCCCAAAATAAAAAAAATTCCCTGCCCTATTCTAAATTCAACAAATTTCAAAGCTCTTTACCTTACCAGCCCTTAAAAGGGCCTTTTGTGGGGCATGCCCCAAAGAATTCAGCTCTTTTGCATACAACAAATACAATACCCCCCCCCCATTACAACCCACCACCCACATACCCCTATTCTAAACCCACCCAAACCCCCCTTAAAAAAGCCTAACACTACCCCCCTGAAGATCTCCCTACCTTGTCTTCACCACACCGGGCCGAACTCCTGATCCGATCCGGGCGATGTCTTCCTCCAAGCGGCAAAGAAGAATTCTTCCTCCGGCGACGTCTTCCTCCAAGCGGCAGCAAAGTCTTCATTCTTCCGGCGGCATCTTCAATCTTCTTTCTTCGCTCCGCCGCCGCGGAGCATCCATCCCGGCCGACTGCTGAACTTGGAATGAGGTACCTTTAAATGACGTCATCCAAGATGGCGTCCGCCGAATTCCGATTGGCTGATAGGATTCTATCAGCCAATCGGAATTAAGTTAAAAAAATCTGATTGGCTGATTGAATCAGCCAATCAGATTCAAGTTCAATCCGATTGGCTGATCCAATCAGCCAATCAGATTGAGCTCGCATTCTATTGGCTGATCGGAACAGCCAATAGAATGCGAGCTCAATCTGATTGGCTGATTGGATCAGCCAATCGGATTGAACTTGAATCTGATTGGCTGATTCAATCAGCCAATCAGATTTTTTTAACTTAATTCCGATTGGCTGATAGAATCCTATCAGCCAATCGGAATTCGGCGGACGCCATCTTGGATGACGTCATTTAAAGGTACCTCATTCCAAGTTCAGCAGTCGGCCGGGATGGATGCTCCACGGTGGCGGAGCGAAGAAAGAAGATTGAAGATGCCGCCGGAAGAATGAAGACTTTGCTGCCGCTTGGAGGAAGACGTCGCCGGAGGAAGAATTCTTCTTTGCCGCTTGGAGGAAGACATCGCCCGGATCGGATCAGGAGTTCGGCCCGGTGTGGTGAAGACAAGGTAGGGAGATCTTCAGGGGGGTAGTGTTAGGCTTTTTTAAGGGGGGTTTGGGTGGGTTTAGAATAGGGGTATGTGGGTGGTGGGTTGTAATGGGGGGGGGGTATTGTATTTGTTGTATGCAAAAGAGCTGAATTCTTTGGGGCATGCCCCACAAAATGCCCTTTTAAGGGCTGGTAAGGTAAAGAGCTTTGAAATTTGTTGAATTTAGAATAGGGCAGGGAATTTTTTTTATTTTGGGGGTTTATTATTTTATTAGGGGGCTTAGAATAGGTGTAATTAGCTTAAATATCTTGTAATCTTTTTTTTATTTTTTGTAATTTAGTGTTTGTTTTTTTTTGTAATTTAGTTTAGTTAATTTAATTGTATTTTTAGATAGATGTTTGTAGTTTATTAAATTTATTGATAGTGTAGGTGTATTTGTAACTTAGGTTAGGATTTATTTTACAGGTAATTGGGTAATTATTTTAACTAGGTAGATATTAAATAGTTAATAACTATTTAATATCTATTATACCTAGTTAAAATAATTAACAATTTACCTGTAAAATAAATATTAACCCTAACATAGCTACAATGTAATTATTAATTATATTGTAGCTATCTTAGGGTTTATTTTATAGGTGAGTATTTAGATTTAAATAGGAATATTTTAGTTTATAAATGAATTAGATTAATTTAATATAAATTTAGTTAGGGTTAGATAGAGTTAATATAGTTTATATAAATACTATAGTAACTATATTAACTATATTAACCCTAATATAATTAGGGTTAATATAGTTAATATATATAATGTAATACCTATATTAACTATAATATACTTAGGGTTAATATAGATAATATAGCTGGCGGCGGGGTAGGTAGATTAAATTAGGGGTTAATCATTTTAATAGAGATGGCGGCGGTGTAAGGGGCTTACATTAGGGGTTAATAATTTTAATATAGATGGCGGCGGTGTTAGGGGCTCACTTTAGGGGGTTATAGATATAATATAGCTGGCGGCGGGGTACGGGAGCGGCGGTTTAGGGGTTAATAACTTTATTAGGTTGCGGCGGGGTAAAGGAGCGGCGGTTTAGGGGTTAATAGCTTTTTTATTGTTAGGCTAGTGAGGGGGGATAGCGGATAGAGGGTTAGACAGTGCGGGCTATGTTAGGGAGGCGTGTTAGACAGTGCGGGCTATGTTAGGGAGGCGTGTTAGACAGTGCTGGCTATGTTAGGGAGGTGTGTTAGACAGTGCGGGTGTTTTAAACTTTAGTCAGTTTTTATAGGCGCCGGCAGTTTCTAACGTGCCGCAAGTCACTGGCGACGCCAGAAATTTGTACTTACGCAGATTTCTGGACATCGCTGGTTTGTGAGACTTACGGCACGTTAGCATCTGACGGCGACTTATATGGGATGGCTCGAGTTGCGAGCTGAAACTGCGGGCGACGCCGGTTCCCTCGCTTGCGCCGCAAACTGCGATCGATATCGGATCGCGCCCATAGTTGGTAGAGATATTGTCAACCTGACATTAGTTAAGAAGCCCTAATGTGGGCGAATAGGGACCCTCATTTTGTGTGAAATATTGTTTGTTTATCTATATTGTGCATTGTGTTGTTTTGCCGTTTTAAACTGGGAAGTCGTACCAAGCAGATGATATATAATTTACACCCCTGACATTCAATATTAAGGGTTTGCTACAAATGTATATGTGGAGATTAACGTATAAAATAATTTAATTTTGATGATATTTCTATTGTAAAGATAAATGCTTTATTTCTTAAAGCTTTTTAATTTTTATACAAATTCCCTTCTTTTCCATTTTGCCTATACACTGCCAAATGGTTAAACACATAATCAATGCAACACACTTGCACATTGAAGAGCCAATCCAGATAAGGGTATTGTTTTGGGAGTGGACTACGTACATATCCTATTCTTGAACAGCACAGGAGCAGTACAGGCACACACATTTTGCTGTAACCTGTTTTGGAAAGCATACCTAGATAGGTCAAGGAGGAGAAATGCACTACTGGGAGCTAGCTGAACACATATGTTGAGCCAGTGCATTGCTGTTCCTTAGCATATCTAGGTATGGTTTTCAACATTTGAAAGTTAAAAATAAATTCTGAATCATGAAAGTAAATTTTGTCTTTTTAATCTTGGATTTTATGTCTCTTTAAAGTAAAGACACAACTGAATGTATATTTGTCAAGATAAAAAAAAGTATGAGAAAGATGAACTGATTTTTTTTTTAAAGAAGCAGGGTGTGCACAGCTATTTGTTGGTTTAGAAGCTATGGGGCTGGTAGTGAGAAAATATACACCATAAGCAGATAAAAAAAAAAACATAATGGAAAAAAAAAACCCAGAAAGCAAGGTCCCTTTAACATTTTTTTGACACATCAACTGGAGATAAATAGCAATAAATCATGGTGTTTTTGTTATTTTTTAGAGCACTGGTATTCAAATCGGCCCTCAGGCCTCCCCAACGGGCCAGGTTTTCAGGATTACCTTCGGTAAGAGCAGGTAAATAACATGTTTACTAATCAGCTAATTATTTCACCTGCGCCCCATTTCAGAGATCCTCAAAATCTGGCCTATTAGGGAGGACAGGTTTGAAAACCAGTGGTTTCAAAACAATTTGTAGCAAGTAACGTTGCAGGCATAATGTTTTGCCATAAGTACACTAGCTGCAACACATAAATTAGGTTAAAAAAAAATAAAGAGCTAGTTTTACATACCTTAGGATATGTCAAATTAATATCATATATATATATATATATTTGTTTTCAAGAATTTATTTTAAAATATAGTTTTACTTACTTGCAAATAGTGACAAATAATAAAGAAAGCAACTTATAAAAAATTCACACACACACACAACGCATATCATTCTCTAATATTATGTCATTTACGTTTAAAAAAAAAAACAAAAACAAGATATGATGAGGAAAGTAATATTAATGTTACCACATTTCTGCATTTTGACATCATCGCATGCACAGCTTACCAGGTTCATTTAAAGGGACACTGAACCCAAATGTTTTCTTCCATGATTCAGACAGAGCATGCAATTTTAAGCAACTTTCTAATTTACACCTATTATCAATTTTTCTTTGTTCTCTTGTTATCTTTATTTGAAAATCATGAATGTAAATCTTAGCAGTCAGCCCATTTTAGGTTCAGCCCCATGGATAGCGCTTGCTTATTGGAGGCTGACATTTACCCACCAATAAGCAAGCATAACCCAGGTTCTCAACTTAAAATGGTCTGTGCATCACATTCCTGCTTTTTAAATAAAGATAGCAAGACAACAAAGAAAAAATGATATTAGGAGTAAATTAGAAAGTTGCTTAAAATTGCATGGTCTATGTGAATCATTAAAGAAAAAAATTGCGTTTAGTGTCCCTTTAATTGCAACATATGTAGGTGAGGAACACTTTATCTGGCACATTTCATCATGACATCCCTTGTGATATTTCACTGTGGCCCTATATCAAGCACATATCCCTGTGCAATGTTTTTTTTACAATTATACACTTTACCTTGTAACAAATTCCTAATAGTGAAATGCTTGAGAATTTTCAAACATTATCTTTCCAAAGGTCCTGTGAAAGCCTAAGGAACATCTATGAATTTAGCCTAATGTAAACTCCCTATTCATGTACCCAGCGCTACGGAATTTGGCAGTACTTTAATAATAATGCTAAATACTACTGTATTTACAACACTGAGTACTGAGGGTATGTGATATTATTACACTGGGTTGTGGAAAGTTTCAAGAACACTGATTTAGATTACAACAATTTAATTATCCACTATTTAAGAGGCAGTGTATCTTAAATATGTCTCCCCTTTAATTTGTTCTGAATGATGCATTTTACCTGCTGAAATGTATGAAATTGTTTACAAATAGATCTTTTACTTCTATATTGTCATCTTAAATAGCTGATTTTGCCTGTGGTATCCCGAGAGGTTGTGTAAACACAACCAGTAGAATAAATTACACTCTAAGAGAGGTTAGGAGAAATAAGACATTAGCATTTTATTATTCAACTCAACTGTTCTCTCTAAAGGCCTGATGATCTAAAGATGTCTGTTGTGGGGAGATGATCTATGGAAGTGATGGCTAACCTTGGGACTCCTGATGTTTCAGAACTACATTTCACATCTTAGGCACTCTGTTCAACTAGACTGCCAAGTGTCTAAGCATCATGGGAAATGTAGTTTTAAATGTCTGGGGTGTCAAGGTTAGACATCATTGATCTAAGCAGTCTCATCAGTACTGTCTCTCAAAGAATTTTAGAAATGCAAATTCTACCTTTCTAGCTGTTTATCTCACTATGCAGAGTTCTGAATACAAAGGAGAAACACATAAATTACAATAGAATGCATGTTTTTTTCTCCACAACGGTAAGTTTTTGATCATCTGGGCCTAAGTATTGGGCATTGGTATACAGACAGAGATAGCATGACAGACAAACATGTGTGTTTACAGAAAGTGATAAAATAAATAAATATGATTTCCCTGCAAGCTCAACCCATTTTAATGGGATGTGGTTTCAAAGAACGAAAACAGCTATTTAATATACAAAAAATGTATAACACGTCTTAAGAAACACATTAAGGGAAAAACAATTTTTACATTACAACATCCCTTTAATGTAAATTAGAAATAACCACATTAAACAAACAATCTAATAAAATACATTACTTTTTTTTAATATTGATTTAAATCAAAAGCTACATACACATCCAAGTCAGGAGCTTAAATATTTCCACTTTAAATGCAGGGACATTTGTTGGAGCTTTGTTCTATGAATACGATTCCAAACTGCTTCATCAAAGATAGCATTCATGGTTAATTTTTTATGAAAGTGTTCAAAACCAGCTTGTCTCTTGAAATCTCCTGCTCTTTGCAAGTTGTGAAGGGAGAGTTCTATAAGTCACTTCTGAAAAATGTGAAGGGCAATTTTTCTCATTACCCTTGCACACGTACATATTTAATGCCTTGGCCAGCTGGATCTGAAATAACACTATATGCCGCTCAAATCATTTGTTTTTGCTAAAACTGAACTAATGTACCTAATTTTACATACTATTGTGCAATTCCTTAGAGGGCAGCAGATAATACCTGTTTATATGTATAAATCTGCTAATATTAGTCTATGGGTTCCATGGTTACGACAGGACAGTATTAAAGTAAATTTAATAGAATTATAGAATATATGAGCAGTTAAGCAGTTAATTTAAAAAAATTGACATACAACAAAATATTTTAAAAGCATTTAAAAATGTATTTTTGTTTGCACAATTTATATTATTTTGGTGGAGAGTTGAAGGGAAATGAAACCCGACACTTTTTTTTTCATGATTTAGGTAGAACATACAATTTTAAATAGATTTCCAGTTGACTTCTATTGTCAGATTGGCTTTAATTTGAATTTGCTACAATTTTAAATAACTTTCCAGTTTACTTCTATTGTCAAATTTGATTAATTCTCTTGGTATCATTTTTAGGAAGGGCAGGAAAGCAATGCACTACTGGTTTCTGAACCCATGGGTGAGCCAATGACAATCTATATATATATGCAACCACCAATTAGCAGCTAGAACCTAGGTTATTTGCTGCTCCTGAGCTTTTATATATAAACCTTTCAGCAAAGGATAACAAGAGAAGGAAGCAAATTAAATAATAGAAGTATATTGGAAAGTTGTTTAAAAAACTTGTATTCTCTATCTAAATCATGAATGTCTAATTATGACTTTACTTTCCCTTTAAGTATCCACTTGATACGTCTATATTAAGCATCACTCCTTTGCTGTGGCCAGTTAAGGTTAGATATATATGAGATACTGCACTGCTCAACCAATAACTGTATATAGAATATTTCAAGTTCTACATTTTGCAGAATGCTTTCTAGCCTTTCTGGTGGGCAGTGGAAAACCAACAAGTGTAGATAAATTACTTGAAAAGTAAACAAAATAAATTATGACAATGGGTAATTAATTTTAATTATTTTATGGGGGTTACATTTTTAATATTATTTACACTTTAAAGGGGGAAGATAACAATATACTTAAAGGGACACTGAACCCAATTTTTTTCTTTTGTGATTTAGATAAAGCCTGCAATTTTAAGAAACTTCTAATTTACTCCTATTATCAAATTTTCTTTGTTCTCTTGCTATCTTTATTTGAAAATGAAGGCATCCAAGCTGTTTTTTTTGGTTCAGACTCCAGACAGCACTTTTTTATTGGCGGATGAATTTATCCACCAATCAGCAAGGACAACCAGGATTGTTCACCAAAAATCGACCAGCATCTAATCTTACATTCTTGCATCTCAAATAAAGATACCAAGAGAATAAAGAGAATTTGATAATAAGAGTAAATTAGAAAGTTGCTTAAAATTTCATACTCTATCTGAATCACAAAAGAAAAAATTTGAATTCAGTGTCCTTTTAACTAACACTAAAGAAATAATAATTTTATATATATATATATGTAAATATTTGCATAGAAAATTAGTACAGCTAAGCAAGTATCCCCGCTTGCTTTCCCCCAAAAATTCTTAATATGCAATGTTTCCAATGCACAAAAGAATTGTGGGTAAGATATGCAAATTAGGTATGCAAATTCTAATTTTTTTTGTTTCAAAAATACTGTTTTAACATAGTGATCCTTTTAAACAGGAATATGACAGCAAACCAGAAATCCCTCACTAGACAACCCTGTTTCATTCTTTTTAGAACTCATCAGTAGGAGTTAGATTTCTGATTACTGCATTGGAAAAGCTATTTTCATGGTTAAACCAAAATTCATTAAAATTATGGGGGGGGGGGAGATAAAAAACTGAAATTAAAATCCTCCTTGTCTCAAAATTAAATCAATGTAAATATTTGCATAGAAAATTAGTACATCTAAGCAAGTATCCCCGCTTGCTTTCCCCCAGAAATTCTTAATATGCAATGTTTCCAATGCACAAAAGAATTGTGGGTAAGATATGCAAATTAGGTATGCAAATTCTCTTTTTATTTGTTTCAAAAATACTGTTTTAACATAGTGATCCTTTTAAACAGGAATATGACAGCAAACCAGAAATCATTCACTAGACAAGCCTGTTTCATTCTTTTTAGAACTCATCAGTAGGAGTTAGATTTCTGATTACTGCATTGGAAAAGCTATTTTCATGGTTAAACCAAAATTCATTAAAATTATGGGGGGGGGGGAGATAAAAAAAACTGAAATTAAAATCCTCCTTGTCTCAAAATTAAATCAATGTAAATATTTGCATAGAAAATTAGTACATCCAAGCAAGTATCCCCGCTTGCTTTCCCCCAGAAATTCTTAATATGCAATGTTTCCAATACACAAGAGAATTGTGGGTAAGATATGCAAATTAGGTATGCAAATTCTCAGTTTTTTTGCTTCAAAAATCTCACTCACAATTCTCTTGTGCATTGGAAACATTGCATATTAAGAATTTCTGGGAGAAAGCAAGCGGGGATACCTGCTTAGATGTACTAATTTTCTATGCAATTATTTACATTGATTTAATTTTGAGTTTTTTATCTCCCCCCCCCCCCCATAATTTCAATGAATTTTGGTTTAACCATGAAAATAGCTTTTCCAAAGCAGCAATCAGAAATCTATCTCCTACTGATGAGTTCTAAAAAGAATGAAACAGGCTTGTCTAGTGAGTGATTTCTGGTTTGCTGTCATATTCCTGTTTAAAAGGATTGCTGTGTTAAAACAGTATTTTTGAAGCAAACAAATGAGAATTTGCATATCTTACCCACAATTCTCTTGTGCATTGGAAACATTGCATATTAAGAAATTCTGGGGGAAAGCAAGCGGGGATACTTGCTTGGATGTACTAATTTTCTATGCAAATATTTACATTGATTTAATTTTGAGACATGGAGGATTTTAATTTCAGTTTTTTATCTCCCCCCTCATAATTTTAATGAATTTTGGTTTAATCATGAAAATAGCTTTTCCAATGCAGCAATCAGAAATCTATCTCCTACTGATAAGTTCTAAAAAGAAGTAAACAGGCTTGTCTAGGGAGTGATTTCTGGTTTGCTGTCATATTCCTGTTTAAAAGGATTGCTGTGTTAAAACAATATTTTTGAAGCAAAAAAAACTGAGTCTTTGCATACCTAATTTGCATATCTTACCCACAATTCTCTTGTGCATTACATATTAAGAATTTCTGGGGGAAAGCAAGCGGGGATACTTTTTTAGATGTACTAATTTTCTATGCAAATATTTACATTGATTTAATTTTGAGACATGGAGGATTTTAATTTAAGTTTTTTATCTCCCTCCCCATAATTTTAATGAATTTTTATATATATATATGTAAATGCATCTACAGTAAAATGCAAATCTAGGCAACATTTTCCACAAAAATACAAATAACCTTCAGAAATAATATATTTGTTTGTACACTGTTTATTTATTTTTGTTGTGTCTTCTTCATTTATTTTGTAATAAGTAGCTATATTTTTTTGAATGTCTATGTAATACATGCTCTTTAACCTCCTACCTGAAGTATAGGAAAGAGGAAGTCATTGGTTAACTGAATTCAACCCTACACTTCAAAATAATCTGAATTCACTAATTAAAGCTGCTCGTTGTGACAGCTAATATATAACTACTGCTGTTTCAAATGATGATGCCGCAAAGAAAAATAGCTCTGACTTAAGATGCTTTGAACTCAATTGCAATGCAGTCAATAAGGTTATTGGAAGTCTTCATAGGGGTCAGTAAGGTGAATTTTCATTTAAGTGCAATATGTTAACTCAGAAAATGACATTACAAAAGTATTTTTAGTCAGTATTGGCAGCAGAACAAATCACCCATAACTTAAAGGCAGCCCAGAAAAAAAAAAAATAATTATATTAGCCTTAATCAACGTTTTTAACAGTTTCTTGTCTGCAAATGTGCGTTATCTATTTGTGACACAAATGCAGTTCCAAGAATCTAAATGATCTACTTCAAATTATGAAAATTTTCCTCACTAAAATGATTAACATTCTTTGAGAAATTTTCAAACTATCCATGGACCTTGACAGAGTGTTAACAAGAACTGTAAAACCACAATTAATTATCATCTTTATATGTTTCTTTACAACCTACCTTAACAAAACAGTACACACTAATAGGCACAAAGAAGCAGATGCCTGTGAAGCAAGATATTTCAAAAAGACAATTAAGTATTTATGAATTATGCATGCACAGGCCACGTAGGGCAACAGGACCCAGGAAGCAGTTGACACTTATTGCCTGATGATCAAAAATGCGCCTGAATGGAGAGAAATCTCACAAAATCTTTAGGGTCTTTTTGTTTAGCATTATATTGTAATGTGTGTGCCTCTCCTTCACATACAGAACCATGCATAACTAGATAAACAGCTCTCAAGCCAGAATTTGAAAGTGTAAAACAAATTTTAAGGACCTCACATTACTTTTAGATAATCTCGCCAGGGAGGAGAGTTTTAGATCATAGGGCCCTCAGGAAGAGCATGTTCTGGATAAAAGTGTATTTAAAAAGAAATTAAGCATATATGTTGCTTGTCTCCATGTTCTCAAGTACATTTTTTATCTACTGAAATTAATATCTGAGACAACTAACTAAAGTTTAGTGTGCAAAGAGTTAAGGTGCTTCATGTTATTCTTAGACCTAGGTAGTACAATAATGTACAAAACATCAGCAAGCTTCAAGAAGCACTATTTATTGAAACAAAGTTAAAGGGACACTGAACCCAAATGTTTTCTTTTGCGATTCAGATAGAGCATGACATTTTAAGCAACTTTCTAATTTACTCCTATTATCAAATTTTCTTCATTCTCTTGGTATCTTTATTTGAAATGCAAGAATGTGAGTTTTGATGCCGGCCCATTTTTGGTGATCAACCTAGGTTGTCCTTCCTGATTGGTGGATAAATGTATCCAACAATAAAAAAAATTGCTGTCCAGAGTCCTGAACCAAAAAAAAAAGCTTAGTTGCCTTATTTTTCAAATAAAGATAGCAAGAGAATGAAGAAAAAATTGATAATAGGAGTAAATTAGAAAGTTGCTTAAAATTGCATGCTCTATCTAAAGAAAAAAATTGGGTTCAGTGTCCCTTTAATGAAAATGCTGAAAAAGCCAAATCATGACAGTTCTGATCTGCCTTACACTTTTCAGCTATCACTGCCGTCATAGACATAAATAATCAAACACAGAGCACATGTTAGTCATTGCAAGGAGTTCATTGGCTATCATTGGCTACCACTGGCTGTCAGAAATTACACCAAACCCAAAAATGCTTCAAATGATATGAGCACAGACAATCTCATAAATGACATGTTAATGCACTACAATATTTACTATTTAAAAAAAGAGGAAACGTAGATAAATACTGCAAGATCTTATTAATGTATAGAAAGAGAAAAGAAAGGTCTCTCAAATGGTGGTGAAATTCCTCAACCTCTAAATGAAAAAGTAACAGAGAACGTATAGAGACTTCTGAGACAAAGCATATATAATTGGGAACTATCTGATTATTATTTTATATAAGCAATTGAAAATATCATCTCTCTTTACAAATATAAAATAAAAAACTAATTTAATTAAATTTTAAAACATAAAGCCATCTTGTCTGAGCATTAAGCAGTGAGAACTAGCCAAACATTAAACAGTTAATACCTCGCCACCTTATAGAGGAACCTCCTCCCGCTATACATAAGCATAGTAATCAGACTTTCATTAATTACATGAATCACAGTCATTACATATCTCCCAATCGTGTAGATGAAATACAAATGTTTTAAAGTTACAAAGATGCATAAACTACAAATTACATCTCCAAAAGTTAATGAGATCACCCTTAATGTTAAAGCCTCTATCTCCTTTTTTAGAGTAAAAAGATAAAAAAACCTCTTTATGTAATAACTTGACTGATGTTACTCCCTCGAGAGAATGGCTAAACCCATTCAATACATTGCCACCTAAATGAAGTCACATTTTCATTGTGTTGGATAATAGACATGTGCATAAACATAGATATTCGTCTTGTTTTAACGAGATGTATCCCAACTAATGCAGCAAAAAAATTAAAGAATATTAAGAAATAATGTAGAATTTGGCATTATTCATTTGTTTCCTTTAAAAAGTTAAAAGTACTTACATAAGGTTGTAAAGGTATACAGAAATACCAAGACGTATGCTAAGTGAATGGCTTCCAACCTGGTGAGAGATTTAATTCACTTTGAATGGTTTTGTCTGAGTGCAGAACACTTCTCCCTCTTATTAAGTCCACTTTTTGGTCTCACACATAACTACTGCAGTCATAAGACAAATGGTTGTAAAATGTTTTCTGGGGTCCCATTTGTTAAGAAATAGCAGACATGCATGGATTTACAAATAGTTTTTTTGGCAATTAGAAGGCTGCTAATTACAACTGCGCACCACACTTCTGAAATTCTTGGCAGTGAATGGGTTAATTAGTCACCTGCTAAGGGTAATATTATTTTAATGCAGGGAGAACTCTCCCACCTCCCTGATCCCCCCCAAACAGCTCTCTCCTCCCCCCACATACACACTCTTTACCAGCATCTTAGGTACTGGCAGACAGTCTGCCAGTATGAAGTTTAAGTTTTTTTGTTTTTTTTTAATAAACTAATTTTATTTATTTTTTGTTTTTCTACAGTGTAGGATCACCCTTTACCCTCCCACTTTCCTGATCCCTCCAAAACAGCTCTATAACCCTCCCTCCTCCCAATTGTGCTGTGCCTGACATCTTAGCTGCCAGTACCTAGTTTCTAGATGTATTTTTATATAATTTTATTTATTTATTATTATATTTTTTTCTGTAGTGTAGCGGTCCCCCAATTCCCTTACCTGCAATTGCTACTGTAGGGCCTCCCCCAATTCCCCATTTTCTCTGTAGTGTAGGTTCCCTTCACTCCCTCTCCTTTCAAAATTATTTCTGCAATGTAGGGTTTAAAGAAACAAATGTTAATGTTCAACGAATATTAAGTACCCATAAAGTCTAAAACTTAACAAATACCGAATAGTGCAGCCAGTGAATATTCATGGAAACCAATTTCCCTGAATATTTATTCCGAAAGACTTGAACGAACCTAATTTTTTGGCACTCCCCAAGTTTAATAAACTACACTCTTTAATATGAATGAAAGAAAAAAAAAATGAGTACAGTGCCCTTTTAAGATATGACCATACACATTAACACAAATCCTTATAAAACTAGTAATTTTTAAAAGAAACATTTTTGCACACAGAAAAATGTAGGCTCCATATTTCCAATGTATATTTTTACGCTGGGCGTTCAT